>NC_058084.1:57278804-57607949 GCF_014858855.1 Bufo gargarizans | reverse complement strand
CACAGATCCCCCATAAGTGTCACCCACAGATCCCCCATAAGTGTCACCCACAGATCCCCCATAAGTGTCACCCACAGATCCCCCATAAGTGTCACCCACAGATCCCCCATAAGTGCCATCCACAGATCCCCCATAACAGTGCCATCCACAGATCCCCCATAACAGTGCCATCCACAGATCCCCCATAACAGTGCCATCCACAGATCCCCCATAACCGTGCCATCCACAGATCCCCCATAACAGTGCCATCCACAGATCCCCCATAACAGTGCCATCCACAGATCCCCCATAACAGTGCCATCCACAGATCCCCCATAACAGTGCCATTCACAGATCCCCCATAACAGTGCCATCCACAGATCCCCCATAACAGTGCCATCCACAGATCCCCCATAACAGTGCCATCCACAGATCCCCCATAACAGTGCCATCCACAGATCCCCCATAACAGTGCCACCCACAGACCACAATTAGTTCAAAACCCACCAAAAGCACACCTTTTGGTTCAAAATATTTTTTTTCTTATTTTCCTCCTCAAAAACCTAGGTGCGTCTTATGGGCCGGTGTGTCTTATAGGGCGAAAAATACGGTAACCCTTACAGTTCTGGAATGTGTTGGATAACACTAACAGCATTATGTCAGTGTTATCCAACACATTCCAGAACTGTAAGGGTTACATAGCATCATAAATCAGTATAATGCTATGTGACCCCAGTCAGCGCTTGCAGGTCAAGCTTTCAGAGCTAGTTATTACTTACATTATTACAAAAAACAGTAATAATTGAATGCAGTGACAATAATTTATGATAATAAAGAGTGGACACATAGTCCTACAGATACAACCGGCCCTTTGAGGGTGACCAAACTGCTGATGCGGCCCCCGATGAATTTGAGTTTGACACCCCTGCTCTATGGGTTAAAACGATAATAAACACAGTAATGTCAAAGTGCAGGTATAATAATCACAGTGATGTCACATTAAAGGGATAATGAACACATTGATGACACATTAATAAACACAGTATTGTCTCATTAACCCCTTCCGACACATGACGTACTACTACATCATGGAAACCACTGTGTTCTCGCAATTTGAAGTAATAGTACAACATGGTGATCGGGCAGGCACCGGAGCGGTGCGCGCGTGATCACTGCAGGGGCCCGGCAGTCCCTGGTAGCCGGGCCCCTGCTGTATCCGCAGGAATCACTGTAAAAGCTGATGCTGGCGGATTAACCCCTTCTATGCCATGGTCCGTGCTGACAGCGACATAGAAGGGGTTTATGTCGGGTGAAGGAGCACATCGGGTCCCCGCGCTGCTGTGGCGGGGACTCGATTTGTCAGAAGGCAGCCCGATGCCATGCAGGGGCTGCCCAATGCCTTGCACGACAACGGGACCTGCCTTCTAAGGGAGCCTAGGAGATCCAGCCTTAGGCTGGGTCTCCTAGGCAACCTGTTTGTGTACTACTCACTGTAGTACACGAACAGGCAATTGTCACGACGGACGGGCACTCAGACACACAGATAAACC
Organism: Bufo gargarizans; assembly: GCF_014858855.1. Classification (NCBI taxonomy): domain Eukaryota; kingdom Metazoa; phylum Chordata; class Amphibia; order Anura; family Bufonidae; genus Bufo; species Bufo gargarizans. Next base: position 57,606,420 of record NC_058084.1, on the reverse strand, counting down.
AACAACCAGGCTCAAGGCGAGAAGCAGGGGAAGGGTCACCTCCTAGCTAATCCCTGACCTCTCTCCCTGCACTGCTCAGCCCACATTCAGACCTTGGTGGTAGGAATGATGTGTCCCCGTGCCTGGGCTGAAACACCCTAGATTCCCTGAGATGGTGAAGAGGGGAAATAGGAGCAGCCTGCTCGCACAGAACCTGGATGGGAACCTGGATGCTTCCAAGGCCAAAGTGATTGCTATAACCCGCTCAGAGCACTGGAATGGAGTGCTATTTAAACTAATGACCCCACCCAGTGCACCTGATGGGAGGCGGATCCAGCACGGCTCCAAAACAAACACTAGACACGTGCTGCTATTCTGGCCGACCTCTGCACATAGTCAGAGCATGGCATGACAGCAATGCATTACAATACAGATGTATTGTAATGCATTGCCGAGGGGATCAGTCCCCCAAAAGTGATCAGAAATAAAGTAAAGAAAAAAAAGTTTTAAAAAAAAGTGTTTAATAAAATTAATAAAGTGAAAAAAAGAAATAAAACGCCCTTTCTCCTTATTTATAATAGAAAACACACATATTAGGTATCGCCGCATCCGTAATGACCAACTCTATAGATATATCACATTATCCACTCTGTCCGATAAACACCATAAAAAAAATAATATATAAAAACGGTGTAAAAAAGCCATTTTTGTCACCTTACATCAGAAAAAGTGCAACACCAAGTGATCAAAAAGGCGTATGTCCCACAAAATTGTATCAATAAAACAGTCACCTTATCACGCAAAAAATGAGTCCTTACCTAAGACAATTGGTCCAAAAATTTTGAAAAAAAAAGCTATGGCTCTCAGACTATGGATACACTAAAATATCATTATTTCGGTTTCAAAAATGCTATTATTGTGTAAAACTTAAGAAAAAGTAGACATACGTCCGTAACGATCTGCTCTATAAAAAAGTCACATGACCTAATCCCTCAGGTAAACGCTGTCAAAATAAATAATTAAAAACTGCGCCAAAACAACCAATTTTTTGGTCACCTTGCCCTATAAAGTGTAATATTGAATGATCAAAAAAATCATATGTACCCAAAAATGGCACCAATAAAAACGTCAACTCTTCCTTCAAAAAACGAGCCCCTGCACAAGACGATCGGCAGAAAAAAAAAAAAATAGGGCATTCAGAAAATGGAGATACAAAAACCAAATTTTGTTTTAAAAAATGCTTTATTATGTAAAACTGAAACAATCATCATAGAAAGTAGAAATATTTGATATGATTGCATCTGTAACAACCTGCTCTATAAAAATAGCGCATGATCTAACCTGTCAGATGAATGTTGTTAAAAATAAATAAAAATTGTGCCAAAACATCCATTTTTTGGTTACCTTACCTCACTAAAAACGTAATATAGAGCCATTAAAAATCATATGTACCCCAAAATAGTACCAACAAAACTGGCACCTTATCCCGTAGTTTCCAAAATGTCACTTTTTTGAGTTTCTACTGTAGGGGTGCATCATGGGGGCTTCAAATGGGACATGGCATCTAAAAACCAGTTCAGCACAATTTGCCTTCCAAAAAACATATGGCGTTCCTTTCCTACTGAGCCCTGCTGTGTGCCCGTACAGCAGTTTACGTTCACATGTGGGGTGTTTCTGTAAACTGCAGAATCAGGGTAATAAATATTGAGTTTTCTTTGGCCGTTAACTCTTGCTTTGCTACTGGAAAAAATGGATTAAAATGTAAAATCTCCATTTTCCATGAATTCTTGTGGAACACCTAAAGGGTTAACAAAGTTTTTAAAATCAGTTTTGTATACCTTGAGGTGTGCAGTTTCTAAAATGGGGTCATTTTTGGGTGGTTTCTATTATGTAAGACTACTTTCAAACCTGCGTTCGGTGCGGATCAGTCTTGTATCTGCACAGACGGATCCGCACCGATAATGCAAACGTTGGTATCTGTTCAGAAAGGATCAGTTTGCATTATTCTCAACTTACATTGACTTTTAAAGGCAGCCACTATAACTATTAAAAGATTTTTATTTTTTTTTGCCCAAAAATGAAAAAATGTACTTAAAAAAAAATAAATGGCAGTATCAAAGAACTGCGTTTCTTTCTTGTATGGCTTTGTTCTTGTTTATTTTTTAGAGTAAAAATAGTTTCGTTATTCAAATAGTTTCAAAAGAAAGACAATCAGCACTCCTTGTCCCCAATGGATTATTCCCAAGGTTTTTTTTTTGCACCATATTGTGTCAGTGAAAACGGATCGTCAAGCGGACACCAAAACGCTGCAAGCTTAGCTCCCCCTATGTGAGCATCGTGGGCTGTGCCCATATCCTGCAGCATAGGGAGAGAAGGAAGTTAGAAAGAGTGTAGTCCACCCCCTGCTAGGAGTAGGGTGTGTGTGTTAGGAGCTCCCAGATATAGGGAACCAAACCAGGATCTTGTCTCGGCTGAGACGTTGATCAAATCCCCAGCCTGAGCCCTGCAGCCTCGGTTGGATGTGTAACATCCCGAAGTATGTTACTAAACTCTCTTTCCCTGCTACAACATGTTAAGTGTAATTTCATTGTCCGTCTATATAATTATATTGTCATTAATGTCATTTAATGTATTTTTCTAGGACGGTTTCATATATTATGCTGTAATTTCCCTGTACACCAGCAGGTGGCAGCAATGTGTGATAAGGTCCATAGCCAGTTTAGTATTGCTAGACTGGAATAGTTCATTCCAGTTTTAGCTCCCCCTCCTCTGTGAGCAGAAGTGGGCTGGTCCCATGTCCTGTCTCATGGGGAGGAGAAGGAAGTTCTAGTCAGTGTACCAGCTACCCCCACTTGGGGTAGGCTGTGTTAGTAGGAGCTCCCAGAAACAGGGATCCCAAGACAGCTGAGGCCAAAGATCACCCTTCCCAGCCTGAGCCTTCAGCCTCAGCTGGTTGACAAGGATCCAATTGTGTGTTTAACCGGATCACTGTATTGCAAGTTTTGCGAATTGTGCAGAAACCCTGAAAAGAGACTTTATTGCTGTATTGCTCTGCCAGAAAGCGCTAGACGTGCGCTCCAGCATTCAAAGGGTTAATTCGTCATTGTGAAATTCGCCATATTCGTTAAAATGGCGCTTCTTCATGCCCAGAAGCGGGGAAAAGAACGCCCTATCAAGAGCGTGAAAATGCTGAATACGCCCCCCCAAAAGTGGGAAAACGTAGTAACTCCCCCTCAAGAGCGCGAAGATGTCGAATACGCCCCCCTGGAAGTGAAAAAACTGACTGCCCCCAGTGAACTTTTTATTGTGAGCTGAAGGGATAAAGACTCCTCCCTCTGGACTCCACCCTTAGATCTGGCAGTTTGCTCATTCGAAGAGGCAGCAATGGCGTACCCCCGTCCTAAGTGGAACCAGATGTCCATTGGGGGAGAGCCAGTCTACCCAGAATACCCTTTGGAGATCCAGGTCTCCCAGCCCGGAGGCAGTGGATCCCTCCCTGGACAAAGAACCTGCGCCACTTACTTTGGCCAGCATCTCCGAAGTTCCGGAGAAGGCCGCGGACGACATCCCGGTCCCTGCAAAGACAGAACAGGACTTGATTGAGTTCCTGCAGGCCGCATATCCCTCTGCCAAGCCAAGTGTCCCCGGGGAAGGCGATGTGCCAATCCAGATGGGCGCTGACGTCAAGCCTGTTCCCGCGGAGGATGCCGCTGACGCAGCTACCACAGCCATCGACAAGACGGTGTTCCAGACGGAGATGACACCCCTTGACGGCACCCAGGAGGCACCGGAACCGGCCGCAACCACAGGTAGGAGCTGCCACGCTCCCTGAGGCCCTGGCCCGGTCCACGTCTGCCCCTGCACCGCGTCCTGCGACTCCAGAAAACGTCACCAGGCCCAGGCCTGCACCGCTGACGACACCTACTGGTGCGGCGGAGGCGGCTGGCGTATCCACTCCGCCGCCCAGCGCTGCTCTCAACAAGATAGCAAGCCTGAACCCCGAGGTGCCCCATGAGATTACGGCCTTCGTCCACGCCGTCGAGGAGTGGGTCAAACAAGTGGTGGATGACCCCCAGCCACCAGCCAGGGGATCCAAAGTTGATTCGCCGAACCGGAACCGTCCTGTGGTTCTCAGTGGAACGAGGAGTCAGGTTCCTGCAGGACAATTACGCCTATACCTGCTGGCAGGGCCGTAGATAATTTTTTTTCCTGGGGGGGGGGGGGGGGGTTCAGCTTTTTCAAATTATAAGGGTCATCATCCACATCCACAGATATCTTCTCCCCCCCCCCCCCATAACAGTGTCCCTGAAAGTGTCCCTATTGTAAGACGAACCCGCCGTTCCTTATGTAAGTGACTAAGTGAGCTACTTGTGCAAAGTATATGTACTACTACTATCTAATAATCTATCAATCTATCACTAACTTACTAGGACTGGGACTGTCAGGACTCCAGATAGTATTCACAATTACATCAGTTTTTCTTTTTCACAGACAGTGCACAAAAGACATCACATCACCTGGTGATATATATAAGATATATATCCATTCACTGCCTGGGCATGGGCAGTTGGGCTGCTTGGGCACTGGGCGAGTGGGCAGGCAGGCTGGCTCCCGCTCTTCAAACACTAAAACTAGGTGGTCGGCGGCAGCGTAACGTGACGTCACTCACTACGTCACGCCGCAGGCGCATGCTCCTCCCACTTTATTAATGAAGGCGGAGTAGGCGCGTGACGTCGGAGTGAGCGACTTTACGTGGCCGGCCGCCGGGAGACGGAGTCACGGAGGCGGAGCACAGGAGCAGTGGGGGTGGACTGAATACACCGTCTACAGTATGTGTCTTTGTGTCATAGTTACCATCTGTGCGGTCGCCGGTCGGACAATAGTGCGGGGCTGGCAGGCGGCAGTGCAGGAGGCGGAGCACCCCGTGCGCACGCCTATGCTGCCCGCCCTGCAGCCTCCATCACCTCTGTGTGCCGCACTGCCCGCGCCGCTATTGCAGGCAGCGGCACGCCCGGGCCGTTCTCTTGCAAGTTAGGAGGACAGACACTCTGGGGGGGGTTTGAACCCTCCCATTGTACCAGTGTCCTGCTCATTGCATATGAAACAGCAGACAACCTCCAGTTCCAGGAAGAAAGCATACCCTGAGAAGATAACTGTGAGTAAAGTCCAGAGACCCAGGAGAAGACATATTCCTCCTCAGCTAGTCAGTCCCCATACAGCAGAAGATAGAAAGTGCAGAAGCCAAATTCCTGCCACAGTATAGAGCTACAGAGCAGACGTCCTTTCCTGCAAGCTCCAGGTTGATCGAGCAGAAGATAAATTCCTGCCAACCATTGCCAATACCTGCTGGGACCTAAGACTAAAGCTGTACCTTTCTTGGATGAAAGTTACAATTAGTAAAGACAAGTTTGAACTTTACCAAAGGTCAATTTCTGCTGCAAAATCCCTCTATTACTCCTGCTAGCACTACACTCAATTTATTGCAAGTGAGCCAGGATCCAGGAGTCCAGCCATACCCAGGTAGGAGACACCGTTGACACAATTACTACTACCATACAGAGACATTACACCACTCTGGCATTCTTAAACTCGGACGTTCGTTGTAACACCTTAAAGGGCCCTGTGACAGTACCCTGCGCACGCTGCAATTGGCATCACGAACAAAACTATAGACTATCATACCCATATCCTGCATAATTTGGCGTCAGTGTAACTGTACCACAGTCCTGCTCATCGCATTTTTTGAGTCACTGGAACAAGATCGAGCTGTGTGCCTCATCAGGATCAAATTGCAGGTTTAACACTGCTACAAGGCCTGCAGATTGTACAAAACCCTAAAAAATTACTTTATTGACTTAATTGCTGTGCCAGAAAGCGCTACTCAGTGCACACCAGCACTCCAAGGGTTAATTCGCCATATTCGTATAATGGCGCCGCTTCTTCATGCCATTCAGAAGCAGGAAAACACAGGAACGCCCTCTCAAGAGCGCGAAAATGCCGAATACGCCCCCCTAGAAGCGGGAACTCTCAAGCCTGCCCACCACGAACTTTGCAATGTGAGCCAAGGGAGTGCAGACTCCTCCCTCTGGGCTCCGCCCTCATTCCCTGTAGCAAGTGAGAGAGGAGACGCAGGAAACATGGCGCTCCCATCACCTAAGTGGGACCAGATGGCGATACAAGGAGAGCTAGTCTACAAGGCTACCTTACCAGAGATCCGGGTCGACCAGCTCGTGAAGAGAGCTGGCCCCTGCACGTTCGGAGTGTCCCCGGAGGCTGCACATGCCGCAACTGGTGGAGAGACAGCCGCCGACCAAATCAAGATGGCCGCCGTTTTGGAACCCGCTCCTGCGGAGGACGACGTCCTATGTACAGTCCAGAACCCAGAGGCTGTGGATCCCTCCGCAACGGCTGGATGCACCGATGAGACGTCTCCCAAGATGGCTGCCAGCGACGACAAGCCTGCTCCCGCGGAAGATGCCGCTGACCAAGTCGCCCAGGTCGTAGACCAGCCTGATGGCACCTGAAGCCCCAGATGACCACCAGGAGGCACCGGAACCGGCCGCCCGGCCGCGACATCAGGTAGGAGCAGTCGCGCTCCCTGAGGCCCAGGCCCTGTCCAAAGCTGCCCCTGCACTGCACCCGGTGGGTCCCGCCACTCCTAGTAGGCCCGAACAGGCCCCGCTCCGCACGCAGGCCGGAATTTCCACTCCGCCGCCCGGAAAAGACACCCCTAAGTCAGGGAGGCTTAACCCAGAGGTCCCGTGGGAAATAATAGCTCATGCCCAGACCTCGTGGGAATACAAAACAGCTATAGAGGAATGGGTCAAGCAGGTTCTAGATGACCCCCAGCCAGATGACCCAAAATTGGTCCGGTGCACAGGGACTGTACTCCAGGACAATCATTCCGGCGCTGAAATATTTGTGTGCCGCCGCTCCGTTAAGCGTCATTACTTAACACAGACCCGTCACAACCTGTACGTGGGGGATCAGGTTGAATATACCCCCATGCGCTCCATCCAAGGCCCTTTCGCTGCAGGAGTGACCCTGCTGGCCAAACCTTTGTCCCCTGCAGTTTCCCCAGAGACCTGGCAGGAAGACCCAGGCTCTGCAGGGAGAATCCGCTGTTTACAGGAGACCCAAGACGGCAGGTTGCGGTTCAAAGAACAGCCCCAGCCAGAACCTGAACCCCTCATCCCTGACCTGGCCGCACCACCAACCCTACGGGTGGGCCAGATCAACAATTCAGTTCTCACCTTCAACCCCAGGGAACAGCCATATGTCCTACCCTGGAAGCTGCCCCAGGCATCCCCAGTTTGCCTACAGAGCCCCTTCAGCCGGAGGTATTGTCCACCTCTGCACCGGCTAGGGATCCCGGCTTGCAGCATGTCACAGCCGCATTCACCAGGCTAGCTGCACAGCCATTACCTAAGGACACCACCAGAGGGCAGTGGTGCACCACTACTGCTGCAACCTTGAGCTACCAGAAGCAGGAGCGCCCCCTAATGCGCTTCAGTAGCTCCAGTAGCGATGAGGACCCGGAAGTCCTTCTCTAAATGCCCTTCTCTTCAACACCTGAACTATTTGGGAGCCACGTCGTGGACTGTTCTTGACGGGTGAGGACCCGTTGGCATTGTTTTAATGTTTTCTTTTACAGGTTGCCCTATTTTGTCCTCACCCTGATGGTCATGTGCAGTAAGGACTCCCCCCATCTTCACCTTCAACAACCTTTCACATCCCAGGTTGTGCTAAAGTTTGCACATTGTTTTATCCCCTTTCTCAGGTTACTTGATAGCCTTATGGAACTAGGGTTCTTAATATGCTGCTTTTATGTGTTTTATATGACATTTTATACTGCCGAATGGATTACAATTAACTTTATTATTCCTGTGGATTACAATTGGCGTTTGCCTGTTTCCAGAGGATTCTACATCAAGCACTTTAAGAAAAAGAAGGACTTGAGCCTTATTTGAGCATATTATTGCACTAATAAATGCATAACGTTTTTGCACAGTTTTTCAAAAATGTTTACTGCAACGTTAAAAGCTTGCACCCAAAGAAAAGACTCAACCGTATACCTGAGCTCTTTGTGATTTATACAGTGATATTATTGCACAAATTTTGCCTAAATGTTTACATGTTATGCAACTTTCAAGTATAATATGCCCATTGTGTGTATTCTCTTTTAGGTGCCGCAATGTGACCTCATGCACTTATTGTGAAATTGCACTTAGCCAGATATGTAGCAACTTACTCTTGTGTGCCTTGCTTTACAGCTCTTGTTCTCTCCCCCTTTAAACGGACTGCCTATATGGGCATTTAACCCCTTAGGGACCGGGCTCATTTTCACCTTAAGGACCAGGCCATTTTTTGCAAATCTGACCAGTGTCACTTTATAAGGTGATAACTTTAAAACGCTTTGACTTATCCAGGCCATTCTGAGACTGTTTTTTCATCACATATTGTACTTTATGACACTGGTAAAATGGAGTCAAAATTCATTTTTATTTATAAAAAATACCAAATTTACCCAAAATTTTGAAAAATTAGCAAATTTCCAATTTCTCTACTTCTATAATACATAGTGATACCTACAAAAAGAATTACTACTTTACATTCCCCATATGTCTACTTCATGTTTGGATCATTTTGGGAATTACATTTTTTTTTTTTTGGGATGTTACAAGGCTTAGAAGTTTTAGAAGTTTAGAAGCAAATATTGACATTTTTCAGAAATTTTCAAAAACCCACTTTTTAAGGACCAGTTCAGGTCTGAAGTCACTTTGTGAGGCCTACATATAGAAACCACCCAAAAATGACCCCATTCTAGAAACTACACCCCTCAAGGAATTCCAAACTGATTTTTACAAACTTTGTTAACCCTTTAGGTGCTCCACAAGAATTAATGGAAAATGTAGATAAAATGTCAAAATTTCACTTTTTGGGCAGATTTTCCATTTTATTATTATTTTTTTTTCCAGTTACAAAGCAAGGGTTAACAGCCAAACAAAACTCAATATTTATGGCTCTGATTCTGCCTTCCAAAAACCCTATGGCATTCCTTTCCTTCTGCGCCCTGCCGTGTGCCCGTACAGCAGTTTACGACCACATATGGGGTATATGTGGTCGTAAACTGCTGTACGGGCACACGGCAGGGCGCAGAAGGAAAGGAATGCCATAGGGTTTTTGGAAGGCAGATTTTGCTGGACTGGTTTTTTGACACCATGTCCCATTTGAAGCCCCCCTGATGCACCCCTAGAGTAGAAACTCCAAAAAAGTGACCCCATTTTAGAAACAGGATAAGGTGGCAGTTTTGTTGGTACTATTTTAGGGTACATATGATTTTTGGTTGCTCTATATTACACTTTTTGTGGGGCAAGGTAACAAGAAATAGCTGTTTTGGCACAGTTTTAATTTTTTTGTCATTTACAAGATTCATCTGACAGGTTAGATCATGTGGTATTTTTATAGAGCAGGTTGTCACAGACGCGACAATACCAAATATAACTTTTTTTGGTTGTTTGTTTCAGTTTTACATAACAAAGCATTTATTTTTTATGATTCTTTAGTGTCTCCACATTCTGAAAGCCATAGTTTTATTTATTTTTTAGGCGACTTTCTTGTCTAGGGGTTAATTTTTTTCAGGATGAGATGACTGGCACTATTTTGGGGTGCGTATGACTTTTTGATCGCTTGCTATTACACTTTTTGTGATGTAAGCTGACAAAAAAAATTGCTTTTTTTACACCGTTTCTTTTTTTACGGTATTTACCTGAGGGGTTAGGTCATGTGATATTTTTATAGAGCAGGTTATTACGGACGCGGCTATACCAAATATGTACATGGAATGCATTGGCTGTATGAGTAATACAGTGTGTATTATTCATACAGCTTCCTGCCTGTGAGATCCAGGGGGCTGGATCTCACAGGCTCATCAATGGAAGGCATCGCGCTGCCTTCCCTGCCATCGAGTCCCCATTACAGCCGCACGGGGACCCGATGGCACCGCCGACCGCAACTCCCGTGATCGCCGCAAACTGCAGGTCTGAATTGACCTGCGGCTTGCTGCGATCTCCGACACGAGGGGGGTCACAGGACATTTGAGCAGGCACCTTGTTCCGATCACCGCGCGGCGGTGATCAGAAATACACAGGACATACAGGTACGCCCTGTGTCCTTAAAGGATAACTGTCACACTTAAACCCTAATCTCAATTTTCATTTATGTAGTTACTAATAACATGATATTCCAGAATCAGTTACTATTAGACTGACTTACCCCATATTTAATAAGATTCAGCCCTTAGCAACCAGTCTGCATAAAACTGCAATTTCACTATTCAGTTAAGATGGTGGCACTGCCCTCATCCGGAGGCTAATCCCGCCTGCCCTCACTAGCCAGTAACAATAGCCCCCCAAAAGTGTCAGTAACCACAGCCCTCCCCCTAAAGGGTTAATCTCCTGCAGCACAAAGGGGTCCTCTTACCACATGTTGCTTTCATTTATACACTGAGCAGATGGCAGATCTCCCTTCCTTATCATTATCATACCCTTCTTCTGTGACTGCCAGAAGTGCATGGAGACGCTAATACCTCCCCTTCTGTGCCTTTGCCTAAGGTATGGCGCCTCAAACCTTAGAGCCTTTTAGCTACCCATAGTCACCATAGTGATCGTGCTATAAGCCTTATATTTTGACTTTGGTGCAGGGAAGGGAATACAGGATAAATCCACCCTTCCATTTGCGGGCAATTGATTACATCAGTGGTGCCCAACCATTTTTCGTCTGAGGGCCGCACTAGACTTAAATTTCGTGGGCCGGAACCAGGTAGCTTTGCCAGAAAGAAATGCAAACGCTGTGAGGGGGCACGTATGAGCATTACTACTGTGAAGAGGGCACATATTTGGCATAACTACTGTGAAGAGGGCACATATCTGGGCATAACTACTGTGAAGAGGGCACATATCTGGGCATAACTACTGTGAAGAGGGCACATATCTGGGCATAACTACTGTGAAGAGGGCACATATCTGGGCATAACTACTGTGAAGAGGGCACATATCTGGGCATAACTACTGTGAAGAGGGCACATATCTGGGCATAACTACTGTGAAGAGGGCACATATCTGGGCATAACTACTGTGAAGAGGGCACATATCTGGGCATAACTACTGTGAAGAGGGCACATATCTGGGCATAACTACTGTTAGGGGCATGTGTGAGCACTACGTTTGTGAAGAGGGCACATCTCTTGGCATTATTACTGTGAGGGGGCATGTGATGTATACATGTGTGTAATGTATGTAGTGCAGTATGTGATGATCACACACTGCACTACATACATTACAAACATGTATACATATCATACTGCGCTGTCACCTTCTTCTGCAGGTCTACCTTGATGTCTGGTCTTTAGGCTTCAGTCAGATCCGACACCACCAGGAGCTGGCCCCTCCTCCTTTCATCTCCCGCCGGCTTCTCCTACAGCAGGGCGCTCTATCGCTCCAGTGCCCGCCCAATCTTACCAATCAGGGGCGTAGCTAGAAATGACTGGGCTCCATAGCAAAAAAAAAATGTATGCCCCCCCCCCTCCTGGATCTCCCACCCCCACATACCTATCGGACCTCCCACCCCTTCTAGAGCTCCCACCCCAACATCCCCACACCCCTCCCTAGATCCCCCTCAGTGTCATCCACAGGTATCCCCCCCTCAGTGTCATCCACAGGTATCCCCCCCCTCAGTGTCATCCACAGGTATCCCCCCCCCTCAGTGTCATCCACAGGTATCCCCCCCCTCAGTGTCATCCACAGGTATCCCCCCCCTCAGTGTCATCCACAGGTATCCCCCCCTCAGTGTCATCCACAGGTATCCCCCCCCTCAGTGTCATCCACAGGTATCCCCCCCCTCAGTGTCATCCACAGGTATCCCCCCCCCTCAGTGTCATCCACAGGTATCCCCCCCCCTCAGTGTCATCCACAGGTATCCCCCCCCTCAGTGTCATCCACAGGTATCCCCCCCCCCTCAGTGTCATCCACAGGTATCCCCCCCCCCTCAGTGTCATCCACAGGTATCCCCCCCCCCTCAGTGTCATCCACAGGTATCCCCCCCCCCTCAGTGTCATCCACAGATACCCCCCCCTCAGTGTCATCCACAGATATCCCCCCCCTCAGTGTCATCCACAGATATCCCCCCCCTCAGTGTCATCCACAGATATCCCCCCCTCAGTGTCATCCACAGATATCCCCCCCCTCAGTGTCATCCACAGATACCCCCCCTCTCAGTGTCATCCACAGATACCCCCCCCTCTCAGTGTCATCCACAGATACCCCCCCCTCTCTGTCATCCACAGATACCCCCCCCCTCTCAATGTCATCCACAGATATCCCCCCCCAGTGTCATCCACAGATCCCCCCCCCTCTCAGTGTCATCCACAGATCCCCCCCCCTCTCAGTGTCATCCACAGATACCCCCCCCTCTCAGTGTCATCCACAGATACCCCCCCCCTCTCAGTGTCATCCACAGATACCCCCCCACCCAGAGCCGCTTCCTAGCTAATTTATTCACTGCACTTGCCTCTGTGAAATTGAAGAGAAGCGCCGTAATCTCGTACAGGCGCAGAGGCCAGGAAGACGGTGCATGCGCACTATGATTCCTCTGCCAGTGCATCTGTGCGAGATTATGGTGCTTCTCTTCAATTTCACAGAGGCAAGTGCAGTGAATAAATTAGATAGGAGGCAGCGCTGGGCGGGGAGATTGCAGGCACAGGCAACATCTGCCTGTGCCGTTCGCAGCGCGCCCTGCGCTGATAAAGTTCGGTCACTGCGCAGGCCGCATGACACGGCTTCGCGGGCCGCATTTGGCCCGTGGGCCGTAGGTTGGGCATCACTGGATTACATAATGGCGGGACTACAGAGTAAAGACACCCCCATGCTTTCTTTGGTGTTTACAGAGCTCAGTAGTCAGTAGTGATTGCTTTGTGCAGATCTTTGGTTGACTGGTTATACCAAGAGGGAAACTGTTACTTAGGACACCCTACTCATGCGGGCAGGAACCTAGGGTAGCTGTTACGTGTTAGTCTTTGTATGTCTTATATGTAATACATGCAGCACTTTGTACTTATTTGGGTACCCAGTAGCTGGTTCCTTCCCTCCTAAGCATAAGCCGAGGGTGGCTTAACTCGAAGTAAGGGGGAATGTAACCCCCCAGAGTTGTGTTTACTAAAAGTATATTGCTGTAATTTCCATGTTCACCAGCAGGTGGCAGCAATGTGTTAGCAAGGACTTCGGTTCAGTTTAGTATATCTAGGCTGGGATAGTTCATTCCAGCTTAGCTCCCCCTCTGTGAGCATAGTGGGCTGTGCCCATATCCTGCAGCATGGGGAGAGAAGGAAGTTAGAAAGAGTGTAACCCACCCCCTGCTGCTAGGGGTAGAGTGTGTGTGTTAGGAGCTCCCAGATATAGGTAACTAAACCAGGATCTTGTCTCAGCTAAGACATTGATCAAATTCCCAGCCTGAGCCCTGCAGCCTCGGCTGGATGAAACAGCAGACAACCTCCAGTTCCAGGAAGAAAGCATACCCTGAGAAGATAACAAGCATACCCTGAGAAGATATCTGTGAGTAAAGTCCAGAGACCCAGGAGAAGCCATATTCCTCCTCAGCTAGTCAGTCCCCATACAGCAGAAGATAGAGTGCAGAAGCCAAATTCCTGCCACAGTATAGAGCTACAGAGCAGACGTCCTTTCCTGCAAGCTCCAGGTTGATAGAGCAGAAGATAAATTCCTGCCAACCATTACCAATACCTGCTGGGACCTAGGACTAAAGCTGTATCTTGCTTGGATGAAAGTTACAATCAGTAAAGACAAGTGTGAACTTTACCAAAGGTCAATTTCTGCTGCAAAATCCCTCTATTACTCCTACTAGCACTACACTCAATTTATTGCAAGTGAGCCAGGATCCAGGAGTCCAGCCGTACCCAGGTAGGAGGCACCATTGACACAATTACTACTACCATACAGAGACATTACACGGCTCTGGCATTCCTAAACTGGGACGTGCGTTATAACACCTTAAAGGGCCCTGTGACAGTACACTGCGCACGCTGCAATTGGCGTTACGAACAAAACTATAGACTATCATACACATATTCTGACCCACGGTCACGTACACTACACACAGGGGGGGGGGATAATGACCACTGCGCTCCACCCTCACCCCTGGCCCTGCCTACTTGCCTTGCAAGTCCTAATGACAGGGGACAACTAGACGGCAGTCCCTAACTTAGGATACGTGCTGGGAAGACAGACAAGACAAATAACGGAACGTGAACGGACCGGGTCAATACCTAGAGAGCTACGCAGTACTAAGGAATGAGCAGAGAATAGTCAGGAAAAGCCAAGGTCAAATACCAGGAGAGAAACGAAGTACAACAGGAGTCCGCAAAGAATCGTCAGGTGGAAGCTGGGGTCAGGATACCAGGAGAGATGCGCAGTACAGGAGGAGCAGGCAAAAGATCGTCAGGGAACAGGGTCAGGTGAGTATTCAGTAGTCCAACAAATAGTCAGGAACCTAGAATTAACAGGCAACCTGTGGCCAGCAGGTTGCCTGCATTTATAGTGGGGTCTGAGGGTCATGTGACGTGGCCAGCGTCACATGACCGACAGACAGACAGACAAGTCGAGCACCGAGTGATCAGCTCGGCGCTCAAGGCAGACCTAGGAGCAGGGAGCCTCCCAGCTAGCAAAGCCGCTCTGGGAACGAGGCCAAACACAGAGTGCGCCTTTGGCGCCCCGTGACATATACATTGCTATCTGGGAAGATTTGCACTAAATATTGTTTGGAACTGTGTTCTGATACCATTGGCTGTACTACAATGGCCATTCAGCACTGAAGAGAGATGTTTATTTCCTACAACTGGCCTGGTTACTGACTAGCACCGTTCGCCGGCCATAGCACCTACACGTCCTGCTTTGCACCCATACAAAACGTTAACACCAAAGGCACCCCAACTACCATCAGGCAGGCACCCCAATATTAGGGTGTGGCCCGGGGGAAGAAAGGGTGCACCCCTCTATCAATGCCCTGGCCCTAGGACGTATTGGTGTGAGGATTGCCACTGTGAATAATTATTGCAGCCAGAGCTATTACCAGTCTGCTTTGCTCCTCCAGGCCTTGCGGCAAAAATTTGCATCACAAACAGTATCCAAATCCTCTGAAGCCCATCCAATAAGTGGCCTTAATACTGTGTTGGAAGCCATAAAGAGACTTTGTTGTGCCATCAGTGTGTTTTTATGGATTCGAAGGTCACACAGTGCTGCAAAGACTCATCGTGGGTGTTGTCACTAAAGCTGCTTGCTGTTAAGGCATAGAGTGGCCCTATTGGCTGTGCACTAGCACAGAAAAGGCTAATATTCAAACTGGATCCACCTTATCCAGGCCTGGCTCTGCCCATCCAAGCGCAGGCGTCAATGACCCATCTACCAAAGAGGAAACTGCAGCCCAGCAAGGTTAAGGATGTAGCTCGCTGTGTACCTCGTTTACTGTGTGTTCAGCAACTTCAGCCGAACACCATTTCTAATTCTAACGCTAAAGAAAGGCAAAAAGAAGCATGTTCCTGGGACAGGTAACCGAACACTGCCCTCCAGACAGACAAGAGACAGCAGGAAGCCTGCCACATGGAGCTGAAACAAGATGGCGTCAAGAAGAACATGGCCAAACTGGTCGTCTATAATGTGGGGTGACACGGCAGATGTTGCTTCAGCCTCCAGAGGATGCTCTCTAGCTGAAGGCGATTGTCACAAACCAGCGGGTGTGAACCCACTGTGCCACGTGTCCTACCTCCTCTAAGAGCATTGTCTTAGTGAACCCCTCATTCTTCACAGTACCCCTAATGGTGGGGATAGACTTTCCTGATGGGAACACCAGGTCGCTACCTCTTGAGGAGGATTGGCACATGAGGCAGCTGGTCCAGACGGACAAGGAGGTACAGACGTAGTCAGCAGGCGTAACCAGGAGCAACAGTGCAGGACGGAAGGATGAGGCAGAGTCGAAGTCAAACAAGCAATAGTTTAGGGCAGGTGGCACATGTACAGGTCAGGCAACACCAGAGAGTCAAGGCAAACAGGCAGGGATTAAACAGCGGAGTCCAGAAACACAAGCACGAGTCAGGTACACAGCAACATTAGCAGGACACAAGGACCTTGACGCTGAGGCATCTGGGAAGGGGACTGAGCCACTTATATACGTGCAAGAGGGCTAGGATTGGTCAGCGAAGTCACATGGTCTAACCCATAGAGAACAGGAAGTGACGCATGCCGGCCCTTAAGGAAATGCTGCAGGGAACAAGCAGCAAGCATGCTGTGGTCAGGGCTGAAAGGAAACTGTGGAGCGGATCCCAGAACAAACAGTACCTACAAGGACAGAGCCCAGGACTGTAGCGGTGAATGGGGAAGCAGATCAATGCTGAACACGGCACCCAGGACCACGGCGGTAAGCAGGTGTAGGTGTAATGGCAACGCCCCCTATTGCTCCTAGAGGCTCATTTGCATATAGTACATAATTTTTCTCAGCAATGCGGGCACATATGAACATGGGACCAACACAGATGCCTTCAGCTGCCAAGTGCACATATAACAGGTCAGCCAGTTTCATAGGTACAGAACTGCTGACAGATGCCCCATAAGGCTGATACAGACTTTGCTGCTGTGCGAGGGACATTGCTACAATGCCCTTCACACTTAGACACAGCTGGGAATTACAGACACTAGTGCAAGAGTAATATTGCCAGCTTTAGATTCTGTGAGAAGGCGTGCGAGTGTGTGCTGCTGCCTCGAGACACCACCCCCCTTAAATTGTACACTACCAAAAAGAAAAATGTACTAAGAACTGATCTCTAAGGGAGAACAGAATAGACATATTTAGAAGGCTGAGGACCATAAAAAGGACAATGCAGTGACTCAGTTAGTAAAGGTAAAGCATGCTTATGGCTTAGGACTTTACTGCCTGTGGTTCAGGTTAATTGCTTCTGGCTCCCACCCCATTTTCTTAGATGGACTTGCCATCTGATCTAGGACTGCACCCTCCAGTTGGGCATTGCAGATTTATGAGAAACTGATTCACTCATGTGTAGTGATGAGCGAACTTGTGTTTTAAGTTCGGCGTCTAAAGTTCGAGTTCAGGTTATCGAAGTATCCCGTTATGGATTCTAAGGCTGGGTTCACACCTGAGCGTTTTACAGCGCGTACGATCGCGCTGTAAAACGCCCGACGCCCCAAAAAGTACATGACCTTCTTTGGGGCGTCTTGTCGCGCGTTCCCGCTGAAGTCTATGTACGGGAACGCGCGACAAGACGTTCAGTTATGGTCCATAGTAGCGAAATCCATAACGGGATACTTCGATAACCCGAACCCGAATTTTAGACGCCGAACTTAAAACACAAGTTCGCTCAACACTACTCATGTGGTCAATTATTAAGACTGCATAGTGTTTGTAGAGAAAGACTTAGAGGGGATTATCATTCTGACTCCTATACACAGCCTTTGGGGGAAAAAAAGCCCACCTTGTGATATACCTCAGAACTGTGCCCTCTATTGATATTTGTACTGTTATTCACGTGCTGTTAATCCATCATCCGCCGGCCCCTGCACTTGTCTTCCAGCCTTGCACCCTGCCAACCATCCACCATTAAGGGAACCCAAGCCACCACCAGACAGGAGCGCCCAAGCCCAGGGTTTCCCCTGCGGGGAGCAAAGGGTGCGCCCCTCCATCCACATTTAAAGGGAACCTGTCACGGGAATTTTGTGTATAGAGCTGAGGACATGGGTTGCTAGATGACCGCTAGCACATCCGCAATACCTAGTCCCCATAGCTCTGTGTGCTTTTATTGTGTAAAAAAAACGATTTGATACATATGCAAATTATCCTGAGATGAGTCCTGTATGTGAGATGAGTCAGGGACAGGACTCATCTCAGGTTAATTTGCATATGTATCAAATTGTTTTTTTTACACAATAAAAGCACACAGAGCTATGGGGACTGGGTATTGCGGATGTGCTAGCGGCAATCTAGCAACCCATGTCCTCAGCTCTATACACAAAATCCTGGTGACAGGTTCCCTTTAAGTTAAGTGCTGGAGTAGGACTGACCACTGTGAAGACTACGGCCCCCACGCATTGTCATACTCTCTGAATCTCCAGCGCCTAATACAGGGGAGTGTCCCATCTTAAAATGGGTAGGAGAGCATTTCCATGTATCGCATACTCTACTGCTGGAAGTTGGCAAGTATGGTTTTTGTCCTCATTGGGGATCACAATTTAGTGTCTCTGACACGCACACCAATTTCATGGGAAACCAGTTAACCTGTCGTTATGACGAGGTGCACGAAAATCTGTGCAGAAAAAACAAACGTAATCCACATCATTCAGTAGAGTGCCTGCACATGGGTGCGGGTTTAGAAATGGAATCTCCACATGGATTTTTAGTGCGGTTTTTGGTGTGGATTGCAAAGGGCAAAATTTGCACAAAAAATAAAAATAAAATTTAAAATCGGAAAGCAATTGAGATGCTGAGACTTTCTAAATCTGCAAGGCAGGTCAATTTCTGCATGGAAAAAAAAAGCAAAGTGTACATGAGATTTGTTGGTACTGTATTAGGGCTCAATCACACGACGGTTGTCTGCCGGTGCCCGTATTGTGGGCCGCAAACAGCGGGACTGCAATCCACAGGCAGCCGACGTTTGTGCACCGCATCACGGATGCGGATCCATTTACTTGAATGGGTCCACAATCTAGAAGGTGCACGGAACCCCATGGAAGCACTACAGGAGTGCTTCCATTGTTTTCTGTCTATGCCTCCAGACCGCAAAAAAATAGAACTTGTCCTATTTTTTTGCGGTGCGGATGGATCACTGACCTAATCAAGTTGAATGCGTCTGAATCCGTCTGCGGCAACCGCATGGATGGTGCCCGTGCATTGGGGACAGAAAACTGCGGTTCCCAATGCACCTAATGGCCGGCAGACATTTGTGTGCGTGAGGCCTAATACTGCTTTACAGTCTTTCGAAGCTTGTACAGGGAAAATATTTAGGTGACTGCAGCTTCTCAGGCTGGCAAGGAGCCGGACCTGCGGCGGGCAGCTGAAAAGAGTTCTTCCTGATAAAATTACTTTAGAACTTTATTTTTCAATGTGACTTTTTGAAAATTGTTATTTTTATATATTTTGCATCTTATTGCAATTTATCTGGGATCTGTCGACATGATTAAGTCAACATTTGCTATCTGTACACTTTGGGTAGTTTGGCCACACAGACTACTTCATTTCAAGCATTGCAGTTATGAGGAACACATTTCACAAACTAGATGAATAAATATGATGCCTATTTGCTCCATTGTTGGTTGTCACAAGAACGGCGTCACCATAGAAATGTAGTTGCTAATGGCAACTAATCAGATTACAGCTTTCATTTCTCAAAGGTCCTTTACAAAATGTAAGCCACCACATGATTGGTTGCTATGCAGTCCCTTGCTCTACTTTTGACCAATGTTTACAACTCTACCCATCTCCCCTCCAGTCTGTATATAGGGGCGCCCTGACCCTGGAACATGACTATAAAGACTGTATCATTATTTACCTACACTACTGGCAAATTTCCCGGAGTTAAGATGGCGGCCCTGGAGAGGCGTGTACTGTCCCATACGTCCTTCACTCTCTATGGTTATAACGGTCAGCATTACGTCACGTGTCCGTCTCGCTGAAGAAAGTAAGGATTACCCAGGATTCCAAGCGGCTAGAAGGCAGAGTTTTTATAGGCGTTTATCTCAGGGGGCGTGGCTTACGTTCCCGCTGCGCTGCCCGGCGACTGCACAGGTGTAGGTAGGGTCCGGGCAGGGGGCGGGGCCAGCGCGTCCCATATACCTACAGTCTGTGTTACCCCCGAGTGTCCTCACAACCGCTGCAAGACCAGGTACCGTACACACGACCAGGACACACTAACGCACGACTGTATATACAGTTACAGTGCCCCAGAGCACAGGCAGACATCCTGTAATACAGCACATATATAGGGATATGACAATATAGCGTTAGAATCAATAAAATTGTTGTACTTTATTATGATTTCATGACTTAACGACCTCCAGTCCCATCTGTGCTTCAGAAAGCTGGGTGACAACCAATATGGCTGCCATTACAGCGCTCATAAGTGTTGTCACCCAGCTTTCCCAGGGTCCTGAGCGCCTGGCGTGGCTGGTAATGCCGTGGCCTGGGATCCGCAGATGCATTGTTCTATAACTAATCAGACGTGCCGTTCAGGAGCCTGGGAAAGTTGTGCCGACTAAACGTCTCTCTAAAGCTGTGATCCCAACCTATGGCTCGCTAACTGATTGCCGTACTACAACCCCCAGCATGCACTGTGCTCTGCGATGCACTTTTTCGACACATTGTACAGAATGAAGCCATATCCTAATGTCTATGTCCCTGCAGCTCCTCCTCAGCTCAGAAAACCTGCGAGTTCTTCCTTTTCCATCTGGCGTCATGCAGACCACGGACCTGGGAAGCAAAGAGACGGGAAAGATCTGGCACAGGAAGCCGACGCCGTCCGCGAACGATGGGTGAGTGCACCCGCTGAGCGATGTCCGTGCAGCGCTCCCAGCAATGACATCTCTATTTAGGGACATGTCCCTGCTGAGGTCAGTGGCTGCAGGGGGCGTCCGTGACCCTGTCCATGCAGGAGGTGACCGGGGGGGGACTGGAAGTGTTGGGTGGTGGACAGCGCTCTTGGTTTTAGTTGCTGTACGACATCATCGGGGTATGCTTACAGCAGATTTATTGTGGAAATTTCTACAATTTTGTAATTCACCTGAATGGGGCTTACATAAATCCATGCTATAGAAAGTTCTGCAGGTGTGAATAGTCTCCTGCTGTGTATAGATGGACGTATGAATTGTACCTTTTTTCTTTCATTGCAGGATTATAGTGAACGTCCTCCATGGAGCTGGCGGTTCCCAGGCCAAGACGATGCGGTTTTTACAGGTTGCGTTTGACAGCTCTGGAGATTGCTTCCTTGCTGGAGATCATTTAGGAAGTATCTATCTTTTCAACCTCAATAGAAACAGGTGAGCGTCCTCTGGTGAAACCGCGTATACACAGCGCTCCACCCTCTACAGCTCTATGGAAGTTACGGAAGCATTTGAGCAGCCCAGCAGCTCCCTCCTATAAAGACATCATGCACACGACCGTATTGTGCATCCCTGTCTGATCTGCATTTGTTGTGGATTGAACACGGACCCATTCATTTCTATGGGTCCGCAAAATAAAACCGGACCGCACACGGATGTCATCCTTGTGCTGTCTGCATCCATGTTTCTGTTCCGCACATTGTAGAACTTGTCCTATTCTTGTCCGTATTGTTGCCAAGAATAATTTCTAGTAATGGGATTGAGAAAACTGCAGATTGCACACAGAAGGTTATCGCGGAGCCGTGGTTTGCGGACCACAATACGGACACGGTCGTGTGCATGAGGCCTAAAATGAATGGGAAAGAGGTAGGACTAGTATCAAGCACTGGCACTACAGAATGTTTGGCGCTGTGCCTGCTAATGAAAAGACTGCAGCGCTCGCTTAAGCACAGTGTCCCCTTTAACCTTTTGGCGTCGAGGCCTGTTTTCATTTTTGGATTTTTTCCTCCCCACGTTCCAATAACCAGAACTTATGTATATTTTTCCGTTCACGTAGCTATAGGAGGGTTTATTTTTTTGCAGGACAAGATGCATTTTTTAATGCCACCATTTAATTTACCATATCTCGTATTGAAAAACTGGGAAAAAACGTTTTCGTGTGGCAAAATTGAAAAAAAACCAAAAAAACTGAATTCCACCAAGGTTTTGGGGGTTTTGACATCAGTGTTCAGTGGGCGCCAAAAATGACCCGACGCCCTTATTCTGCAGCTCAATGCGAATGCGGCGATACCGAGTTTTCTTTTGTTTTACTACTTTAAAAAAACTAAAACCTTTGAAAAAATCAAAACATTCTTTGCATTGGCATATGCTGACAGCCATAACTTTTTTACACTTCGGTCTTCAGAGCTGGAGGAGGGCTTGTTTTTTGTGCACGACTTAATTTTTTTTCATGACAAAAAAAGGCTATTTTTATTTTCGTACAGGAATTTTTTAATAGTTTAGACATTTTCGGAAGCAGCAATACCTAATGTTTATTTTTCTATTGTTTATATATTTTTTTATATGTAAAAGTGGGGGTGAATGAAACTTTTAATATATTGGTGTCTTTTAAAAATTTTTCACAAAAAAATAAAAAATAAATAACTATTAGCCCCCTTAGGGGCCTAGTACCCCTAGTACAGGGGTAAATGTGCTGACAGACTCCCTTTAAATGACGCGGGCTGCGCGATCGCCGCTTTCTGTTAGTGCGGGCGGGGGCTGGCTGTATGATACTGCTGGCACCTGCCGTGTATGCTCCATACATCCCCTCAGGCATTATGACGTAACTGTACGTCATAATTCGCTAAGAGGTTAAAGGGAACCTGTTGGCGGCAAAAACCACCCCAAACCACCGACAGTGTGTTTCTAATGATGATTTTCTTCCTGCAGTCAGATGCGGTAAAAGCAGGAAAAAACATTCTTTTCCCTTACACTCATGACGGCACCCTTGAGAGACCGCCTCCATCCAGGACAGGAAACGGGAACTTTTGTGGAGAGCTTTATAGGAGGGGCTCTGCCCCTCTAGCACCAGTTCCTGTTTCCTGTCCTATGGATATAGTGGAGAGCTAAAGATTAGGCTGCAGGAACCCCGCAAGTGTTTCAGAATAAGGGGTTACGTGTAAGACTCCACTAGGAGCCGCCTGCTAAGTCTGGGACCATCCTTCTGGGTCTCGGACTGTTGCATGTAGAGTCGGTGTTACTGGGAGGTAATGCCGGCACGCCGGACCCTCCTGGCGGTGTTTTGGAAGGTCCGGGGCCTAGTCTTTCTTCCTCCTGGCCTCTAGTAGCTTACAGAGGCGGGGGGGGGCTGAGCTTTTCTGAGCGTGCTCCATGCGTGAACCGGAAGTTGCGTCACACAACTTCCAGGATTTGGAACGCATGTGGTTCCGGTAACCAGCGTTTTGGAAATGAGGGAGAAACATCCTTCTTCCATAGTGGGATGCCGGCAGAGACCCGACCTGTGGGTTTTAAATCTTATCAGAAGGATCCCAGCCAGCCTGCAGGCATCCGTGGATGTGCCTATGGACAACGCTCTATACAGTGTTTAGGACAAGTTCTCGCAATTAACTGGTCCTTAAAAGCTCTCCACGAAAGTTCCTGTCCTGGATGGAGACGGTCTCTCAAGGGTGCTGTCATGAGCTCATGGAAAAACGATTACCGGTAAGTAATCCTGAATTTATCCCCAGAGCGCGCTATTTTCGAGTCAGGCTTAAAGTCAATGGGGCAGCGGCCTCCTTGCTTCAAGTCGAGGTAACCGCGTCCCCTTCCCTGCCCCTTCTCCTGTGACTGAGAGCCGGCTGTTCGGCAAAGCAAGCCAAACTCTCTGCATAAGCGCGGTCAGTCACAGACGAAGAGGCAGGGAAGAGGACGCGGTTACCTTGACTTGAAGCAAGGAGGCCGCTGCCCCATTGACTTCAAGTGTGACTCAAAAATAGCGCGGATGGAGGATAAAACAACAGTTTTTCCTGCATTTACTGCATCTGACTGCAGGAAGAAAATCATCATTAGCTACTTAAAGGTACTGCTGGCTGTTTGGTGTGTTTTTTTGCTGCTGACAGGTTCCCTTTAAGGGTAAATGCACACGTTCAGGATTTATGTGCAGACCATCTGCACTGAAATCCGCAGATGCTCGCAGGGAAATTCGTACAGTCAATCCGCATCAATTGGTGCGGATTTTCCGCATGCTGATTTTACTGTCCCCATTGAAGTGAATAGAGAAAATCCGGACAGGAAAAATAAAATAAATTGACATGCTCCGTATTTTAAAATCTGCACCATAGGTCAAAATCCGGGCGGAAAAATTCTGCATCGTGTGCATGAGAATTTAAAATTCTCATAGAATACAATGTACATGACCTACGGTGCGGATTTTCCGCATGCAAATCCGCACAAAAAATCCTGATCGTGTGCATTTAGCCTAAACAGCTGGTCGGCTGGGGCACCTGTAGTTGGACCCCCACCGATCTAATAGCTGTGGCTTATCCAAAGTATAGGTCATCAGTATTAAAGGGAGTCTGTCACCAGCATTTCACTTTTTTAACCCTTCCCACAGCTCCCTAGCATGCTTACTGTTAATCAAAACGTTACCTCTGGCATCTTTCCTGCTCTTATAAATCCATCAAAAACAATCTTTATAACATATGCAAATGAGGGCTCGCAAGTGCCCAGGGGCGGCGTTACCCTCGTAGCTTCCCTGCTTGCTCAGCCTTTTCATTGCGTCCCTCCGCCCGCCCATCCTTTCCCTCTGACCGCCTTTCTCATAGCTTGTTATTCCGCCGAGATCCCGCGCCTGCGCACTCATTCCTTTGGCCGGCGCAGGCGCATGCGCATTAATTACTGTAATGCCATACAAGGAATGGGCATCGCAGTGCGCATGCGCCGGCCAAAGGAAAGAGTGCGCAGGCGCGGGATATCGGCGGAATAACAAGCTATGAGAAAGGCGGTCAGAGGGAAAGGATGGGCGGGCAGAGGGTAGGAAGGGGCGGGGGGACGCAATGAAAAGGCTGAGCAAGCAGGGCACCTAAGAGGGTAACGCCGCCCCTGGGCACTTGCGAGCCCTCATTTGCATATGTTATAAAGATCGTTTTTGATGGATTTATAAGAGCAGGAAAGATGCCAGAGGTAACGTTTTGATTAACTGTAAGCATGCTAGGGAGCTGTGGGAAGGGTTAAAAAAGTGAAATGCTGGTGACAGACTCCCTTTAAAGTTCTGGGAAACCCCTTTAAGTAATGAACTTGCTAATACCTCTATATAATAATAATAATAAAATGATGATTTTTTTCCCTTCTCTCTCAGGTTCGATCTCGTGCAGAGAACGCAGCAGGCCTGCACTGCTCTGGCGTTTAATCTGCATAGGAAATCGGAATTCCTCGTGGCTTTGGCCGATTATTCTGTCAAGTGTTTTGACACAGGTAATATGTGAACCTTGCAGTGCGTCATTGTCAGGCCTCGTCTCACATGGGACTTCATGGGTCCACGCCACTATTTTCTTCCGATCCTAAGCAGAAGCGGCACAGTTTCCGATTTCTGTGGCACGGATTACAGGAGGTCGCAAAAACGCCCATGCAGACAATATTACTCTCTGAATGACGCCTCCTGCGTATTTCGACAGCCTGCCTCTGCTATGGAAAGAATCATACCTACACCCCCCTGCATGCTGGCCCCCGCGTGTCCATCTTCCGGTCTGCAGCTTGTTTAGTTCCTTCCCGCCATGGGCATGATTGTCTTCTCCACTGCATCCAATCACTGGCTCCAGTGGTGATGTGTCTCTTGTGGTCAGGTCAACACTAATTCCAGTCATTGGCTGCAGAGGAGATGATGATGATGGTGGAGAGGAAGAAAACAAGCTGCGGACCGGAAGATGGACACACGGGAGCCAGAGGGCAGGACCTGAGCTGCGAGTAGCCGGTAAGGAAGAATCTTTCCACAGCAGAGAGGCTGCAAGAACCTGGGAGAAGTTATTTATTCCCAGACACTTTATGGCAGCACTGAATATGGCAGCATTATTCTCAGTATCATTCTCTGCATCTCCAGGACATATCTATAGAGCTTTTTCTGTGGACAAATTCATAGATATCGTACGATTATTAAAAGCTATGAAACCTTCAGAGGCAATTTTTTTTTTTTTCTTATGATTGCATGTTATAAATTTTTGGCTCAAAATAATTTTTTCAATTGGCCTTTATTAAAAATATTGAGCATTTCTGTCACAAAGCGTTAACGTTTTTTCTAGCTGTGTGACTGGTACTTTCAGTTTCCGCCAAAACCTTATCTCTAAATTACTAAAAAGTCATAAACGCTTATTTGAGCCCCATTCTTATCAGTAAGATAAGGACTCGGCTATAATGGGTGTTTTATAATGTCAGAGAGCAGAGGTAAGGAGTCCATCTGCTCCTGGTCTGACAGAAAATCCAAAGGTTGCTACTAGAGCATCTCGGCTCTGTACAGAAAAAAAGGATGGCATATTTCTTTAATAAAACATAGTAACATAGTATATAAGACTGAAAAAGACATCTGTCCATCCAGTTCAGCCTGTTATCCTGCAAGTTGATCCAGAGGAAGGCAAAAAAACAAAACAATACAAATATTTTTATCTCAAAAAGCGTACAAGGCAATAATAAAAAAAAAAATTGCCCCCCAAAGGTGTACATAGCCTTTTTGTATAACAAGTGTTTTCGAGTTATTAAAGCATAGCGCACTGCATATTTACTTACAATTCATGAAATTTTATACATTTCTGTATTCCAATAAATATGGTTTAAAGGGGTTGTCCGGGATCAGAGCTTGACCCAGACATATCCCCATTTTCAGCCAGGCAGCCCCCCTAATATGAGCAGTGGAGCATTTCAAGTTATTGGCCATTTCTGAAGGAGTTGGAGTCCGAGTATGATAAAATGCAGAAGTCAGAGTCAGAACTTTAGCGTACTGACTCCTCAGGCCTGCCCCAAAATGTCCTCGCTAAAAAATACAATGCGCCCCACAAACTAAAAGCCCTCATATGGCAACAGTGTCTGAAAAAATAAAAATAAAAATATGACTTTATTGCAAACTTCTTGAAGGAATAATAAAGGAACGGCACAACGTGGTCCTATGCTTTGGAATTATTATTATATGGGGGATGCAAGTAGTTACTAAGACAGACATGTCAGGAGAGGCGACGGGTCCTCTTTATCCCGTCTTCATGTATCAATGCACAAAAAGCCAAGTTTTCCATTCAGGCATCTAGGAAAGCTGGGTGGCGAGCTCTGTCAGTGAGCATATGTTATATGCTAATTATGGCGCTTGTCCTAGTCGGGGAAACGTGTGCTAAAAGGAGCCTCGGCCATGTCCACGTGGTACTTCTTGGCCGCTCAGGTCAGCATTGGCCGTGATTAGCATTCAGGAGCAGGAGTTTGGATGCCACACCAATGGGACAAAGCTATGAGCACCTTAGATCCTTTTTAAAGGGTGCTGCCTGGGGAAAGGTCCCTCCGCTTAGGATGCATGGGTCGGACATTGCACTCATCACTTGTTTTGGCTTTAGACAACAAGGAGCTGGTGAGCTGGATGCGTGGACACGATTCTACCATCACATCCATCTCCGTACATGGCTCAGGCAGGTATGGCGTCACAACATCCAGCGAGACCGCTCAGCTCTGGGACTTGGACACCTTCCAGAGAAAACGGAAGCTGAACGTTCTCCAGTCAGTAGGGATACAAAAGGTGAGCGAGCACATGACACTTCTGTACAGTATGTATTACTAAATGTGGCATCATATTTTTTTTTTTGTTACCAATGTACTGAATGCAGTAGTGATGGTAGATGTGTGAGCGCCCCCTGCTGGATTCCTTTGTGCCTTTTTGTCTATTCTATTTCACTGTAGCAATTTATTTTTAATTTTTTACTTTTTTATTATTTTTTTTTTACAGGTATTTTTCCTACCGTTAAGTAATACAATCCTGAGTTGCTTTAAAGATAATTCCATCTTTGCCTGGGAAAGTGATACCCTCACCTGCAAATACCAGCTGCCAGCGCCAGAGGGTGGATCGGTTTTCCAGTATAAAGCTTTTGCCATTACAAGGTATATTTGCTAGACAGGAAGGGAACGTTGGTGCAATGTTTTAGGTATTTTTAGTAAAATTATAGAGAAACCACTATATAGAACTTTTATATTTCGAGGATTATAGTACATTCCCTGGTGTCTCTGGGAACAAGTCGTGATAATGTTCTTCTCTCTGCTGCAGGGACGGGAGGATGTTGGCCGCCGGAGGAAAATCCAACAACCTGCATCTGTGGTGCTTGAGCTCCAAGCAGCTGTTCAGGATTATCCAGATGCCCAGTACGGTGCGCAGCGTGCGCCAGTTGGAGTTCCTTCCTGATAGCTTTGATGGTGGCTCCAGCCAGGTGAGTGCCCACATCTTGTCCTGTGGTGCATATGGTAGTGCAACTCGGTTTCAAAGCTTTTGGAGAAAGTAGCTCTCTTCTGCCCTTTGCTGGTTTTGATCTGCACTGTCATGCAGTTATTAGTTCTTTATACAGTATGTACTAATTCCACAATAATCTAATCCAAAACCACGTCTCCTTCAGGCTTTTGAGTGCCACCCAGAGATACAAGTGTAGGGACATCAGAAGTTATTCTTGGTGATTGTCCATCTGCTGATTGCCTAGTTAATCTCAGCTTTTCTTAGGATAATTGGCATATCGGAAGTGAAGTCTGGAATGACTGGCGGAAGATTAAAGGAGTTGTCCCCCGAAAAATATTTTACAGTTTTCAACCCAGCAGCTGGATCTGAATACTTTTGTAATAACATATAATTAAAAATTTAGCACAGCCACCGAGCTATTCAATAAAATGTATCTGTACAGCGCCACCTGCTGTGTGTTTTTTATTTTATTATTTCTTTGTCCTGCTCACTGAGAAGGCCGCACATGCTCAGTTCCATCCTTCAACTGCCTCCTGAGCTGTGATAGGGAGAGCTGAGACACGCCCCCTGAGCTTCAGTAGAACAGACACTCCCCTGAGCTGTGATAGGTAGATCATGGACACGCCCCCTTAGCTGCAGCAAAAAAGACACTCCCCTTCAGCTGTCAGCTTGATATAAATGTAACAGAGCAATGAATGGGGAGATGTCTGGATCCATGTGAGGTACAGTGCTGGTTCTAGCTTCGTTAGAAAGAGATTATGTCCTGTATGATGTCTGTTTTTCATTTTAACTAGTCATGGGATAACCCCTTTAAGGGAGATTTATTATTGCTACTGTATTAAAGGGGTTGACCCATGAACCATTTTTTGAAATCGCAGGATAGAGGATAAATATATGATCGCTGGGAACCTTACCTATCAGTAGAATGAGGGTCCCCAAGTCTTTGTGAATGAGTGTTAGTGCCCATGCATAACCACCACTTCTTTCACTTGTATGGAGTTGACAAGTGCAGCGTGCCGCTATCTCCAGCAATCTCGTAGAAGTGCATAGAGTTGTGAATGTGCATTGCCGCTCCATTCACACAGAGGACTCAGCAACTCCTATACAGTGGGAGTCCCGTTTGTTTGACTCACAGTGATCATACATTTATTATGTAATGATGTACCAGGCAGAAGATGTGCTAAATGTTCCAGCAGTGCACTCTGGGGATCTTGATATCCCCTGCGCTGCCAGAGGACATGCCTAATTTATGAGAGGGTGCAGGCCTCGTCATAAATTAGGCACTTCCTCCGGCAATCGGTGCGCCTAATTAGAAATTTTAAATGCCACTTGCGACTATTTTCTAAAAAGTTGCAAACACACAGTTTGAGACTTTTTAAAGGGTAACTGTCATATTTTTTCTTTATTTGCTAGTTTATTAGAGCTAGGCATGTATACCTGAGTTAGTCTGTCAATGATTGTTAAAAGATCTGTAATTGCCTTATAATAACAGCTTTCATTAATGTCCCCTGTCCCTTTCCACTGCCCGTTGCTAGGGCTGGTCTGTCCTCGTTTCAGTATAAACAGAAGACAGAGGGGCGGTTCTTCACACTGCATGTCTTCTTTAGGCTTCAGAGTGAGGAGGCGTGTCTCTCAGTAATCCAATTTGATTGGCTGGCAGGGAGCTGCTGGCTACAGCAAGTGTGTATGGGAAGTGAGAGAAAGCAGTTTTGGCCTCAGAGAACTGGCAGAGGAGCCATCTTGAGAAGGTCCTCATATTGTAAATGTTTAAACAGCCGTAACTAAGGGAAAACTCAAGGAAAACAGTGGTATGTGAAGAAACTAAAGATTGCTTTATGGATAATGCTGTTTTTTTTTAAATGAAAACATGACCGTTACCCTTTAACATAACTTTTCAGGCGCAAGGAAGATTATAAATCTCCCCCTCTGTGTGATAAATGTGGTGCATCTTCCTAGACATGTTAGAAAAAATTCTTTTTTTGCACCTAAATTTCACCAACAGTTTGGTATAAAGTAAGACTCCTCTAAGCCGGGCCTCCTTTTGCTATTCAGAACTGTCTAGTGAGGGTCAAAAAGTGTCTAAAACACATAATAAATCTGATACAAGGCAAGCGCACTTGTGTTGTGGAGCAAATTGAGCCAAAAGTCTAGCAGGTTTAGTTTAGCAGATTGCCTCTCTTCTACGAGACTGTTACTGAAAGTATCACATATTCATTTTTTCAGGTCTTAGGGGTTTTAAGTCAAGATGGAATAATGAGATTCATCAATATTCAGACCTGCAAACTTGTGTTTGACATTGGAAGTCATGATGAAGGCATAGTAACATCATCCGTAAGTCCTAACGGTCGATACATCGCCAGCATCTTGGAAAATGGCAGCATAAACCTGTACAACGTGCAAGCTTTGACCAAAGAAATCAATAAGGTAGGACCAAGATCATTCCCGGGAGAGCCCTTTTCCATTGATCCTCTCGGCATTTGCGGTCGGAGATGCAATTACTAATCCCTGTGCTTAATTTCAGCCACCCCCACCGCTAGTAAAAGTAGTGGACTTAACTAAAGACAAAGACTCTACAGCTAATAAGTCTGGAACCACGAGCGAGAAAGTGAACGTTTCAGCTGGACGACCATGCCGGCCTTGGAAGTCCAAACAAGAAGTAGTGAAGACTAAGTATCTGCAGCCAGATGAATGTGACATGTCTGAGAACAAAGAGGTGTCTACTATACTTTCACCATTGTTCAAATCTCTCAAGCTTTCTGTCGTTGGATGGGAGCATGGAATACTTGTTCTGACCTATTCACGCATGGTGGAATGGTGTTCCAGAAAGAACATTAAATGCAATCTTGTTAAAGGGCATCTGTCAGCAGTTTTGGACATATCAAACTGTTCCATGTGCGCTTGGCAGCTGAAGGCATCTGTGTTGGTCCCATGTCCCCACATTGCTGAATTTTTTTTTATATATGCAAATGACCCTCTAAGAGCAACGGGGGCGTTGCCGTTACACCAAGAGGCTCAGCTCTCTCTGCCACTGCTGTTCCCTCTGTATTTTGATTGACGTTATAAGCCAGGACCAGGAGTGATGATGTTTTTAGTGCCTGGCCCGGCAGTTGCAGAGGCCGCGGCAGTTGCAGAGAGAGCAGAGCCTCTAGGTGTAATGGCTATGCCTCCGTTACTTCTAGAGGCTCATTTGCATAAGGCTACTTTCACATTTGCGTTCGGGGCTCCGCTTGTGAGTTCCGTTTGAAGGCTCTCACAAGCGGCCCCGAACGCATCCGTACTGCCCCAATGCATTCTGAGTGGATGCGGATCCGCTCAGAATGCATCAGTCGGCAGCGTTTGGCCTCCGCTCTGCTCAGCAGGCGGACACCCGAACACTGCTTGCAGCGTTCGGGTGTCCGCCTGGCCGTGCGGAGGCAAACGGATCCGTCCAGACTTACAATGTAAGTCAATGGGGACGGATCCGTTTGAATTTGGCACAATATGGCTCAATTTTCAAACGGATCCGTCCCCCATTGACTTTCAATGTAAAGTCTGGACGGATCCGTCTGCGGCTACTTTCACACTTAGAATTTTTTCTACAATATAATGCAGACGGATCCGTTCTGAACGGATCCCATCGTCTGCATTATATGAGCGGATCCGTCTGGGCAGACTCCAGACGGATCCGCTCTGAACGCAAGTGTGAAAGTAGCCTAAATTAGAACTTTTCTTCTCAGCAATGCGGGCACATATGAACCTGGGACCAACACAGATGCCTTAAGCTGCCAAGCGCACATGTAACAGGTCAGCCAGTGTCATAGGTGCAAAACTGCTGACAGATGCCCTTTAAAGCTGCGGCAGAGAATGCATTTCCATGCAGTGTGCCATAATGCAGCTCTCGCTGTTTTACCGCGTGTGAATACATTAGGGTTTATTAATAAAACCCTGGGGCTTCCTTGTGTTATCAGTGGGATCGGGCCGCAGTTTGTTAATGGTTGTACAGGATTGGAAAATCAAGTCTGCTTTTTTTCCGAAAACAGCCCCACACAGGATGAGTCTGACAGTTTAGCTGTATTAACGTGAGTGGAGCAGAACTGAAATACCGCAATTGTGGGCAGATGTGCTGTGGCTTTTGAAAGAAAGCAGCTCTGTTTTTGTATTCCTGGACGACCCATTTTTTTGGTTTGATTTTTACATTAGCGTTGCGGGCTCCATTCTATTTAATGGACACTTTGTCAGAACCGAATGGACCCCATTATAAGCAAGTGGGGTCAGTTAGGCTCATTGTGCACTGTTATCAATAGAACATTGTTGTGAACAGAACCTAACCTGGATCCACAAAGTCTATCGTTTAGAATAGAAGCCGCCGCCGGTCATCTTTGCAATGCAATAAACGCTCTTTTTCTAAAATACAGAATGAGTTGCAAAGTGGACTGAGCAAGCCAAGGCTCCGAGCCATACTGAAGGGTTTTGGAGAGTATCCAGCAAAATACAGGTAAGCAGAAATGTATTCGAGCCCCTGTCATTAGGATAGTTTAACACCAGCACTCGGAGGTCCGGCAGGCTGCACGCAGCGGTTTTAGTTCCTGCCGGATCTCTGAACACTAGAGCGAAACTAGCCTTATGTCATGAGCGTTCATCTGATTGGCGATTGCAGAAATCCATGTGCTTTCCACATAAACAAGAAATGAATGGAACTGATTTTCACCAAATTGTGAATATGTCCTCATGCTGCCCATGAATTTCAGTCGGTACCATTTCCGTGAGCTGTAGATTCCAGTGACGGATTTGTCTGTATGGGATGTTTTTCAGCGCTTTGTCATTAAGGGCTGTGCTTTTATTGTTCATGCAGGATGTTCATCTGGCGTTCCCTGCTCCAGTTGCCCGAGAACCATGCCGCCTTCAGCAGCCTCACCGACAAGGGCACACACCCCCAGTACGTCCTGCTTCACCAGGAATACCCCCTCAAGAGTAGAAAGCTATTGAGGGTATTACAGAGGTAAGAACTGTAAGGTGGCGGGCTGAATTCTATCCAGTAGATAATAGTTTCCTCTTTAGTGGACCTGCAATGTAGACATTACCCCATGACTTGTTTTTACAGGGGGTTTTATTGCTGTGGCTGAGCAATCATCTGAGCACCCCCCCCCCCACTGAACAAACACTTATTCCCTTTAGTGTGGATACAGCTTAAGGCTCCATTCACACGTCCACAACGTGTTTTGCGGTTCCGCAGAACACGGACAGCGACAATGTGCGTTCCGCAGACCGCACATTGCCGGCACTAATAGAATATTCCTGTTCTTGTCCGCAATTGCGGACAAGAATAGAACATGTTCTATTTTTTTTCGGGAACGGAATTGCTGACCCGGAAGTGCGGGTCCGCACTTCCGTGTCCGGGCAGCACATCATGCTGCCTCATAGAAATGAATGGGTCCGCAAAATGCGGACGTGTGAATGGACCCTTTAGTGGTTGGTCAGTCTTAGACATTGATGGTATATTGCTAGGGTATGCTATCAACTTCAGATTCACCTGTGGGACCCCCTCCGATCTCCAGAACAGGACCCTCGAAGTGAAGAAGTTTGCACCGTGCATGTTTGGCATGCTTTCCATTCGGCGCTTTGGCATAGCGATGAAAGAAGAGCACACGGGGTAGTGAGACCACCATCCATTGCAATGGAAATGCCGAAAATAGCCAGAGGGTGCTTACGCATCTTCTCTCTGTTTACTTTGGGGTGGGGCCTCGGGGGGCCTGTTTTGGAGATGGGAGCAGGTCTCAGACATGGAATCCGCACCATTTCTGACATTGATGGCCATCAATGTCCAGCATGTTGCAGCATCTGTTCAGGAAAAAAAAATAAAAGATGGTTTTGCATGCGAGTTGAATCCATTTTTTTTTTTCTGTGATTGCAGTCAGTGCTTCCGTTCTTTCTGCCAGGATTGTCTTCAGATTGCATTCGTTTTTCACGCTTTGTGCAATAACCTTTAAGAATAACAAAATAACAACTATCAATGAAAAACGGATTGCATCTGGACGCCTTCTGTTTTCCACTCAAGCCCCATTCATTTCTATAGAACCAGGGCTGCGTTAGAACATGCTGCAGAGATATCCGTGAAAAACAACGCTCATTGTACACAGACCCATTGAAATGAATGCGTCGGGATTCAGTACGGATGCTACGCATTTGCTACACGCATTGCATCCAGATGGAAAACTCGCTCATATGAAGGAGCCCTTCAGATTTGTTCTTTGGAAAACCCCTTTGAATTTCTTTTTTTGTCCCTAAATTGCAAACGGGTGATGTAAAATGAGCAGACTTAGACTTGCATCATCGTTCTGACCTTATGCAGTGTAGTTGTGAGTTCTCCTTGTAAATGTGTTTGTTTCCTCACTAGGACACTCTCTACCTTGGCGCACTGGTCTGCAATATTTGGAGAAACAAAGTACTTGCCCCTCTTGGCCTTTCCATTTGTAAAACTTTTTCAGAACAACCAGCTCATCTGCTTTGAAGTTGTGGCCACAGTGATAAGTAAGAGCATTAGTATTATGTACAGGGGAAAACTGGCGGTTTACTGCAACGATGACCCTATTGTAGTCGGATTCCATGTGCATTAAAAAATGAAAATGCTCGTACAGTCCCTTGAGTGATGAGCCAACCCCTTTATTTCAGTTGTAAAGCTAAATTTCCATTTGTTGACTGCAAACAGTCATAACCTTCATAGAAATTGAGATTTAAAGGGGTTGTCTCATCTGAGCCACTGGTGGCATATCGCTAGGATATGCCACCAATGTCAGATAGGTGCAGGGATGGGACCCGCCCCCTATCTCTAGAACAGGGCCCCCAAAGTGAACAAAAGCGCAACCTCCATACACTTTACACTTCTGGATCGGCTATTTCCAGCAGTCCCATAGACATGAATAGACAGGTGACCGTGCATGTGCGCTGCGCTCTCCATTCAATTCTATGGGACTTTCAAAAATAGCCTAACGCACCCGTTTGGGTATTTTTGAAACTCCTATAGACGTGAATGGAGAGCACCCCACACATGTGCAGTTTGCTCTCCTTCGCTTTGGGGGCCCTGTTTTATACGTACCCGTATTTTTCGCCCTATAAGACACACCGGCCCATAAGACGCACCTAGGTTTTAGAGGGGGACAATAAGAAAAAAATATTTTTCATTAGAACTCAGGTCAGACCACTAATCAGACCCCCAATGTTAATCAGACTCCCACAAGGCCTCAGATCGGACCCCCAATTAGACCTCGGATAAGAGCCTCATGCCTCTCAGCAGTCCCCATTGCCTCTCAGATTAGCCCCCAGCAGCCCCATATTGCCCCAGCATCTCTATATTGCCCCCATATCAGCCTCCAGCATGTCCATATTGCCCCCATCATCTCCATATTGCCCTCAGCGCCTCATGTTTTATAAAATAAAATTACCTTTTCTGCTCCGGGCGTCGCCGCTCCTCACCGCCCGCGCTCCGTCTTCCTCCTCCTCTGTCTGTTGTGCTGTGAACTGGCACGCACCGCAGCTCACAGCCGAGGACCAGAAAGCTGTGAATACAGAGCCTTCACCGCTTCCCGGTTCTCCGGTACTAATGAAGCGCTTCCATAATGGAAGCGCTTCATTAGTATTCGCCCCATAAGACGCAGGGGCATTTTTCCCCCACTTTGGGGGGGAGGGGGGGGGGGGGAAATGTGTCTTACGGTAGGTGCAGGTCCCAGAGTATTCTAGCGATATGTCACCAATATCTCATGACACCGCCTCTTTTAGTGCAGCATGTAGATGTCCTAATTTAAAAAGTACACAATAAGCTGATTATAGTTGTTTTTAGGGATGAACGAATCTACTTCGGGTGGTACATCCGAAGTCGATTCGCTAAAAACTTAATTGTAAAACTGTACGAAGTTCTCGCTCCGTACAGTATTAGAATGTATTGGCTCCGTTGAGCCGAAGTTATTACTTTGCAAAGTTTTGTGAGACTTCGTGTAATAACTTCGGGTATTATTATTGTAAAAAACATTCTAACTGAACTCTGGTTCTGTTCCAAGTGGTACCTTTGAACGGAACCAGAGTTTGGTACCAAGGTTTTTTTACAGTAATAATTCCCAAAGTTATTAGACGAAGTCTCGCAAGACTTTGCGAAGTAATAACTTGGGCTTTTCTGGGCCAATACATTCTAATACTGTATGGAGCAGGAACTCTGTACGGTATTACAATGAAGTTTTTTAGCAAATCGACTTCAGATGTACCATCCAAAGTCGATTTTGCTCATCTCTAGTTGTCTTGCTACCAGGATCCCAACGATCGTCTCTACTGTGCAGGGCAGCCCAGCAGGAGGTGCTCAGTTTCCCTGCAGCACCACCACAGGTGCGATAAAGTATTACACCACAGTTTCCATTGATATCATTGGGTTTGTCTGTGTATGCCATGAACATGCAGAATCCTCCTAAGAATGAGAAGGATTTTTGTTATTTTTTTTTTGTAGCCCCCCCTCCAAATTAGCCAACAAGATTATTCAATAGGGAACCCCTACAATCAACTCTGAATTTCCTAATAGACTATATGATAATGCAGTTCCCAAACGAGCCTGTTGACTAGTCCCTATAATCCTCTTGAAAATTATACATAATTCTGTCGGTTAGGTATTAGGACTTTTTCTATATATATATTTTTTTTCTTGTTAGCCAATTGGTGTCAGCATTGGTTTGAGTACTTCCCGAATCCTCCAATCAACATTCTTGGCATGGCTGAGAATGTGTTAGCTCATCATGACAAGGAGCTTCTCCAGCACTTTGTGAAGTATGACGTCACCTCTCAGGTAACAAGCGCAGTCTGCGCCTAACATGTCCATGTTATTGTATGTATGGCTAATGATATATTCTACTTCTTTGGGGCGTGACCCCGGAAACATCACAAAACTAAAGAGGTTTGAGTGGACACCCCTGGTATTTTACACGTGTATGTATATGGGCACATACACTCATTGACCTTCATAAGGTCATACAAGAGCTTTGGGGCATTTAAACATTACAATTTTTTTACTGTTGATTTTTTTTTCCTATAACTGGGGCTGATGTGGAAGCCCCAGTTACAGGGTGAATTCACCCACCAGCGATGTTGTACAAGTCTGTTCACTGCAGCGCTGACCCAGCAGCTCATGCAGAGACCTGTCCCCAGCAATCACATGACTGTTGGGACCAGAGCAGGAAGTGGCATTGCCAGTACAATACTGCTCCTATGTACAAGAATATAACTACTATAATACTGCTCCTATGTACAGGAATATAACTACTATAATACTGCTCCTATGTGCAAGAATATAACTACTATAATACTGCTCCCTATGTACAAGAATATAACTACTATAATACTGCCTCCTATGTACAAGAATATAACTACTATAATACTGCTCCTATATACAAGAATATAACTACTATAATACTGCCTCCTATGTACAAGAATATAACTGCTATAATACAGCCTCCTATGTACAAGAATATAACTGCTATAATACTGCCACCTACGGGGAAGACTATCCAGTCATAGTTCTATGCTTCTCGGTAACGGTCTTGTATCTCTGATGTGCAGGTTTATGCGTGGCCTCTGCTGGAAACTCTCTTTTCTGAGGTTTTAACAAGAGAAGAATGGCTGAAGCTGTTTGATAATGTGTTTTCCAATCATCCAGCTTTCCTGCTGATGGCGGTGGTTTCCTACATCCTGTGCTCACGCTCTCCATTACTGCACTGCAGCCAGAAAGAAGACTTTGAGGTAACACAGCTAGAACCGTTCTGTATATTCTCGGTAATATTGGCGGGGCTGTGACGCTTGAGAGAAGCCGCTCTCGCCCATGAATAAAGCCGTATGATGGATGTGTCGCACTGAACATATAATCCAGGCGTAGCCGATACATTAATAATGAAATCAGTGACTTTCCACCTTCAGAATTGAATTTTATCTGCACGTTTCTATAAACATTAGAAAAAAAATGGGTTAGAATAACTAAAAATAATGAATACTCACCACATTGATTCCCTGCTGCTGCCGTTCCACCCCCTCCTGGGTCCCCACCGGTCTTTGCCTCCGGGTCCCTCCGGACACAGGAGATCTGACTACTCCGCCATTCACTGACACATTTTGTAATAATCAGAAAATCTTGAAAATTGTTCTCTGCGCACTTCTGATTCATGTGAAAAATCAAGATGATCATCCAGTTCTGTGCTGGAAGGAGTGCTAGATTATCATAAATTCTGGATTAAAGGGGTATTCCAGGAGTACAATATTGACCTATGCTCAGGATAGGTCATCAGTATAAGATCGGTGGGGCACCTCGAGTGAATGGACCTGGGCTGCAGTACCAAGCTTAGCCTCTTTACAGTGTACGGCGCTGTGCTTGCTCTGCTGGGAGGAGGCCACAGCCTCTTCAAACAGCTGATCACAGGGGTCCCGGGAGTCTGACCCCCACTCATCTGATATGGACT
This sequence comes from Bufo gargarizans, assembly GCF_014858855.1. NCBI lineage: Eukaryota > Metazoa > Chordata > Amphibia > Anura > Bufonidae > Bufo > Bufo gargarizans. Next base: position 57,567,874 of record NC_058084.1, on the reverse strand, counting down.
GCTTGTCCGGAGGATAGGTCATCAATATCGTGCTCCTGGAAAACCACTTTAAGATGGGTTTAAAAAACATGACACCTTTGCTCCTAAGGAAGGCGGCTCTCTGGGCTGTGAGCTCCATTGTGTGTTCAAGTGAATGGGGCTGAGCTGCAGTACCGGGCACAGCCTGGGGGCGAGAGTGTCGCTTCTTCTGGAAGAAGGCAGCCATGTCTCTTGCAACCACTTATGAAGGGAACCTGTCACCAGCGACCTCCCTTATTTTCCCATCAGCATAGAATAAAACTTCTCGGTGGGTAAGTAATATACAAGGTGAAGCTGTAAATAGACTAAAAAAATACATTAAAGGTCCTCCCTATCTGTTTGCATAGACGCCTAGCTGTGGTTCGTCTGATTTAAATCGCTCTTTTTCTTTTGTTGATCCGAGGCTCCGTTCCTGAGTTGTGATACTTTTTCTTAATATGCAAATTAGGCCTTTAGTGCAATGAGGGAGTCACCTTTGCTCTCAGTGCACCCAAGTTCCGATCTGTTCTATGACCAGCCCCTCCCTCGCTGCCTGTCCCTGTCAATCAAAGCAGCGAGGGAGGGAGTTGGCCGCAGAAGTTAGCTATTCATATACCACAGGTTTCGCCACTCTATGCACCTGGTATAGTACGTACCCACTGAGAAGTTTTATTCTATGCTTGTGGGGGAAAAAAATATAAAAACAAACTTTGATCTAAATGCTAAAATTACTTAAAATGGTTTTGTCACTTCAGCAAGTGGCATTTATCATGTAGAGAAAGTTTATACAAGGCACTTACTAATGTATTGTGATTCTCCATATTGCTACCTTTGCTGGCTGGATTCATTTTTCCCACCACATTATACACTTCTCATTTCCATGGTTATGACCACCCTGCAATCCAGCAGCGGTGGTCGTGCTTGCACACTATAGGAAAAAATGCTGCCCTCTCTGGTGGCCGAGACCGTGTGAGCGCACACAGACTAGTGCTTTTTTCTATAGTGTGCAAGCACGGCCACCGCTGATGGATTGCAGGGAGGTCGTAACCACGGAAACAAGCGGTGTAAAATGTGATGGAAAAATGAGTCGAGCCAGCAAAGGAGGCAATATGGAGAATCACAATACATTAGTAGGTGCCTTGTATTAACTATATCTACATGATAAATGCCACTTGCTGAAGCGACAAAACCCCTTTAAAAGGGAACCTGTCACCGGGATTTTGTGCATAGAGCTGAGGACATAGGTTGCTAGATGGCCGCTAGCACATCCGCAATACCCAGTCCCCATAGCTCTGTGTGCTTTTATTGTGTTAAAAAAAAACTATTTAATACATATGCAAATTAACCAGAGATGAGTCCTGTCCCTGACTCATCTCACGTACGGGACTCCTCTCAGGTTAATTTGCATATGTATCAAATAATTTTTTTAACACAATAAAAGCACACAGAGCTATGGGGGACTGGATATTGCGGAAGTGCTAGCGGCCATCTAGCAACCCATGTCCTCAGCTCTATACACAAAATCCCGGTGACAGTGTAGGACTATGTGTTGATTTAAAGGGGTTGTGTGCTGTCATGGATGACCTATCCTTCAGATGGGTTCTCAATATCAGAGCCACTCGCAACACCCCTGGTGATCAGCAGTTTGAGGAGACGCCTGTGCGAGTGATGTGTCCTCTTCCGTGTTTTACCTGCTCACCTAGCTTGTAGCGAGGGTGCAGTGTCATTTCAGCTGATCACTAAGGCTACTTTCACACTTGCGTTGCGAATTCAGGTATTGAGATCCGGCAGAGGATCTCAGTCCCGCATTAAACAAATCCGTTTTGATTTTGCGCAGCGGTCGCACAAGCGCCTTAACCCTTTAATTGGAACCCCGCCAATCTGACATTGATGACCAGTCCTGAGGATATCATTACAGCGCAATTCTTGCGGTTTCCCTCATTATTCTGTAGTATTTTTTCCATCACCGGAATAACCTGGATATCAGCGCAATGATTAAAGAGGCCTACCACGTCATGGACGCTACACCAGCGGAGATTCACCCACAGCACCTCCTGAACGACTTTGTGCCTCTTACGAAGGGTCAGTATCCGGTGTTCAACAAGTACCCCAAATTCATCGTGGACTATCAGAGCCAAGAGAGGGAGAGAATCCGGCAGGAGGAGCTGGAGTACTTACGAGAGAGGTAAGTCGCCTTACGCCAGGGGGCTGTTCTGTGCATGGTACAGACTGGGGAAATTCGGATGTTCTCCAGTGTTGATGTCTTCGTTGTGATGGTGCACGTCCCATGGTTTATCAGTAATCTACCCAAAGTAATGTATTTGGTGATTTGGATCCACACAAGGTCTCTGCACCCACTGAGAAGAGGGCTGCTGATCTAAATCCATCAGTAGTGCAGCCTCAGGCTTTGCGTCTATAATGTCAAACATCTATATTTCATTGAAGATTTAAGAAATTAGAAAACTTTTTTATTTTTTTATTACACATTATCTACCTTGTGTGTTGTATGCAGGCAAATATCCCACGAGATGGAGGCCGAGGCTTTAAGACGTAGAGCGGAGGATGAAGCCTGGTACCAGCAACAAGAGCTTCTCCAAGGGGCAGAACAGCAGAGGCGGCAGCTTCTTATTGAGGAGGAGCAAAGGCTCCTACAGCAGAGGCAAAGGTAAAACATCTGGCTGTCGCAAACGGAAGCAGATGTGCAGCGGCAGCAGTCTCCGAGATCCCCCCCTGCCATATTACAAACCCCTTCTTTATTCTGTGGTTATTGATACAGTGACCATTAGAAATGGTTACAGATATAATCTATCCCCTATTAACAATTGGGCTTATAGTGGTATACCCATCTCAACATTTATGGTATATCCACGGGATGTGCCTATAATTCGCACTATACAGGAACGGGGCTCCATCTTGTGGCTGCTGTAAATGGAGAGATGGCTACACGTGCCCTGCCCCCTTATTGGACATTTATTTCATTTCCTGTGGCTATGCCTTAATGAGGACCTGTCACCGCTCCTGACATGCCTGTTTAAATGGCTACATGCATTCCCCATGTAATAACAATTCTGGAGCATCTATTCTTATGGCTCTGTGTTGTCCCGTTCCTTTATTATTCCTGCTAGAAGATATGAATGAATTGCTAGCAGTCTGCAGTAAGGGTACAGAGGGGAGGTAACCAGTAGGGGGGGTGTGTACCTGCACAGTCTGACTCTGTCCAATCAGTGCTGCTATTTTCAGACTGTGCAGGGACACGCCCCTAACTGGTTACCTCCCCTCTGTACCCTTACTGCAGACTGCTAGCAATTCATTCATATCTTCTAGCAGAAATAATAAAGGAACGGCACAACACAGAGCCATAAGAATAGAGGCTCCAGAATTGTTATTACATGGGGAATGCATGAAGCTATTAAACCAAGCATGTCAGGAGTGGTGACAGGTCCTCCTTAAATATGGAGATGAGAATACCTCTTTAAAGGGCAATGGACATTTTTTCACCTAACCACAGGATAAGTGCTGAATGTCTGAATGCCAGGTCCCCACTGCTAGAACCTCCATCCATCAGTGGTGGTGGGGGGGGGGGTGTATGGGGGGAGTTTATCATGTTTTAATGAAGCAGTGGTGCTATATTGTTTAATATCTATGGGGCTGATGGAAACAGCCAAACTCCACATTTCTCTCTGTCAGTCCCGTAGAGATTGCATGGAGCGGCAGGGTGACCTCTCCATTTATAGAGTACCTGTCATCTGTTTAGCTAATGGAATTTGACCCCCTGAGTATAGTGATTGTGGTTTTATTTTTTTTTATGTGACCCCATTTCCGGTAGATGTCCCCCCCCCCCCTTAGTTGTGGTGCATATGAGGTCATTCACTGGGGTTTGCCATGAAGGAGGCAACCACAGCAAATCTCCTGAGGCTGTATGTCCGCTCTGACGCTGCCCTCACTGATTGGCATGAGAACTCACCTGGATGTTGTGCTGCAGCTCCTCCTCCTCCTATCTGCGCTATCTTCTCCTCTGCTCCCCAGTAATGCTGCCATCTGCTGTCTCTGGCCGTGGCCCCGGGAAAGAAGTCTTCACTGCCTGGTCTCACAGATTCTGTCTAAATCTAGCATGGTCATTCAGTAAAGACTTCGTTTTAGTTCAGCTTTAGAAATTGGATTGCCACCTAGGACTCCCGTCAGTGCCTTCTGAGAGGAGCCTGGGTACAGGAGGCTTTAGGCAACGTTGAGTGGTCAGACCTCGTTATCATTCCTCCGTTCCCAGTAATACAGATAAACTAATGATAAATCGCAGTTTGGTTATTTTTTTCCGTCATTTTTATATAAAATGCCATACAAATATCCCACGAGCTTCCGTTTCCTGGCTTTTACGTTGGCATATACAGGTCAGATGACACCTTGTGCCATGCATTCTCTCCTAGGCTGGCAGCTGTAAAGCGAGAGCTGAAAATAAAGGAGCTTCAGCTTCTAGAGGCCGCGAGGAAACGTTTTATGAAATATCAACAGGATCAAAGAAAGATGGAACTAAGACGTCTGGATGATGAGATAGAAAGGAAGATGTGTGTACGGGAAAGGGAAACTGCCACCGTGGTTCAGGACGTGGAGATCCGGCAGATGGAGCTGGAAGCTCAGAGACGCTTCTATGAACAGGTGCGGCCGAGGACGTGTATCTGTATGGATGATGTAATGGCGTCGTGGACTGCTCCTGAGCTTTGGGACTTCTTTTGCCTTCTAGTAAAACAGTGTGTTTGTTTGTTTTTTTTTTTGTTTTTTTTATATATATATAGCAATTGGCCAAGGAGCTTGAGGCCGAAGCACAGGATGTGAAAGGAGATTTGGATGCCAGCAGGAGAAAGGCCCACCTGGAGGAACAGATGTTCTGGAGGCTGATGGAAACGGAGGAGGATCTCAAAGACAAAAAGGTTGGCTAATAAAACATCAGCCTGGAGCTGACCATTCACTTTACATTAGATTAAAGGGGTTGTCTCGCTTCAGCAAAGGGCATTTATCATGTAGACAAAGTTAATACAAGGCACTCCCTAATGTATTGTGATTGTCCATATTGCCTCCTTCGCTGGCTTGCTTGATTAAATCGGCTTGAACACTATAGAGAAAAGTGTTGGCCTCTCTGGTGGCAGCTCCTGTCGTGGCCACCTTGTATCTGCGCTGCAGCAGTGGCCATAACCCCTGGAAACAAGCAGTGTATAATGTAATGGGGAAATGAATCCAGCCAGCAAAGGAGGTAATATGGCCACTCACAATACATTAGTAAGTGCCTTGTATTAGCTTTCTCTACATGATAAATGCTACTTGCTGAAGTGAGACAGCCCCTTTATTGTCGCCTACACCCGCTGACCATCTTCTGTGCGGGCCATCCGACACTCTCTGAACTGCAGACTTCCGCGAAGATAAGGATGGGGCATTTGTATTCCAACATGCTCATTGTCTTCTTTTTTTTGTCTTGGGGAGATAAGGCACCACGAGAGGAGTCTTGCAGCAGCTTGCGTCCCTTTTTTATTCAGAACATTGTCTTTTGTGGTCCAAGAGTGTAGAGTACGTTGTCTCATCCCTTCCTGACACAAGGGGACGCTGTCTCGTTTCAGGGCGAGACTATTTCAGGGGAGAGAAGGATCAGGCAGTTGGAGATGGCTTTTGAGGGACAGCAGCAGGTGCAGGGGCTTAGCTGCAGGGGAAGCAGCTGCTTTGGGGCCCGAACTCAGAAGGGGCCCACCTAGGAAAAGATTTTGTCTGGGCCACCTTGACAGTATTATAAAATTACATTACCAGTATATACAGAGACGGTGTAGGAAACAGAGGGGCTTCTGGGCCTTGTCTGAGAGCGGTATCTTGACTAGACACAGGAGTGGGGGTTGTGAAAACGTTGCTGTGCAGGCGCAGTCATTTATAGTTACGCCACTGAGCTGGTGGCAGGGCCGGGTGCAGTCCATGGAGTAGAGAACATACACAACTGGCATGCAGTGCTCTATCCTTGGCTCTTACACAGAAATGGTCTTACTGCTGCATGGCACGCAGAAGGAATCTGCAGAGCATCTCTACTCTGACTTCCTCAGAACACATGCTCGGCAGAATAGAAACTGCTTAAAATGTCCTAAGGGATCTCAGCACAGCAGGAAGTGTCAGCCTTTCTTGAGGCTCAGGCCTGAGTGAAAACTGCAAGAATTCAGGATTATTTAAAACAACTAGTGAAATGGAAAAAAAAAAAATTGTTAAAACGTACCGGTATTTTAAAATAAAAACTGTACTCCACATTCACTGTGGGTAGATGTTGGGTTTATTTGACCAACTCTTCACGATATTATGATGTTATCTGTGGCCTGCGGGAGGAATACAGGGTTATTAAGATGCCCAAATAATGCAGTATTTTTTCACAGTAATTGTCTTATCATCTTTTCCACAGCTGCTGGAGGAGAGTTTGGCAAAGGCTGACCGATTATGTTCGGAGACCGAGTGGAAGCTCCAGGCTCTACACAAACAAAAACAGGATGACGTGCAGCGTGGGAAACATTACGAAGACGTGGCGAAATTAGCGGAGAGCATCAAAGAGCAGGAAAAGCAGCTTTGTGGTGTCATCAAAGAGTTGGAAGCAAGAAAGGCAAGAGAAAAATAGGCTGATACAAGTCTCCATATATATTTGTATTAGTAAATCACAAAGCGGTCAGTGTTAGACATGGTCATTACCGATACTGTATACACTCCATCGTTCACTATTCTGAAGCTAAAAAGCCAATCGTTCATACTCTGATTAGTCTTGTGCCGGACATCGCTGCTTTTCTCAGCCTGTGGGAGGGTCAGCCTGCTCGTCTACCTGTTTACAGCTGTAATGTCCGTCTGGGGTCCGTCTGTGATGGGATATTCTGTATTACCTCTCCAGTGAGTGAGTGAAGCTCCTCCTTTAATAAACCGGATACAGGATCGCAGGGGCCGTCACAGGCCGTTCAACCCGTGCTGCATCAGAACTGGCTGAGGCAACATGAGTGACAATCGACCTGTTCCGGAGAACGTTTTCTGTCCTCTTCAAGTTTAAAGCCTGAGCCGACCATAAAAATTGTGCAGCGTGCCAGTCTGCACTGGTAAAAAAAAAAGCCACCAGTCCACCACTGTAGTACAAGATCTAACATGGCTCATGCAGGTTATAGAAGGGTGATATTTAGGGGGAGATTTATCTCCTGTACTGCCGGAGGATTTTTTTTAAATTATTTTCCGCATTTATATAGCACTACTATATTCCACAGACCTTATCATGCTGTCCCGCAATGGGGCTCACAATCTATGTTCCCTATCAGTATGTCTTTGGAGTGTGGAGGAAACCGGAGTACCCGGAGGAAACCCAGGCAAACAGATGTTGTCCTTGGTTGGATTGGAACCTATGACCCCAGCGCTGCAAAGCAACAGTGCTAACCACTGAACCACCGTGCTGCGCCTAATATATGATGAGGCACAGGCCTCGTCTTATATTGGGTGCATCCTTTGGCAGTCCGTGCGCTTAGACGGAAATCTACAGCAGCTCGGAGCTGCCATCAATTTCTGGCTTCATTGCACCAGAAAACTGGCATGAAGTTAATTTGCTGCGGATTATAGTTACGCCCTCTTTCAGAAAAGTGTAGAGGGCGATGTAAAAACTGCCGCTTAAAGCAATTTTTTTTTCATGTTTAAAAAGTCAAACAGAAACTGGCACAAACTAAATGGTAAATCTCCCCCTTAGTCTCTTAATAAGTTAGTTCTGGTTGGTTAATTACATGTATACAGCATATAATGCAGAAAATATCTCATTTCTCCATTAATCTCCTCAGTGGGCAGAGGTGTCAAACAGGCAATCCCAGCTGGAGACGGAGCAGCTCCTAAAGTCTACAGCGGATGCAGAGAGGAGGAAGTTCTTACATGCAGGAATGGTGCAGGAGGTGCAGCCGCAGGACGTCCTGCAGGAGACCGAGAGCGATTATTCTGGTCTGTATACATGATTTATTTTATTTCCATCTGCCCTTAAAGGGGTGGTCTCATCTCAGACAATGGGGGTATATCGGTAGGCTATGCCCCCATTGTCTTGTAGATGCAGCGTTGGGACCTGCACTTATATTGAGAACGGAGCCCTGTAAGTGGTGGAGGGCACGCTACGCATGCACATCTGCTCTCTATTAATTTTCTATGGGGCGGCCCAAAATAGCAGAGCGCTGGCTCGGCTATTTCCATCAGGCCCATAGAAGTGAATGGGAGCGGTGGCCGGCCATGCGCAGTGCGCTCCCAATCGCTTATGGGAGAGCGATTGGTGGTGGCCAGACCGGAGTCCTCCAGCCACCACTTTGCGGGGCTTCTTTCCCCAGCGGTGGGACCCGCACCTATAAGACAATGGGGGCATATCCTAGTCTGTGATGAGACAACCCCAATTTCTTTCTAAATGTAAAACCTAGTTCTACGCCCAACCTAATAATTCAGATTTTTTATTTTTTTTCTAATCCTGGGCATCACCTTTTAAATGTGATATTTTTCCCCATGAACCTGAGTTGTCCGATATTGCAGCTCAGTCCTATTTACTTGAACGGTGCTCAACTGCAATACCATAATCAGCACATCAAGAAAAAACAGACTGCACAACCTCTTCTCTATAACTGGTTCCAAAAAGCTGAGATCCAGGGTGCTGTTTGTAGAATCCTTGCCCTGTTGAGCTCCTTGTGATTACCTATGAACAAGGTTATTTATTCGTGCTCTCCTTAATCATACCTTTATATCGTGGTTTGGCGTGGAAGCTGTATCCTTAGGGGATGAGAGGATCATTTTTATAATTTTTTTTAATTTTTTTTTTTCTGATTTAAAATATAGAGATCGCTTATTCAACACCCCTTTAATTAGCCAGATGAGAGAACAGCCTTCTTGTTGTGGAGGACCCTACATATTCATACATTCTATGTTAGCCATGTAATGCTGTGGGTGGTGCTGCAGGGAAACTGAACACTTGCAGGCAGGTTCTCTAACAGATTACAGCTGATCGCTGGGGGTCTGATCCGTCTTGCCTCCTGCGATCAGCTCATTGTTGTGGGAGACCTAAAGGGATTGTCAGTGAAGGCCTCAGCTGCAGATTGTCGGATACGGTTCACCCCCATATAACGGGATTTCTCACACTGGAAACCGTGTATTTGCTTTGTTTTACAGACCGGCTCGGTGACTTGAATCTTTGTTCTCCAGATCAGATTTCTGTACAGGGTGATAAAGAAGTTCAGAGCAAACCACAAAATGTGTGTTTAAACGACGTCTCTTCCTCAAGCTCATCTGCGCATTGTAAGTCCAGAGAACTCCTTACACAGCGTCCCGGGATTCACAGGTCTATGCTGCTCAGTAGTCGCGCATTAGGGATACTGAAGGGTAGGCTTCACACCAGCTACTGAAACGTAGGACAAACTAACAGCTCTGCATTGTAGGAGCTCAGCCAAGCGGTGTATGACAGCAAGCTTGCTGACTGTTTCCAGTACCGATGAGGAAAACTTTGAATTGTGCTCCGGTCCAGAGGACAGGATGTAGAAGAATAGTCATGTTAGGCTACTTTCTCACTTGCGTTAGGTGCGGATCTGTCTGGTGTCTGCACAGACGGATCCGCACCTATAATGTAAACGATTGTATCCGTTCAGAACGGATCCGTTTGCATTACCATGAACAAAAAAAATAATAATTTTTTTGTTTTTGTTCATGATAATGCAAATGGATCAGTTTTGACTTACATTGAAAGTCAATGGGAGGCGGATCCGTTTTCAATTGCACCAAATTGTGTCAGTGAAAACGGATCCATCCCCATTGACTTGCATTGTAAGTCAGGACGGATCCGTTTGGCTCCGCATCGCCAGGCGGACATCAAAATGCTGCAAGCAGCCTCCAGAGCGGAATGGAGGCTGAACGGAGGTAAACTGATGCATTCTGAGCAGGATCCTTATCCATTCAGAATGCATTGGGGCTAAACTGATCCGTTTTGAACTGTTTGTGAGATACCTGAAACGGATCTCACAGGCGGACCCAGAAACGCCAGTGTGAAAGTAGCCTAATCCATCTACAGAGTTATTCTGCTGTGCTCAGTAGTAAATGTTTGAATACTTTTTACACTGTGAGCATTTTATTAAAGGGGGTGTTTCATCTTAGACATTGGTGGCATGTCGCTAGGGTATGCCACCAATTTATTTATGTGAGACTGCCCACAATAGCAGAGGGCCGGATCGGCTATCTCTAGACGTCCCATAGAAGTGAATGGAGTGGTGGCCGCGACTGCGCGGTGCGCTCTCCATACAATTCTGTGGGACTTCCAAACTCCCATAAAAATGAATGGCGAGCGCGCTGCGCATATGTGATGCGCTGTCCTCTACTTTTGGGGCCCCGTTCTGGAGATGGGTGCAGGGTCCCACCTCTGAAACCCGCACCTATCTGACTTGATGGCATATGCTAGCGATTGAGATCACACAACCCCTTTAAGAATTATTTTTAATATTGGACGGATCACCCTTGCCACTCAAGACTACATCTGACACACTAATCTCTGCTACATATGTACAAGGGGCACATAAGAGGGCCATGCTGCCGTATTATATGCTTTACATTTAGGTATATGTTTTGTCTCCTAGTTTCTCTGGATCGTGGAAGAGACAGCTTGGATTATAAGGAACGTGCTCTTATGTCAGAAGTACGAGAGCTCAGACACAAACTGGCTTCACAGGCGCAGAGAAAATACCGCACATCACACTATCCGGACACACAGTGGACTTGACCGCTGGTTCGGGGGAGGTTCTTTTATTTATCAGAATTGTATTTATTTTTAGTCCTGTTTTTCTTACCAAGATTTGTACAGTTCAATCACACGTCAGAGTGTATAGGATCATTAAACACTTTTTATTACTGAAGTGACTCCTTTATTATAAAGAGCGGCAGAAACCAGGGAGTAAGAACCTTGCAGGGACGCCAGGTGCAATATGCAATAACTTCTAAGATCCCCTAGATGGCGCCGACTGCCTGGCTGATATAAGAAAAGGAACGTGGGGGCGCGTGACGCTATGAGGAATGTGTCGCCAGAAAGTGACATATTTAAATGAGGTTTTTATTGTAAATGTATTTTAAACATTTGTTTTATTTTATATGCTTATCGACATGAAGTGAAATGCATAATTTGAAAAAGAGCCCAAAAACATTATCTACAAACGTATATATTCATTCTCTGTTATACTTAGGCCTGTTTCACACTTGTGTTGTAGCATTCCGGTGTTGAGATCAGGCAGAGGATCTGAAAACCAGGCCAAAACGGATCAGTTTTGTCGCCATTCATTGTCAATGGGGACAAAACTGATCAGGATACATTCCTGTTTTGTTGCGTTTTTTTACCAGACAGAAAACCGCTGCAAGCTGCAGTGTGGTCTGAAAGTCCATGTTGATCCAGTGCCCATTGACTTCAAATCATTTTCATAGCGGCTGCGGTTTGTTCAGTTTTGATTTAATACAATCGGATCCAGCTGAAATGTATTAGGGCTACTTTCACATCTGCACTTTCCCTTTCTGCTATTGAGATCCGTCATAGGGGGGGGACGCTTCCTGTTTTGTCCTCCCCATTCATTGTCAATAGAAACAAAACTGAGTGCATCCACAATGCATTTCGTTCCATTTTGCTGCATCCCCGTTGCGGACAGAATAACGCTGCGAGCGGTGTTTTTCTGTCCGCATTGTGGCGCGGAGCAAGACGGATCTGTCGTGACACACAAAGTAAGTCAATGGCAGGCGGATCCGTTTTCTCGGACACAAGAAAACGGATTCGTGCCCCATTGGCTTGCAGTAGTTTTAGAGACTGATCAGTCTTGGCTATTTTAGAGACGATACAACCGGATCCGTTCGAGTGGATGCAGACGAATGTATTATTATGACGGAAGTGTTTGTGCTGATCCATGACAGATCCAACGCTGGTGGGAAAGTAGCCTTAAATGGCATGGATCCATTTAATTCTGGTTTTGGGATCTTCTGCCGGATGTCAAAACCGTAATTCCATAACAGAAGTGTGAAATAGGCCTTACACAGTCCTAGCACAAACTCCAAGGAACGTCCATGGTGTTGTGTATGTGATGTATGGCGGGGGGATCAGCCGACTGATCACCCCAGTTTATGTAATGGAGAGACTGTGTTAAGAGATGTAAGCATTCAGACCAAAGTCCTTCTTCTTCAGAATAAGGATTATATATAACAAGGCGTCTTATAGTTCAGGCGACGTCAATCAAACCAATCGCCAAAAACTCTGAAATCTTACCGACAGGTTAACTGACCTTAGTGTGTGAGTCTGGCGCAGGGAGATCATATTGTGTGGGCCAGGACTGGCTCTGCTATATTAAGACTTCCCATAGCAGTGAATGGAGATGGCGCCACACGTGCGGTGTGCCCTCCCATTTGTTTCAGGCGATTTCTAGAGATAGGTGACCATACTCGCCTAGTCAATAGATATGTATGCAAAAAAACAACAACTCGTATAGAGACATACATTTACACGTGTACTTGCTGTGACTTCCATATATACCTACATGCTCACACATTTATAAATGCACAATTACCATGTCTGTTAGATTTCGCTCATAGAAGAAGCTTAGGCACAGCAGGACAGAACTGTCAAAAAGCTCCCCCCCCCCCCCCCCCCAGTCTGCCAGCCGCTGGTGACAGGTGACTCTTCCATGTAGTGTTCACCTTCCACCAGTACACTGCAGGGTGCATTGCGTGCAGACTGTATAAGGGGAATTTCAGACGAGCATGTCCAGTGCGCAAAACACGATCTGTGTGGGAGGGTTATTTTCCGTTATGGACACAGGACCACACAGCATTATAATGCTTTATAGTGCTGTGTGTCTTTCTGACCTTGCATCCACTGCATTAGACCTCATGCACGCAACCTTGGTTTGCGTCTGCATCGAGCTGCATATTTTGCGGGTGGGATGCAGACCCATTCACTTCAGGACACAGAGTTCCACGGCCCCGCACAAAAAATTATTATTATTTTTTTAGAATATGTCCTATTCTTGTCCATATCAGGGGCAAGGATAGGACTGCTCTATTGAGGGCTGGATGGTCAGTTCAGCAAAATGCCGAACACACAAAAGGCCGGTATCTGTTTTTGCGGATCGCACAAAATGGGAACGAGGGCCGTGTGCATGAAGCCTTATACAGACAGCATTATGTCAATACAATTCATTAGATGCATGGAATGTGTTTTTAAAAAGTGGACAAGCTCATCTGAAATTACCCTAAGGGGCCATTCACACATCCGCAATTTCATTCCGCATTTTGCACTTCCGGGTCCGCAATTCCGTTCCCGAAAAAAAATAGAACATGGCCTATTCTTGTCCGCAATTGCGGACAAGAATAGGCATAGTCTATAGTGCCGGCAATGTGCGGTCCGCAAAATGCAGAACGCATGTTGCCGCTGTCCGTGTTTTGTGGATCTGCAAAACACGTTGCGGATGTGTGAATGGAGCCTAAACGTGAGAGGAGTAGACCGCAGCGATGAGACAAGGTATGGGCACAAGGGGAGGATGTAACCTCATAACACCCCCTTATGTGCCCTACAGACAGTCTAAAGTAGAAGCTAAAATATACAGTAGAACGATCACTCGCTGCTCCATGGCTGCATTTGGGAGGTTCTGTATAACAGTTCTTTTCTGACATTAGTATTACATTTAATATTGTGCACGAGTCAGTAAAGATTGCGTGGCTTCCGGAATTGAGTTGTTAATGTGCAGTATCTCTATAGTGTTCAGAGCTTTATTCAGTTCTAAATCCTCAGCAGCGATGGTTACACAGTAAAATTCTGGCTTCCTCCAATCACCACTAGAGGGAGCTTTCTCATTCAGTTTGTACATTGAACTCCATAGCAGAAGTATGCAGTAACAGCATAATCTATCATTACAATAAATTTCACGCTATGCCTGTCGCAATGTAGTTGTACCTTTTTTGTCACGTGACTTACTGATGCCGTGTAGCCCTCGCCTAAAAGAAAAGGAAGCAGTAATGAAATAGACGTTGACAAACACTGTCCAAGAAGCTGAGATGAACCTTGTAGAATGAGCACAAACCCTTCTGGTACAGGAAGACCCTCCTGATAGCATTTCAGGATTGTATCTCGAATCCACCTAGCCAGAGTGACCTTGTTGGACCTCTTTCAGCTGTGGCCACAGCAAGCAGAAATAAGGACTTGCATGAAAGAACTTTCACTTTGCAGGTCTGCAAAGGTTCAAAAGGTTGCCATCATGAGCCTGCTTAATACCAAGGCAAGATCCCAAACACTTGTTTGTCATGTATCCTAGCATTTTCATAATTGGCCAGATGGAGACAATAGGATGTTGGATACATTGCTGAACAGAGGCTTTGATTAGAAGAACCTTTTAAACAGTCTTATGAAAATTATGTTTATCGTTTAAATAGGTCAACTAGTTTAAAGGAGTCACATGTGACTTCTGGTAGTTGATGATGAACCCATGAGATTCCAGACACAGGATGGTTTTGTAAATGTGACAAATCAATTGTCCAGGTGGGTAATCTAGATCCTCCTGGGGACTACCACAATGTTTTTGAAAACCCAAGGTCAGAGGTAAGCCCAAAAGGCAGGACTCTGTACTGGAGGTAACGTATTTGCCCTTTGTAGAGGTGAGCAACCCTGAGGAGCTTTCTGTGCTCTGGGTGTATAGGCACCTGGAGGTATGCGTCTCTTAGATCTGAATTTGCCTCCTTTGTGGAGGATAGCGGTTACTGGCCCTAGGGTTTCCACCCTGAAAGACTTTTTCAGCAACGACTTGTTCAGCTCTCTGAGATCTATTGAGACACCACTTTTTGTTGTGTTTGGGAACTAGAAAGACCAGGGGATAGAACTCCTTCCTTTCTGAGCTAATTTACACCAGTTCCAAAGCCCCTTTCTGTAAAAACTTGTCCATGAGAGAAGAAATCTGAGGACTTCTATCTGGTGTGACAGTGTATCTTGCTGGAGGAGGAGAAGCAAATTCTAGATATTATCCATGATCGATGGAACCCAGCGATCTGAGGTAGATGTCTGCCAAGTTGGGTAGTAAAGACTCAATCTGGCTCCCATGGGTGGACTTAAGTATCTGGCGTCAGAATTCACTCCTGGTTGCAGAGGAGGCAAACTTTTTATGTGACACTATGGTGTCATTATGCTTCCTGTAGTGCTGGTTTCTTCTCCCTGAGGGCCGAAAAGGCCTTTTAAACCTCTTTGATGAATACTGTACCTTCTGGAGCTCAAGACTGAGTTAGCCTTTAGAAATGGTAAAAAATGAGTGACACATGTCTTCATTCAAGGTTTTTCAAAATATTCAAGAGCTGTTTGTTAAATAAGTGACTCTGTCCAAAAGAAAGGGAAATAAAATTGTATTTAGATTGAGAATCTGCATATTTCAGAGCTTCAGCAATTTGGACCTGCTGGCTGAGTTAGAGAGTGCCCAGCAAACAGCATCCAAGGGGTAGTCACAAAGGAAATTACCAAAGTCCTTCATAAACAGAATCATAGGCAATAATTTTTCTCTGGAAGTTCCAGTAGCAATCTTATTGTTAACTGGCTAAAACCTAATCTGAGTGCCCTTGCCACAGGGATGGAAGCCAATGAAGCTTTGCATTTTTAACATCTTCCCTTCTATCCATCGGATTTCTAAACAAGGAGGAATCGTCCACAGGAAAGACAATCTTCTAGGCTAGCTTGGTCTCTGCTACGTCCAGCCAGGTAGGCAAATCCCAGGCCTCTGAAACTTTCTCTGCTAATGTATAAGTTCCCTTGCAATATGCCCCCAGACCTGCCCTTCTTTCAGAACGAGAAGGAAATATGTTTTCAGGAGTTTTAGGAAAATAGAAAAGCGCTGCCATCCTTTGGCACTTTGGTGGTCTCAACTTCCACAGTCTTCCTGATAGCTTTAATCAAATTGGAAATAGTGTCTTTATTACAGATAAAATGATCCTCACATTCATCATCGCAGAATAAAATCGGAAGATATGAAAGACCTGTATGGAGTCCTTATTAGAGGCAGAAAAATTTGAACATTTTGCTTTAAACTTCTAATAAGAGTTTGAACTGGAACATTCTCATAAGATTTTAGGCCATCCTGCCGCCACATGTGTTCCTCTCATGGCAGGGCTTTCAACTGCCATTTTTAGGCATGTCAATGCTTCCCCCCACAGACAGCAAGGCTTCCCCAGGAATGTCGCCTCCAGATTACAACACTTTCTTGTCCTGCGTGGTCACCAGATTTATCTCCAATCCAGCATTTACGGGACCAGGTGGGACGCCAGCTTCAGCAACGCATGAGTTTTCAGGATCTACAGGCCCAGGAACCTGTATCCTCCATGCCCAGCCTTATCTCATCTTGTATCCAGGCTAGAGGCACCCAACAGGGTTTTAGAGCCTCCATACAATTATGAAGTTTTGCCTAATAAACTTCTCCATTTGCTCTAATATTGTAATTACATTAAAACATAGAAAGTTTCATTCCAACAACTGCTTCTTAGTGCAGGATTTTTTTTTCCAATGGCTATATTTGAGTTTTAATCGAATCCATAAAGCTTCTTGATTCTGCTTGTGTTGGTTTACTCTGAGGTGGACAGCAATTCTCGTAGATCTGATCATGAGCATCATCCAGCAAGGGATACACACAGAAAATGCACATTCTGTGCTTAGATTTTCTCTTTCACCTCAGGTTGCAGAAGAAGGGCTGGTCATCTGTAATAGAAAAAAATTACAAAAGATTTAAAAAGTTCCAGCTGGACCAACTGTAGAGAGTAGGCATCTTATACCATGGGGGAGCTCTGCTGACTAGCATGGGGCTTTTATGCTTCCGTTCCAACAATAAGATAATACCCTAGGACCTGATGAATTGTGGCTGGCAACGTTTGGCTCATAATTGCTACCAGAGGAAGGAGGGGTGGTGGGGCATCAAGCTGGCACAAGACAAGCCCGGTGCCCATCACCAGCACTTAAACCATGCTTTAGAACCACAAAACTCTGAACCTGCTACCGGTGCCTGCTGGGCCTGGAAAGTGCCACACTTCTAGTGCTAGAACCTCAGTGAGAGATACACACCAGAAGAAGACTGCACCGCACTTCCAGCACAGAGCAACTAGGCAAGACTTGGACTTGAACTCCACTCAAACTCTAGCGTGCACCAGATTACCGAAAGTCATCGGAGCTGAACTTCTGGAACAACTTACCTAGAATACCGAGCAGAACACCAATGTGCTGCTATGTAGCTACAGCTACCTGCCCAGGCAAAGAATTAAAATTCACACCAATTTGGTGAAGGGGGGGGGGGGGGGAGTGAGAGAATGTTTAACTATCTTTAACTACTTAACTGTTTGTGTGCTGCTTTTCTATGCTCTGTCCTGGGCGCTTTTTCCCTGTTCAAAGCCTTTCTTTAGAGTTTACTTTCACTTTGGAATAGATTTTAAGAACGCTTTGTAACTAGTATGAAAACAAATCACTTATACAATCTCTCCCTTTAAGACACTCCGATAGCAACTTGCATGGACGCCAGGTGAATCTTCACGTTTCTGCATGCTCCCTGCCATTCCTTCACAATGTATCGTGCACATCCTCTAATAGTTCATCATGTGAAAGTTGATAAACCAGTTTCCTTCACTAGATGCATCTGATTTTGTTGATTTATGTCTGATGGTGTACGGGGCCATAGACCCTACAGGGAAATTTCCCGAGGGGCCACCCCAGCCCTCCTCATGGCTGCCGGCCAGGTACATAACGATCTGATGCTCTGAGCCTTAATTAATGCTGGGAACATAAGGTACTTATGCCACTTATTGCAGCCGCAGGATCCCCTCCTGAATTCAACTGCATCGGCCATCGTCAGGACGGGGACGCAGTTGAATACTGCAGCGGTGGAGGCAGTATTTTGTGCTGCACTGTGATATTTGGTTCTGTTATGCTGTGGTATTTTGTGCTATACTACGGTATTGCTGGCCCCATCTTCTCTCACTTTAGGACAGGGGTGCACAACCTTTTCTGGTTGGGGGCCACATTGTCAAACTGAAGAAATCTCAAGGGGCAAAAATAAAAGTTAAAGGGGTATTACCATCTGATATACTGTGTTTATGGCATATTGCACATACAGTATATACTATAAATGTCTGATTACACCTCCAGGATTCCTGTCTAATAGGAGACTACATGAAAAATACATGTGAGCAGCCACAAAACATAGACATACATGTCTGTCACCAAAAGGTTGGGGGTCTCACAGAATGATATCGAGGGCCGCATGTAGCCCCCGGGCTGCAGGTTGTGCACCCCTGCTTTAGACCCTCCTACAAAAAGGGGACACTTTTCTTGTTTCCAGGACCACTTTAAGTTCCCAGTCCGCCTCTGGTTGGTGCTAGAACATTGCTCAGGGCATCGCCTTCAGCCCTCATAGATTTATCAAATAACTGAAGAACTGACCAAGAAATTCTTAGGCTGGGTTCACACAAGCGAGATTTCCGCGCGGGTGCAATGTGTGAGGTGAACGCACTGAATCCGGACCCATTCACTTCT
This sequence comes from Bufo gargarizans, assembly GCF_014858855.1. Classification (NCBI taxonomy): domain Eukaryota; kingdom Metazoa; phylum Chordata; class Amphibia; order Anura; family Bufonidae; genus Bufo; species Bufo gargarizans. Next base: position 57,549,324 of record NC_058084.1, on the reverse strand, counting down.
ATGGGGCTGTGCACATGAGTGGTGATTTTCACGCATCACTTGTGCGTTGCGTGAAAATCGCAGAATGTTCTATATTGTGCAGTTTATCACTCATAGAAGTGAATGGGGCTGCGTGAAAATCGCAAGCATCCGCAAGCAAGTGCGGATGCGGTGAGATTTTCACACATGGTTGCTAAGATGACAGTCTATTCACTGTATTATTTTCCCTTATAACATGGTTATAAGGAAAGATAATAGCATTCTGAATACAGAATGCTTAGTAGAAGGTCAATTGTGGGTTAAAAAATAATAATAATTAACTCACCTCCTCCTCTTGATCGCGTAGTTGCCGATCTCTTCTTACTTCTTTAATCATGAGCTGCAGGCTAAAGGACCTGTGGTGACGTCACATCACATAATCCAATCACATGGTCCATCACCGTGGTGATGGACCATGTGATGAGCTCAGTGACGTCACCACAGGTCCTTTGACAGGTCCTGAAGAAAGAACAGGAGACCGGCAGCTACGCGATGAATTGGAGGTGGTGAGTTAATTTATTTTATTTTTTTAACCTTCAATTGACCTTCTACTATGCATTCTGTATTAAAGAATGCTATTATTTTCCCTTATAACCATGTTATAAGGGAAAATAATTACATCTACACAACCTTGAACCCAAACCTGAACTTCAGTGGGTACCACATTCAGGTTTTTATCACGCGCATGCAAAACACATTGCACCCGCGCAAAAAAAACTGAACAACGGAACGCAATCGCAGTCAAAACTGACTGAAATTGCATACCTACTCGCGCGGGTTTGCCGCAATGCATCCTGAGCCAAAACGGGAAGCTCGTGTGAAAGGGGCCTTAGAGCCATATTAATTAGAGCAATATTGTCTCATGACTGCAACCTACCATCTAGCCAGTATCTGATCATGTGGGGGTCTGAATGCTGGGGGCCCTGCTGATCACTAGAATGGGGGCCTGTGTTCCCCATTGGAATGGAGTGTCCGACACACTTTCGGTGCCCACTACTCCATTCAACCCCAGGGGACTGCTTCGGTAGAGAGCTTGATGGTCAGATCTCCACCGATCAGATACTTACTCGATTCTAGTGGAATTTTTGTCATGGCACAACTCCAGCAAGTACCTTCAGCCCTACAATCTGTGAAACCATAAGGATCCTAGCAGGTCGGACCTGATGGATCACATGTTGGTAGCATGTCGTATGGGTAGGCCATCCCTTAAAAGATGTAGCAGAACTGAGTGTCATTTTACATAGAAAATCCTGATGGACTGTCTTAGAAGATTTTGCTTGGCATATTTGATACCAGTTACGTGATCATTCATAATCTTAACTTATTTTGACCTTATCATTGCGGTGGAAATCCTGACTCCACGCACTGACTTTACAGAGCAGTCAGTCCGAATTGTAAAGCATGGGAGGAGGTCAGTTCGATAGCTAATCTGAAGAAGCAGAGCTACACTAGTGGTTAGCTATTACTTTGAGCCAGTCCCCTCCACCAATGGCACTGGTCACGTGCCGGCCCCGAAAAGCCCTCTCCTGCGTCGATCAAAAACTGAAAGTGGAGGTGCAGGGACCCGTGACGGGGCTGACAAGCAGGAGATCCGGTGCCTTACAAAGTTGCATATCTTCTACTTTACACATATAAATAAATATAGTTTTTTTTCTAGCTGGACATCCCCTTGTTAGGCCTGGGCCTTCTGCCATACCTCCCGCTGTCTCACCTGTCATATCTAGTCACATCCTGCAGCTCTGCAAACCATTACTTCCAGGAATATATGAGCCTGTCTCAAGCGCTTAATTAGTGATAATTAAAAAGGATTAATAAATAAAAGCCGCTGTGCCCTGTCCCGGTGAGGAATGCTGCTCCTCCCCACAAGCACTTCTATGACTGGTATAGAAATCAGGTCAATGGTGGATTATAAAAGAAACTAGCAGAAGTGCTTGTGTAAGTCGTTAAAAGATATCAACACTATCCACTATAACAGTGACGTCTACAGCACCCCGGCCCCTTAACAGTGACCTCCGCAGCCCCCCAACCCTTAACACTGCCCCCCCCCCAGTGCCCCGTCCCTTAAAATTGGACCTCCACAGCAGCCCACCCCCTTCACTTTGACCTTCACAGCACCCTGCCCCTTTAACAGTGAGTTTTACAGCACACGACCCCTTGAAAATGACCTCCACAGGGGTCCGCCCCTTTAACAGTGGCCTTTACAGCAATCTGACCCTTAACACTGACCTCCATAGGATACTATCCCCTTAACTGTGACCTGCACAGCAGCCTGACCCTAGGGTGGCCAGAGGTCCAGTTTTAGGCCGGACAGTCCGGCTTTCAGACCCCTGTCCTCTGTCTGGTGCAGGGCCTGGATGGACACAGGGATGTTCTTTTGAACAGCTCACTCTCAGACAGCAGCACTGTGCTGTCTGAGCGTGAGCTGCAGGGAGAACAGTCACCCTCACTCCGATCCCCTGCAGCTGACAGAAGTTCATTTTTAACTTCATTTTTTCAATCCCTGTCAGCTGAGGAGTGGGAGGGGCATGGCCTAACCAGATCAGGGGGGGGGGGGGGTGTCCTTTTAAACAGCTCACTCTAAGACAGCAGCACTGTGCTGTCTGAGTGTGAGCTGCAGGGAGAAAGTCACTGTCCCTCCCAGCTCTGCAGCTGACAGAAGTCGAATTTTAACTTCATTTTTTCAATCCCATTGGGGTCCTAACAGGATCAGGGGCATGGCTTAGCAGGATAGGGGGGGTTAAGTTTGCCTTTTGAGGGTGGACACATTGTGGCAGGGGGCGTGTCTGGGCTCCTTCCTGCAAGAGTGACGCCCCTCTGGGCACCTTACTGGCTCATTTGCATACCAAATAAACTGGATTTTCAGAGGATAAAAATATCTATTGCTGGAACAAAGGCACATCTGGAAATAAGGTACTAAGTGCTATTAGGCCATGGCTTTACTGCAATAGCGATTATCCTGGTGACAGATTTCCTTTAAAGCTCTCCTACAGCAGTGAAAATAAATGTGCTGGGTTGTTATGGAAACCTGGAGTAAAACAGTGTATGTAGAGGCTGGAGGACATGCGAGCTTCTATTGGCTGATAAGGGTCATGTGACCTAGCTTCTATTGGCTAATGCATTTTTTGGGTAATATCTCAGAAACGGTTCGTCCTAGAGAGCTGAGAAAAACCTCCCTGGACACCTGATGTACCTGTGTGCCAAATTTTGTGATTGTAAATGCGACGGTGCGGATTCCTTTAGTGGACATATACATACACACACTAAGCTTTATATATTAGATTCTCTAACGAGATGTTGATAAAAATGGTGCTAGGCAAGCGATGCCACGGTACACTACAGAGCCACGGGGTCATAGCACATACATGCATGGGCAGCTATGACATGTTTACAGGTCACAAGATGGCTACAGTTTATTACAAAGCATGACTCCCATTATAAGTCAATGGGGCGGTTTGTCCTATCATAGCTATCATGAATCCTATGCATACTGAAGTCATGAGAGCCTGTGTTAATTCCTGGGATTGTCCATGGTTACAAAAAAGTGGAAAATTTTCTTTTTCAGCAACAGCGCCCCTTTTGTCCACAGGCTGTGTCTGGTATTGCAGCTCAGTCATATTCATTCCTAATAAATATATAGGTGGCCAGACACCTCTGCGTCTACCAGGGGAACAAACATGTTGAAATCCATGAAAGCTAATAATGTTACTTTTGGGCTGCTTCTTATACATATTGGATTGTCTGCAGGGCCACTGGACACTATGTGGCACTCGGTTTTTATTAAATTTAGACATACATACAGTGCTGCGCTCTTCATCTGGATGGCAAATGACACGGTTTATCTGGACACTATTTGTACTAATTATCTGATCACTTTTATCTGGGCACTGTGTGACTCTGTTACTGCACAATGTATATCTGAATGCTGCTCACACTATTCATCTGGGCACTATATGACGCCATCTGTCTGGACACTACAGGGAGTGCAGAATTATTAGGCAAGTTGTATTTTTGAGGATTAATTTTATTATTGAACAACAACCATGTTCTCAATTAACCCAAAAAACTCATTAATATCAAAGGTGAATATTTTTGGAAGTAGTTTTTAGTTTGTTTTTAGTTTTAGCTATTTTAGGGGGATATCTGTGTGTGCAGGTGACTATTGCTGTGCATAATTATTAGGCAACTGAACAAAAAACAAATATATACCCATTTCAATTATTTATTTTTACCAGTGAAACCAATATAACATCTCAACATTCACAAATATACATTTCTGACATTCAAAAACAAAACAAAAACAAATCAGTGACCAATATAGCCACCTTTCTTTGCAAGGACACTCAAAAGCCTGCCATCCATGGATTCTGTCAGTGTTTTGATCTGTTCACCATCAACATTGCGTGCAGCAGCAACCACAGCCTCCCAGACACTGTTCAGAGAGGTGTACTGTTTCCCTCCTTGTAAATCTCACATTTGATGATGGACCACAGGTTCTCAATGGGGTTCAGATCAGGTGAACAAGGAGGCCATGTCATTAGATTGCCAGCCACGCTGTGGAGTACTTGGACGCGTGTGATGGAGCATTGTCCTGCATGAAAATCATGTTTTTCTTGAAGGATGCAGACTTCTTCCTGTACCACTGCTTGAAGAAGGTGTCTTCCAGAAACTGGCAGTAGGACTGGGAGTTGAGCTTGACTCCATCCTCAACCCGAAAAGGCCCCACAAGCTCATCTTTGATGATACCAGCCCAAACCAGTACTCCACCTCCACCTTGCTGGCCTCTGAGTCGGACTGGAGCTCTCTGCCCTTTACCAATCCAGCCACGGGCCCATCCATCTGGCCCATCAAGACTCACTCTCATTTCATCAGTCCATAAAACCTTAGAAAAATCAGTCTTGAGATATTTCTTGGCCCAGTCTTGACGTTTCAGCTTGTGTGTCTTGTTCAGTGGTGGTCGTCTTTCAGCCTTTCTTACCTTGGCCATGTCTCTGAGTATTGCACACCTTGTGCTTTTGGGCACTCCAGTGATGTTGCAGCTCTGAAATATGGCCAAACTGGTGGCAAGTGGCATCTTGGCAGCTGCACGCTTGACTTTTCTCAGTTCATGGGCAGTTATTTTGCGCCTTGGTTTTTCCACACGCTTCTTGCGACCCTGTTGACTATTTTGAATGAAAGGCTTGATTGTTCGATGATCACGCTTCAGAAGCTTTGCAATTTTAAGAGTGCTGCATCCCTCTGCAAGATATCTCACTATTTTTGACTTTTCTGAGCCTGTCAAGTCCTTCTTTTGACCCATTTTGCCAAAGGAAAGGAAGTTGCCTAATAATTATGCACACCTGATATAGGGTGTTGATGTCATTAGACCACACCCCTTCTCATTACAGAGATGCACATCACCTAATATGCTTAATTGGTAGTAGGCTTTCGAGCCTATACAGCTTGGAGAAAGACAACATGCATAAAGAGGATGATGTGGTCAAAATACTCATTTGCCTAATAATTCTGCACTCCCTGTATACTGTATATGTAACATATACAGTTGCAAGAAAAAGTATGTGAACCCTTTGGAATGATATTGATTTCTGCACAAATTGGTCATACAATGTGATCAGATCTTCATCTTAGTCACAACAATAGACAATCACAGTCTGCTTAACCTAATAAAACACAAAGAATAATGTTACCATGTTTTTATTGAACATTAAACATTTACAGTGCAGGTGGAAAAAGTATGTGAACCCCTGTACTAATGACATCTCCAAGAGCTAATTGGAGTGAGGTGTCAGCCAACTGGAGTCCAATCAATGAGATGAGATTGGAGGTGTTGGTTACAGCTGCCCTGCCCTATAAAAAACATACACCAGTTCTGGGTTTGCTTTTCACAAGAAGCATTGCCTGATGTGAATGATGCCTCGCACAAAAGAGCTCTCAGAAGACCTACGATTAAGAATTGTTGACTTGCATAAAGCTGGAAAGGGTTATAAAAGTATCTCCAAAAGCCTTGCTGTTCATCAGTCCACGGTAAGACAAATTCTCTATAAATGGAGAAAGTTCAGCACTGCTGCTACTCTCCCTAGGAGTGGCCGTCCTGTAAAGATGACTGCAAGAGCACAGCGCAGACTGCTCAATGAGGTGAAGAAGAATCCTAGAGTGTCAGCTAAAGACTTACAAAAATCTCTGGCATATGCTAACATCCCTGTTAGCGAATCTATGATACGTAAAACACTAAACAAGAATGGATTTCATGGGAGGATACCACAGAGGAAGCCACTGCTGTCCCAAATAAACATTGCTGCACTTTACAGTTTGCACAAGAGCACCTGGATGTTCCACAGCAGTACTGACAAAATATTCTGTGGACAGATGAAACCAAAGTTGAGTTGTTTGGAAGAAACACACAACACTATGTGTGGAGAAAAAGAGGCACAGCACACCAACATCAAAACCTCATCCCAACTGTGAAGTATGGTGGTGGGGGCATCATGGTTTGGGGCTGCTTTGCTGCGTCAGGGCCTGGACGGATTGCTATCATCGAAGGAAAAATGAATTCCCAAGTTTATCAAGACATTTTGCAGGAGAAGTTAAGGCCATCTGTCCACCAGCTGAAGCTCAACAGAAGATGGGTGTTGCAACAGGACAACAACCCAAAGCATAGAAGTAAATCAACAACAGAATGGCTTAAACAGAAGAAAATACACCTTCTGGAGTGGCCCAGTCAGAGTCCTGACCTCAACCCGATTGAGATGCTGTGGCATGACCTCAAGAAAGCGATTCACACCAGACATCCCAAGAATATTGCTGAACTGAAACAGTTCTGTAAAGAGGAATGGTGAAGAATTACTCCTGACCGTTGTGCACGTCTGATCTGCAACTGCAGGAAACGTTTGGTTGAAGTTATTGCTGCCAAAGGAGGTTCAACCAGTTATTAAAGCCAAGGGTTCACATACTTTTTCCACCTGCACTGTGAATGTTTACATGGTGTGTTCAATAAAAACATGGTAACATGTAATTCTTTGTGTGCTATTAGGTTAAGCAGACTGTGATTGTCTATTGTTGTGACTTAGATGAAGATCAGATCACATTTTATGACCAATTTGTGCAGAAATCCATATCATTCCAAAGGGTTCACATACTTTTTCTTGCAACTGTATGTATGTGTATATACTGTACATGTATGTTTGTATGCATCTGTGTATATATATATAAATATGTATGTTTATCTGTATATAAATGCATTGCCCTTTGGGCTTGTTGCCCTTATGTTATTGTTACATATCATTATGCTGGCGATAATAATAAAATAAAGATATGATTAAAAAAAAAAGATAAATGCATTGCCCATTGACTTCCATATTAAAAAATAAAAATACACTGTGCAGTATAAGTTTTTTTACTCTGTACAGCATCAAAAAAGAAAACGGGTCTAATGGAGGCCAAAAGAGCATTCTGTTGATGGTCCATGAGGTCAGTGGGGCCTAAAGCTATAGAACCAGTTCATTGTCTTCCATACGTTTTCAGATGTTTACATAAAATGAAAAGCCCGTACATGCCTTCTCCTCCTGTGAACAGAACATGACCTCAACCAGTTTACCTTGATCTTCTCTGAGCCCTATAGGCATATCATGACCTGCCACTGTCACTCTACACCTCCTAAAAAAACAAACTTCAGCCCATAAATTATACACCCACGAGGTGTATTATACCAGAAGTCTTCAAGGAACGTGACGTGGAGCACAGTAATAATGTATATGTCACATATCAGTACTAGCTGCGCTCCCAAGGCAGCACCATATGACGATTCAGTCAAAAAGCTCCACACCTAGCACTTCGTATGGGATTAGGTGGCTGCTTTCTTCCAGAAACAGTGCCACACCTGCCCTGCAGGTTGCACATGGTACTGCAGCTTAGCCTCATTCACTGCTGTGTAGTTGAGCTGCAATACCAGAAGCTGCCCATGGACAAGAGGTATACCGGAGGGCAAAAAAGAAAGCCCTTCCTAGGACAGCACTGGTGGAAGAATGGCTGACATCCGAGAGCACTAGCTCTGATGCTCGCCTTCTAGGGTTGTGCAGAAGACACAACTCCCATCATGCTTGTATGGCAGCTGATGTCTCAGGAACTACAGGTCCAGTTTGGATACGGCACAGGCGGCAGAAGAAAGGATGAAGTCCGGACAGAGCTCGATACATGAAAAAGATGTCTAGATGGCGAGATCCTCCTTTAAAAACACGTATTTGTCCTCTATACAAGGGTAACGCGTTTCGAGGCACACGTACGATGAGAATTTCATTTGCCTGACTATAAATGGAGAGTATTTAGGGCCAATTCTAAAAATATGGGTGGAATTGTTTGAATGATGCAATTTACTACGATACATAAAAATCATTACAAAAAACACAAAACACATATAGATCTAGCTGATACAAAAATGAATAGTACACACCGCACATATAAATATCCGAATAAGAAAAAAACCCACATATTTAAACTCCCCACCCCCCGTAACAGTACCTCTGATCCAAACCTCCGGCTGGGCTGCCCCAATACCACGCGAACCCATGTTCCACAGAGAGCCATTGGTACCACATGCCATGCCACTGAGGCCACTGATTGGCTGCACAGTCACATGCAGTATATGGGCTCATCCTCACTGTAGCCGAGAACATAAAGTGTCTGCAAAAGCAATGGCGGGCACTACGAAACAAGGGTGCTGCAGCGATCATACCTCAATAATAAGACAACCACAAAAAAACTAAAAGGAAGTACAACAGTGGAAAAATAAATCAAGATATAAAAAATACACTTTTTTTTATTAGTTCAAAACTACCAGAATAATTTTTTTTTTTTTTTTTTTTAAAGATCAGAAGCATGCATGAGAGCTATAACTAACCCCCCACAGAACAACAAACTGCATAGGAAGACCATAGGAAAAAACACATCATGTATCCAAAAATAAACGTGAATAAATGTCAAATTGTGACTAATATTAGGGTCAGACTGGCCCATCAGAGCACCAGAGGATCCTCCAGCGGGCCCAGTCTCTGTAGCCATAGTGGGCCCCAAAGGTCCAAGAGAAAAATCCCATTTTGGAGCCAATCACTTGCCACTAGAGTCTATTTCTTTGATTCAAAACCTAATAGACATATTGATGATATAGGGGTTGGGCCCAAGAATAATTTCCTCTGGTGAGTCCAAGGAACCCCAATGCGACATTGGTCGAACCAACGGGGGTAGAGACAAGAGCCCCACATATTGCCATTAATCAGTGGCTTCCTACCCCTGATGAAGCCACGATCTATGGCGATACCTGTGGGGCTCTTGTCCCTACCCCCCAATCAGCTATCAGTCACGCTTTGATGATATTTATTTACTATTCTTGTTATTTATATTTTGTTATTTGCTTTTGGTTATGTTTAACCCATATTTATTTATTTATTTTTTGCTGTGGTCTTCCTATGCAGATTATTGGTCATGTGGGGGGTTAGTACCTATGGGGGGCCTTCTTGGCCCTCATATGTGCTCCTGATCCTTCTAATTGTTTTAATTCTGGCTTTGCACTAATGAAGTGTACTTTTTATTTTTAAATTTTTTGGTGGTGCTAGAATTTGTCTTTTTGTTTTTTTGTGGCTGCAGCTAAGAATATGAAATCATGACTGCAGCGACCAACAGATTCAAAGCAGCGACGCAGAAGCAGGGGTGTTACAGAATGGTATGACTCTTATTTCAAATGGCTTTAACAACTTCCCTGCATCCCCTTTAAGGAACTGTTTAAACTTAAAGGGGGTCCCCAGGCTTTTAATATTCATGACCTATCCTCACAATAGGTAACCAATATCAGATCGGCGGAGGTTTGAGACCCAGCACCCCAGCCAATCAGCTGTATGAAAGGACGGCGCACTCTCTTCCTGCTAGCTGCAGCTATGCACGCACTGTGCGCGCCTTCCCTTCAAACAGCTGATCGGCGGGTGTGCCAGGTGTCGGAACCCCCCTCCTGATCTGATATTGATGACCTATCCTGAGGGATCATGGATCAGTTTGAATACATCAGAATACTTGAAGAGGTCATGCTGCCTTATACTGAAGAGGAAATTACCTTGAAATGGGTGTTCCAACAAGACAACGACCCCAAACACACCAGTAAACGTGCAACATCTTGGTTCCAGACCAACAGGATTGACGTTATGGAGTGGCCGGCCCAATCCCCGGATCTTAATCCAATAGAAAACTTGTGGGGGGACATCAAAAATGCAGTTTCTGAGGCAAAACCAAGAAATAGAGAAGAACTGTGGAATGTAGTCCGATCATCCTGGGCTGGAGAACCTGCTCACAGGGGCCAGAAGGTGGTGACTCCGAGCAGCACAGACGTCCAGCAGTTCTCAGAAACAGCGGTTATACAACTAAATATTAGTGAAGTGATTCAAAGGAAAGCAAAATCTTCAAACATTTTTCAGTTTATATAGTGAATGTGTGAGTTTGTAAAGAAGAATACAAACACTGCTATTTTTTTGAACAGTCTAATATTCACTTTTCTTCAATGTTTTTAGAGGAACAACACAAATTTGATATATTTTTCTTCATATTTTGATTCTGAATAGAATGTGTAGTGTTCCCAATGCATTTGTGTGGATGGAAATAAAAGCTATTAAAAGTATTTTGAGCTTTATTCACTTTTTTAACACACTGCTATTATTTTGAACACAACTGCTTTAAAGGGGCTATACCTCAAATGTAAAGTCAAGCACTTGTACCTCCCAGGATGCATTGTAATTGGCTCTTTTCAACCTCTTTCTCCCATCCGTGGCCCCAGAGATACATGTGGTATGTGATGCCCCCACAATTTCCTTGCAAGCATTGGTAGTAAAGGTGGCACAACCTGAAGGGTAAAGCTTAAAGAAGTTGTCCACCTTTTGAGGGCCAGACCTGCAAAACGGAAACATATTTACCTGCTCCTCGTTTGGGTCGCCTGCTGTAAACATCTTCGTTGACACCTCTGACCTGTTCCTCTTGTGTCCTGTCAATTGTTCCTGTTCACAGCAGGGGACCCAAACGAGGCAGCCAAGGCAGGGGAGGGATGGAGCTGGGACCTATTGCTGGGGAGCAGGTAACTATGCCTCCCTTTTGCAGGTCTGGCCAGGAGGGAGGTTTGCATAGACCCACCAAAAGGAGGCAGCCAGCCCCTTTAATACTGGGTATCCTACTGCTGGCATTCCCCAAGCAATCAGCTGCAATGGTTAGCTGAACCCTGCAGCAGGCGATCAATTTCCCTGCAGCCCCACCAGAGCAAGGGAAATGAAGAATTGCATGGTGTCCATTAAAATGAATGAGCTCTTAATGTAGTGCATGCAAAGGCCGGTCCTCCGAAGAAAGGACCCTTCTTTTTGTATCAACATTTGTGGTTATCCAAGTTCTCTTTGTCTAATATTAGATATCGTTCAAAGATCAAATAATAAACTATTCAGTGTGACAAATGTGCACTGATATGGAACATTAATAAGAGGGCGTAAAGACATAGGAAAACTGCTGACAGTGACTAGTACGATGCATATCTATGTGCTGTGAGCAGTCAGCAGTTCAGCACAACGTTCTGTTCTAGACTACAGATTCCTAGAAGCCGTCACGCCTCTGTAATACCAGTTACGAAATTCTGAGCACATCCCTACACGAATACACTGCGATACACCTAGGGGTTGTTGGAGGGGAACGTTCTCTGTGGGACTGTAATGATGATAAATATAAGTGATTATATAACTAGAAGATTATTGGGGAAAACTGTACAACTGAATGGAGGATCTAGGACCCTGTTGGGCATCTCTAGCCTGGATACAAGATGAGATACAGCCTCTAGCCTGGATACAAGATGAGATACAGCCACTAGCCTGGATACAAGATGAGATACGACCTCTAGCCTGGATATAGGATGAGATACGGCCACTAGCCTGGATATAGGATGAGATACGGCCACTAGCCTGGATATAGGATGAGATGCGGCCACTAGCCTGGATATAGGATGAGATACGCCACTAGCCTGGATATAGGATGAGATGCGGCCTCTAGCCTGGATACAAGATGAGATACAGTTTCTAGCCTGGATATAGGATGAGATACGGCCTCCAGCCTGGATATAGGATGAGATACGGCCTCTAGCCTGGATACACGATGAGATATGGCCTCTAGCCTTGATACAAGATGAGATATGTGTAACACCCCAGAGTTGTGTTACTAAACTCTTTTACCCCGCTACAATCTCCAAGGGCATCAACCTTTTCATTAGATGTAATTTTACATTATATCCTCACAACTGTGCATTGTTAAATGCATATTGCTGTAATTTCCATGTTCACCAGCCGGTGGCAGCAATGTGTTAGCAAGAAGTTAGATTCAGTTTAGCACATCTAAGCTGGAATAGTTAATTCCAGTTTACTTCCCCCTCTGTGAGCAGAGTGGGTTGCTCCCACATTCTGCCTCATGGGTGGAGAAGGAAGTTAGAGCCAATGTGCCAGCCACCCCTGCTAGGGGAAGGCTGTGCGTGTAGGAGCTCCCAGATATAGGGAATCAAGAGAGGATCTTGTCTCGGCTGAGACATTGATCACCATCCCCAGCCTCAGCTGGAAGAAGCAAGCAGACAACTCCAGAGTTCCAGGAAGAAAGCATACCCTGTGAAGATAACTGTAACTACAGTCCAGAGACCCAGGAGAAGCCAAATTCCTCCTCAGCTAGTCAGTCCCTAGACAGCAGAAAATAGAGAGAGCAGAAGCCAAATTCCTGCCACAGTATAGAGCAACAAAGCAGACATCCTTTCCTGCAAGCTCCAGGTACATGAGAGAGCAGAAGCATAAATTCCTGCCAACCATTGCCAATACCTGCTGGGACCTAAGACTAAAGCTGTATCTTGCTTGGATGAAAGTTACAATCAATAAAGACAAGTTTGAACTTTCGAAAGTAAAAAGTAAAAAGAAAGACCTGGCACGCTATATAAGCAGTCAAAATCGAGATAAAGTTGTTAAACTATTTGATTATTTATTTAAAATATATTCTAAAAAATAAACACAGCAGCATATAAAATAGCAACACTATCTAAAATGACATGACAAGATATAGCTTCAGTATAATGTCTGTGACATAAAATCGCAGCAGTGAAAAATCAGCAGTAAGTACTCGTATAATCAAATAGTGTAAATAATAAAATTCAACCATAGAGAATCCGCATTCTGTAGGTGGGTTTAAGTATAAACTGTTCCTCTTATACTGCAATAGTGCATTCGAATAGCAGCAATAATCAATGTCCAGCAGACCTCAAACTGTGTGCAGGTCTTTGCATATAATATCGCTATTCCTCGCTATGTAGGATGAATGGCCTTAAATATTTACAACTCACAGTTGTTACTGACTTTCTGTGGCAGCGCACGTAGCACACGGAAGACCAGAAGGCACAGTGTGGTAACTCCTCAGGGCGGCGTCCCACCCAGGTACAGTTACTATATATCTTTGTTACCTTAGTCTGGTCGGTGTGTGAATGCGGGCTTGATGAGTGCGTAGTATAATGGATGTCAGCTGTGTTTATCCAGACTATGCTCCCGCAGTTGGTTTATGCGCTCTCTGAAGGCATGTATCATCAGTTTTTGTACTCTGACGATACATGCCTTCAGAGAGCGCATAAACCAACTGCGGGAGCATAGTCTGGATAAACACAGCTGACATCCATTATACTACGCACTCATCAAGCCCGCATTCACACACCGACCAGACTAAGGTAACAAAGATATATAGTAACTGTACCTGGGTGGGACGCCGCCCTGAGGAGTTACCACACTGTGCCTTCTGGTCTTCCGTGTGCTACGTGCGCTGCCACAGAAAGTCAGTAACAACTGTGAGTTGTAAATATTTAAGGCCATTCATCCTACATAGCGAGGAATAGCGATATTATTACAAGACCCGGAGGCTCATATTGCTATTCTCCTTCTTTACTCTGACCAATAGCAGCAAAGATACAAAGAAAATATTGAACATTTGAATAGCCCCTCCCCCTAGTCCCAGTATAACAGGCCACTCCGCCTGCAAATCCTCCTCTTTCTTTGCTGCTGACCGCAGAGATAAGTACCTGTGTTATATGTCTGATTGACTGTCCTATTTTTATATTGTGTTTTTTCCCTAATTTTGGCATTTTTCTGTTGCTTTTCACAGAGGTTTTTGGGTTAATCATCACCCCTTTTTTCCTTACGCCTTTATTCCTTAGGCACAGCTTTGGTGACCCCCCTTTTTTGGGGGGGAACCTCTATTCTAGGTGTGCTAATGCTATAGTTTTATGGTATAGTGCTCGACCCTATGTGGACACCCCTGGTTCTATCCCCAGGAGTCACATATATCGTTTGTGTCTTTTCCTGCTTTTATTTTAGGTATATTTTGCGGCTTGCTGGCTGCGCTTCAGTCCGCTCACCCCCCTCTCTTTTCCCCCTCACTGGGGCTCGTTCCCGCCGCGGCTCACCTTTCATCTCGCCGCCGGCTGTCTCTTCTGCTGCCGCTTCGCGCCGCCCGAGATCTCGCGAGATCTCGGGCACTTCCGCTTCCGGTTTCCCCTCACTGCGGCGCTCCGGAGCGGCGGCCTCTGCCTTCACAGGATTTTTTCCTTTGCAGGTTTTTTCTCTCAGTGCCCATCGGTTTTTACTCCCTGGCCGGGGAAATCACCTCTTGCCAGTGGAGTCGTTAGTGGTTTTACTAAGATAATAGTGATATTAACCCTTACCATCCATCATTATTATTAGGGGCAGGCTGCAGCTAACCATCATTATGCCCAATACCGATTACAGTGGGCAGGGCCCAGTGGAGGATGACATTCCCCTTGTGGAATTAACCCCTTCTGGGCATGATTGCCAATCAGTTTTGGCTCCTACAGGTAGTTCCCTGGCTCTTCAATCAACCCTCTCTGATGCCATTGCAGCGGCTATGGGATCAATGACTTCGGTCATTTCCCAGACTATCGCTCAGGCCCTCGCTGCCCATCCAGCTGCCTCTCCTGCCCCGCTGCCCGCTAGGGTTCCTAAACCAGCCGGGCCAGGGCCCGCCTCCAGGAAAAGAAATAATAAGGGTGATGATGTTTCCACCAATGTTGGCGCGCCTGGTCCGCGCAAGAGAGCCTGTACGCGTCAGGCAGAACGTACGCGCAGTTGGAAAAGTGCTAGAGCGCTGCAGGATACAGCTTCCGGCTCTGAAGTCGGTTCTGATGAGGAGGCCATAGATGACACCTTTGAGGAGGCAGAGGACGACCCTTCTGGGGTCATAGATTCTAACCCCTTACCCGGGTGCAGCTCCATGGTTTCGGCAGCGGATGTGTCCTTTACGGACCCATCAGGGGAACCTCTCTTTGACCCGGATTCCCTACACCACCCTCGATCAGCGGAGTGGTTGCCGTTGGAGCATGTCTCCAAATATTTGGAGGCCCGCGTGCGTTGCCCCCTCTCCAAAGAGGCGCGCAACAAGCTTAGGGCGGAATGCCCCAGACCCGTAATTCCCAACAGGGTGTGCGAGACTCCAGCGGTAGACCCCAAAATGACCCAATTCCTCGCCAAATCTGGGTGGAATCCGAGGAAGGGTCTGGAGTCGGCCCTGCGTGCCTGTCAGGACAAGCTCCTGGACATATTTGGCCCCCTGGCAAAGATTTTTGACCTGGCCGAGGCTGCCAAGGCCGAGGGTAAGCAGGTAGACCCTCTAGAGCTGCGCGAGTGGGTGCAGCGCGCGATTTGTGTGGCAGGAAACGTCAACACGTCCCTGGCTATTGAACGGCGCAAGGCCATACTTTTCAAGGTTGATCCTAAACTATCCAACTTGGCGCTTACCGAAGCCGGTAAGGAGGCCCAGGGCTTACTGTTTGGCGAGTCCTTTATTAAGGACTTAGGACGTTTTGTAGGTGCCTTTACAGCACTCGATAAGGCCCAAAGTTCAATGAAGCGGGTGTTTCACAGTAGGGTCTCTACCAGGGCCGGCAGTTTCAGGGGCCGTCTGTCCGGCCGTGCCCATTTTCAATCCCGTGCTACGGGCAGAGGCTCCTTCTCCCAGAGACCTGCGTTCCAGGAGCAGAGGCGAGAGACGTCATCCTTTTTCCCTTCCCGGGGAGGATCCTGGAGGCCTAGAGGATACAGAGGAAACCCTGGTTCCAGACGACCTTATGGTAAGACCGATGCCTCATTTCAATTCTTTAGCTGTTTGTGTAGCGGGCAGACTCCAGCTCTTTTCTCGAGCTTGGTCGCGCATCACCTCGGACCAATGGATTCTCTCCACGGTCAGGGGTTTCCACATAGAGCTGACATCTTCTCACCTGTCCATTCCGCCCCCACACCCGGCAGTGCTGTCGGTAGAGAGCCGCATACTTGTGGACTCAGAGCTATCAGATCTCTTCCGCAAAGGGGCCATAGAGCCGGCTCCGGCATCCACTGGTGCGATAATCAGCAACATTTTCTTGGTGGCGAAAAAAGGGGGCCAGCTACGGCCCGTCATCAATTTGCGCGCTCTCAACGCGTTCGTCAGGTACCGCCATTTCAAGATGGAGGGCATCCATCTCCTGCGGGACCTACTTCAGGTGGGCGATTGGATGGTCAAGTTGGACCTGAAGGACGCGTATCTTACCATCCCTGTCGAGGACGCGTCCAGGAACCTTCTTTGTTTCCTTTGGAAGGACAGGATTTGGCGGTTTACATGCCTCCCTTTCGGCCTCTCTTCTGCTCCGTGGTGCTTCACCAAGCTGATGCGCCCTGCTATGGCCTGGCTGCGCAGTCGGGGAGTTCGCCTCATCGTCTATCTGGACGACATCCTGATCATGGCACAGGATCATGCGGTGTTACTGAATCACCTTCGCTGGACGATGGATCTCCTGTTGGATCTGGGTTTCCTTCTCAATCAGGAGAAGTCCTGTCTCACCCCGGCTCGCGAGATGGAGTTCCTGGGGTTTCTGGTGGATTCCACGGCAGGGACTCTCAGCCTACCACCGACCAAGGTTCGGTCCATTCGGAAGGAGTTGTGCAGAGCCAGGTCGTCCTCCCAGATCCCGTTGCGTCAACTAGCCAGGATCATAGGCCTTCTAGCTTCTTCTATCCAGGCGGTCTTCCCAGCCCCACTACATTACCGGGCCCTCCAGCGTCTGAAGATTTTCCACCTCCGGAAGGGGGCTTCCTATGCGGATTGGATTTCCCTCGACGAGGAAACCAAGGAGGAGCTATCCTGGTGGATCCACAATCTACAGGCTTGGAACGGCAAGGCTATTTTCGGTCATCGTCCGGACTTCGTGGTGGATTCGGATGCCAGCCTGTCGGGCTGGGGAGCTCACTGCGAGGGGATCTCAACCGGAGGCAGCTGGTCAGCGGACGAAGCGGGATTCCATATCAATGCGCTGGAACTGTTGGCAGGTTCGTTCGCAATCAAGAGTTTCACGAGAGACACGGCCAAGGCCTGCATTCAACTTCGCATGGACAACGTGTCGGCAGTGCGTTACATCAAAGGCATGGGAGGTACACGTTCCACCATCCTATCTCGGTTGGCGAAGGATTTCTGGGACTACTGTCTAGACAAGGAGTTGATTGTCTTGGCGGAATATCTTCCGGGCGTCCAGAACATTCGGGCGGATTGGAGCTCTCGATATCTCTCCGACTCCAGCGACTGGCAGTTAGATCCAGCGGTGTTCCGTTCCTTAACGTCTCTTTGGGGGCCTTGCTGTATCGACCTGTTTGCCTCCCGCCTGAACACGCAGCTGCCACGTTTCTACAGTTGGCGCCCGGATCCGGAGGCCGAAGCTGTGGACGCGTTCCTACAGGATTGGTCACGGGGCCTGCTTTACGCATTTCCCCCCTTCCAGCTGATTCCCAGGACCCTGATTCAAGTACGCCGTCATTCAGCGGATCTGGTCCTGCTGGTCCCGTTTTGGACTTCCCAGTCGTGGTTTCCTCACCTTCTGGAGATGATGATAGAGACCCCGTACCTGCTCCCGACATCTCAGACTCTCCTCCGAGGTCCGAATCACCAGCTACATCCTCTTCTCCTGGACGGATCTCTGCGCCTGTTGGCGTGTCGAATTTCAGGGGACCCTGGGAGGTCCCGGGAGTTTCGGGGACAGCTAGAGTCCTTTTGGAGAACGCTTGGGCCCCAGGAACCAGAAGATCTTACAGATCTGCCTGGGGATCTTGGGATCGCTGGTGCGTGGCTAGGGATTTGGATCCCGTTTCGGCACCTGTGACGGAGATCTTGCACTTCCTATCTTCTCTTTTCGACCAGGGCAAGGCCTATCGCACGATCAGCCTTTTCAGGTCGGCCATTTCTGCGTCCCACCAGGGGTTTGACGGTACTCCTGCGGGGCAACATCCTTTGGTATGCCGTCTATTGCGTGGCTCTCGGATGTCTCGGCCTCCTAGACCTAGATTTTCGGCGACTTGGGACGTGTCTTGTGTTCTTTCTTTTCTATCTTCTTGGCCTCAGAATTCAGACCTGTCCTTACGGCAATTGTCGGCGAAGCTCGTCACTCTTTTCTGTCTAATCTCCTGCAAGCGGGTGTCCGACGTCCGGGCTTTGGATTATGATGCCCGCTCGTATACTCCGGAGGGGGTTTCCTTTGACATCTCTAGGAGAACCAAGTCTCACATACGCTCAGTCGCTTATCCGGCTTTCCCGGCCTCGCCTTCTCTCTGTCCGGTGGAATGCCTCAAGGAGTATGAAGCTCGCACTTCCCTTCATCGATCACGGGAGTTTTCTCATCTTTTCCTCTCTACCATTCGTCCTTTTGCCCTGGTGACCACTCCCACACTGGCTAGGTGGATGAAGTGGATCATGGAATTGGCCGGCGTGGACACTTCCATTTTTTCGGCACATTCCGCTAGGGGGGCATCCGCTACCTCTTTGGCGGTGTCTGGCGCCAGGTTGGAGGACATTTTGAAATTGGCGGACTGGTCCAGAGTATCCACGTTCAGAGAATTTTATTTTCGGCCAGGTCCTCACGTTTTCTCATCAATCATTGAGAATTTGTTTTAACTTTGAACTTGCAATATGAGCCTCCGGGTCTTGTAATAAAATCAGGTGATTTTCCTATTTCATGACGTAAAGTCATGATTTTATTAAAGACACGGAGGCGAGTATTGCCCACCCTGAGTTCCCTCCCTATATGTAGGTCTATTATTATGAATGATGTTTATTCTACAATTATTATTGGTTTGTTGTCATACGCATATTGATCTTAACTCTATGAGTTTTTTCCTGAGTAGGTTTATCGCAACCAGTTGTTTTTGGATACCATGTCCCAATTTTGTTACTATCATTTTCTGTTTTTCCACCTTTTCAGGTTGAGACCGGCCTGGTGTGCGGTGTCTGTTGGTCTACGTCGTCGGCAGTTTGGTTCCGGCCGTTCGGTTGATGTGGACAGGACTAAGAGCATCCTTCAGTGCTGTTTCCGGTTCTTCCCGTTTCGCTTCCGGATGGAAGGCAGTTGTTGTTCCATGATGTTCTGGGACTCTTGGTTTTCCGGTTCTGTTGGATGTTCGGACTTGAGTTACAAAGAAAGAGGAGGATTTGCAGGCGGAGTGGCCTGTTATACTGGGACTAGGGGGAGGGGCTATTCAAATGTTCAATATTTTCTTTGTATCTTTGCTGCTATTGGTCAGAGTAAAGAAGGAGAATAGCAATACTCGCCTCCGTGTCTTTAATAAAATCATGACTTTACGTCATGAAATAGGAAAATCACCTGATTTTATATGCAAAGACCTGCACACAGTTTGAGGTCTGCTGGACATTGATTATTGCTGCTATTCGAATGCACTATTGCAGTATAAGAGGAACAGTTTATACTTAAACCCACCTACAGAATGCGGATTCTCTATGGTTGAATTTTGTTATTTACACTATTTGATTATACGAGTACTTACTGCTGATTTTTCACTGCTGCGATTTTATGTCACAGACATTATACTGAAGCTATATCTTGTCATGTCATTTTAGATAGTGTTGCTATTTTATATGCTGCTGTGTTTATTTTTTAGAATATATTTTAAATAAATAATCAAATAGTTTAACAACTTTATCTCGATTTTGACTGCTTATATAGAGTGCCAGGTCTTTCTTTTTACTTTCTGATTACTCTCCTGTGGCTGGGTGGGCCACATAGACCTAGAGCACCTGTTCTACATAGTTCAGCTGTAGTGATCCACAGATATCCTATACTTTTTTCAAGTTTGAACTTTACTCAAGGTCTGGATCTCAATTTCTGCTGCAAATTCCTCTATTACTCCTACTAGCACTACACTCATTTTATTGCAAGTGAGCCAGGATCCAGGAGTCCGGCCGTACCCAGGTAGGAGACACCGTTGACACCATTACCACTACTATACAGAGACATTACACCACTCTGGCATTCCTAACCTGGTACGTGCGTTATAACACCTTAAAGGGCCCTGAGACTGTACCCTGTGCACTCTGCAAAACTATAGACTATTATACCCATATCCATACCCGCTATCCTGGATACAAGATGAGCAGGGCTGGCTCCAGGTTCATGTGGGCCCTTGGGCGATAACGTCTCAGTGGGCCCCCTTACACAGTGATAACTCTCTGAGTACAAATAATATAGTAGATATCACCTGCAGTCCTATGTAACAGCACAGATAACACAGTCATGGCTATCTGAGTACAGAAAGTGTAGTAGTGTTACCTGCAGTCCTATTTAAAACCACAGATGACACTAGTGCTAATAATTTGTTAGTGTTACCTGCAGTCCTATGTAAAACCACAGATAACACTAGTGCTGATAATGTGGCAGTGTTACCTGCAGTCCTATGTAAAACCACAGATAACAGTAGTGCTAATAATGTGATAGTGTTACCTGCAGTCCTATGTAAAACCACAGATAACACTAGTGCTGATAATATGGTAGTGTTACCTGCATTCCTATGTAAAACCACAGATGACAGTAGTGCTAATAATGTGATAGTGTTACCTGCAGTCCTATGTAAACCCACAGATGACACTAGTGCTAATAATGTGGTAGCATTACCTGCAGTCCTATGTAAAACCCCAGATGACACTAGTGATAATAATGTGTTAGTGTTACCTGCAGTCCTATGTAAAACCACAGATAACACTAGTGTAGATCATGTGGTAGTGTTACCTTCGCCCTTAGTGTGCCTCCCTGTGCTTCTCCCACAGACTCCATGCTGGCGGCGCGGCCTCCTCTTCCATCTTCTTCTTTCTCCGCACAGATCGTCCTGATGCAGCTGCGTCAAGGCATAGGAACACTGTGGGCATGGTGATGGTGACACACAGGGAAAGACACACAGGGACAGACACACACACAGGGACAGACACACACACACACATGGAGAGATACACAGAGAGAGAGAGAGAGACACACACACAGGGGGAGAGACACACACACAGGGACAGACACACAGAGAGAGAGACACACACAGGGACAGACACACACAGGGACAAACACACACACAGGGACAGACACACACACACACACATGGAGAGATACACAGAGAGAGAGAGACACACACAGGGGGAGAGACACACACACAGGGACAGACACACAGAGAGAGAGACACACACAGGGACAGACACACACAGGGAGACACACACAGGGACAGACACACACAGGGACAGACACACACACAGGGACAGACACACACAGGGACAGACACACACAGGGAGACACACACAGGGACAGACACACACAGGGACAGACACACACAGGGACAGACACACACAGGGAGACACACACAGGGACAGACACACACAGGGAGACACACACACGCACAGGGAGACACACACACACACAAGGACACACACACTGGGATGGTCAAATACACACAGGGACAGATACACACACAGGGACTGACACACAGGGACAGATACACACACAGGGACTGACACACAGGGACAGATACACACACAGGGACTGACACACAGGGACACACACAGGGACAGACATAAACACAGGGACATACATACACACAGGGATGGACACACACAGACACACACACATAGGGACAGACACAAACACAAAGACAGACACAAACACATGGACACACACAGGGACAGACACACACACACACACGGACAGACACACACACACACACACAGGGACAGACACACACACACAGGGACAGACACACACACACACACAGGGACAGACACACACACACAGGGACAGACACACACACACACAGGGACAGACACACACACACAGGGACAGACACACACACACACACACACAGGGACAGACACACACACACACAGGGACAGACACCTGTGCGATGGTGAGATCGTCAGCCAACTTTTATCTAATGTGTGTGGCCACCTTTAGGGGACATTAAAAGGGAATTCCACCTTTAGTTATGCTCAAACCTTTTGTTACCTTCTAATATGACTCCCATTGATTTCCAGTATTGAGCGGACACGGACTGGGGTTTAAAAGGGAATTATTAACATGTACCAGAAGGTGGTCTAAACTGTAACCCATTAGGCACTGGCTAGACTGTGCTATGGAGTCTAAGCAATGCATTAGACACACACAGGGGCACACACACACACAGGGGCACACACACATACAGGGACAGACAGACAGGCACACACAGACAGACAGACAGACACACACACAGGGACAGACACACACACACACAGGGACAGACACACACACAGGGACAGACACACACACAGGGAAAGACACACACACACGGACAGACACACAGCTAGGCCTCACTGCATTCCAGCCAGGCTCCTGTCTGTACAGGAACACAGCTCTCTGCTTCTCCGGCTCCTCCCCCACTGGTCACATGGGCGGATGACATCAGGAAGGTCCTTTAGCCCAGTAAGAAACTCCATCTACCCTGTTCTTGGGGCCGCTCACCCCAGCAGTGCACATGGCGAAAATTGTCTGCATTGCTGGGGTAAGCTGCCCTAGAATTCAGAACAGGCAGTTTAATGAAGACCAGGACACAGCTGCAGGAGTGAGTGGGCACAGTGGGCTCCCCAGGAGCAGTGGGCCCCGGCACTTGCCCGGGAGTGCCGGGTGCTGACGCCGGCCCTGAAGATTAGATATGTCCTCTAGCTTGGATATAGTATGAGATACAGCCTCTAGCCTAGATACAAGATGAGATATTGCCTCTAGCCTGGATACAAGATGAGATACGGCCTCTAGCCTTGATACAAGATGAGATATTGCCTCTAGCCTGGATACAAGATGAGATACGGCCTCTAACCTGTATACATGATAAGATACAGCCTCTATCCTGGATACAAGATGCAATATGACCTTTAGCCTGGATACAAAATGAGATACAGCCTCTAGCCTGGATATAAGATATCACCTCTTACAGGGAGTGCGAGCATCAATATTTTTTCTGTCTATGACAGATCTTGATAATGATTTGATAGAACTAATCTTGTTCTTATTGGAATTTATGTTAACACACAATTATTTTCTTTTTAAAGATCGTCTCTTCCTACAGCTCCAGGGGACTCCTATGGGGGCTTCCTGTTTTCCCTCATATGCTAATTTGTTCCTGGGGGTGTGGGAGAGAAAAATTGCCTAAAATACTCCAGGATATGTGTCATGGAACCATGAACCAGACGTACAACAAGAGATAAGTGGAAATAAGAAGGCTTTATTGAAAAGCAAGCTGTAAGGCAAAAGTCCAAGCGGATGGCTAAACCGAAGCAGGGTCTTGCGAAGCCAGAAGTCAGGAACCAGAAGGGTAGTCAGACGAAGCCTGGATCAGGAACCAGCAGGGTAGTCAGACGAAGCCTGGATCAGGAACCAGCAGGGTAGTCAGACGAAGCCAGGATCAGGAACCAGAAGGGTAGTCAGACGAAGCCAGGATCAGGAACCAGAAGGATAGTCAGACGAAGCCAGGATCAGGAACCAGAAGCAGCAGCAGTCTTAGAAGCATGTGAACACAGGAGGACCAAGCAGGGAACTGAAGCCACAGACCTCCTATATATATGAGCTAGGCATCCAGCTCCTCCCAGTGGGAAGGAGAAGCCGCAGGGTGGGAGGCTACAAGAAACCCAGAAACCAAGATGGCCGCCAGCACATGTCAAACGAAGGAGAACAGCAAGAAGGTAAGACCATGACAGTACCTCCCCCTCAAGGGCCCCTCCTCCACGGAGTAAAGAACGGTTTCTGAGGGAAGCGTGCGTGGAAGGCTCGGAGCAAGGCAGGAGCATGGACATCTGCGGAGGGAACCCAGGAACGCTCCTCTGGACCATAACCACGCCAATGGACCAAAAACTGCACCCGACCGCGGACCAGGCGTGAGTCCAGGATATTGCTCACCTCATACTCCTCACGATTGCCCACTTGGACCGGACGAGGCCGAGGGACCGAGGAAGTGAAACGATTACACACCAGTGGCTTCAACAGGGAGACATGAAACACGTTGGAGATCCGCATGCCAGGAGGAAGCGCGAGGGCATAGGCTACCGGGTTTACCCTGTGAAGCACTCGGAAGGGACCAACAAAGCGAGGCGCCAGCTTGGGAGTGGGCACTCGAAGGTTGAGGTTGCGGGTGGACAACCATACGCGGTCTCCGACCTGGTAGGAAGGAGCGGGCGCTCGTCTGCGATCAGCCTGGAGTCTCTGGCGCTGCGCAGAGACCTCAAGGGACCTCTGGATCTGTACCCAAGAAGCACGTAGGACGGAAAGGTGATCCTCCACAGCCGGAATATCCTGGGGAGAGAATACCTCCGGTAACACGGCAGGTTGGAACCCATAATTGGCCATGAAGGGAGACGTCCCAGAGGAAGAGTTCACCGCCGTGTTCCTGGCAAACTCAGCCCAAGGCAGGAGGTCAACCCAATTGTCTTGGTGATCGGAGACATAGCAACGAATGAATTGCTCCAAGGCCTGATTGGATCGTTCTGCGGCCCCATTGGACTGAGGGTGGTAGGCCGAGGAGAAAGAGAGATGAATCCCCAACTGGGAGCAAAAGGCGCGCCAGAACCTGGACACAAACTGACTCCCCCGATCCGACACAATCTCCTTGGGCAAACCGTGCAACCGGAAGACCTCCCTGGCAAAAATCGAGGCCAACTCTTGTGCAGAGGGTAACTTCTTGAGAGGAACACAGTGGCACATTTTGGAAAACCGATCCACAATCATGAGAATGACCGTATGGCCTCGGGATGCAGGGAGGTCCACAATGAAATCCATCCCCAGGTGCGACCATGGACGCTCCCCGGTGGCTATGGGTTGCAAAAGGCCCAACGGAAGGTGCCGAGGGGACTTACTCTGGGCACAAACTGAGCATGCCGCTACATATGCGGCGATGTCGGAACGTAGAGAAGGCCACCAGAACAGACGTGAAACAGCCCAGGACAGCTGATTCTTTCCAGGATGCCCCGCGGCCTTGGAGTTATGGTAGGTTCGCAACAACCGAGTGCGCAACTCCTCAGGCACAAAACATCTGCCGTTGGGTCTCCCAGAGGGAGCACCAGATTGAGCCGCCAAAATCTGCTCACCCAGGGGAGAGGTCAGGCTGGTGCGAATAGCGGCCAGTATCTGATTCGGAGGTATGACCGAAGTCGGAATCGACTCCTCCCCGGACAGCTCGGAGTACTGCCGTGATAAGGCATCCGCTCTGATGTTCTTGGAACCGGGTAGGTAGGAGACCACGTAATTAAAACGTGACAAGAACAGAGCCCATCTGGCCTGACGTGGTGTCAATCTCTTGGCCTCAGAGAGGTAGGTCAGATTCTTGTGGTCCGTCAGGATGAGAACCGGAACCACCGAGCCCTCGAGCAAGTGCCTCCATTCTTTAAGGGCCTGCACGATGGCCAATAACTCCCTGTCACCAATCTGATAGTTGCACTCCGCGGAAGACAGTTTCCGGGAGTAAAACCCACAAGGAAGCAGAGGACCCTCTGGTGTTCTACGCTGAGACAGGAGGGCGCCTACTCCCGTCTCAGACGCGTCCACCTCGAGGACAAAAGGCAACCCAGGGTTGGGATGCGACAGAATCGGAGCCAACACAAAGGCGGACTTTAGAGCCTCAAAAGCTTGGATGGCCTCGAGCGGCCAGACCTGGGGATTACTGCCCTTCCTGGTCAGATCCGTGAGAGGCTTGGCTAGCATGGAAAAGTCCCTGATGAACTTCCGATAATAATTGGCGAAGCCCAAAAAGCGCTGCAGGGCACGAAGCCCACTGGGCTGGGGCCACTGTAAGACAGCCGAAACCTTCTCAGGATCCATAAAGAACCCCTCAGCGGAAATGATGTAACCTAAGAAGGTTAGTAATAAAGGGATAAAGGACGGCTCACCTCTGGTTTGGGATGGCAAGGTGCACCAAAATAGATGTTGTACCCAATCACCAAGAACAATAGTATTAAAAAGAAGTAAAATGGGCACTCATATATCTAGATCACAAGGTAGGCAAAGTGACTCAAATATTAGTTTATTAATAGCGATAAGTTGAACAAATTTATATGAGCAATAATAATGTACCCTAAATAGAACTTATTTCCCGAAATCAGCATAAAATGGTAAAACTTATAAAATTGATAAAATAAATATTACAACTGTCCACTGTTATAGCTGATAAAAGATCCAAGTGTCCAATCCAGTGTTAATAGGTCCAGTCTGGCATTAGTAGATATAACACAGTACTTTTGTCTTCTATTATCTACAACAGTGGTTTACAGCAAATATATCTCCAGAAAATAAATAAATAAATCAGTGAGTGAATAAATAGATGAATAATAAGTGCACAGTGACTAATAATGACCAATGGGTAAAATGCAGCATAAACTGCTACATAAAATCCACTGGATCAAAAATATATAATTATAAAACAATAAGTGAGATAATGTGTATGGATAAATATATAAATATATTTCTGAAGAGTCAATAAAGTGGCTGTATACCACTGATGCCGCAGTGTTTCTTTAGTAGTAGAACATGTGGCCTAAAATCCTGGTTTGGTCCGTACAATTGTCCACAAATATATTCAGTCTGAGCAGATATCTGCCTGAATAGGCTGTATGTTTGAACAACCGCAATATAAGCAGCAGGATACTTGGGCAATGTTATAAATATGTCCAGCAATGTTGCGCAATAGTCAAACAGCAAATCAAGATGTTTGGGCAGCAATATACATATATCCAGCAGTGTTATGGAGCTGTATGGCTCTTACTCACATATCGTCCTATTCCCACCGTGGCGTCCCACGTAGTGTAGAAGCAAACAGGACTTGCCTTTGGGTAACACAGCTGAATTAGCTGTTAACGATGCTGTATCCACCCGGCTGTGAGCAGAAATGCTGGCTGTGTCAGGCTGCAGATCCACGTCCAATGTCTTTGCCTGGGATCGGTGAAATTCGCATTTCTCAAGCTTACCGAACAGCTTGTTCTCTCGTAAGCGTTGCAACACTCGTCTGACATCCAGAATGTGGGCCTCCATGGATTCAGAATATACCAAGATGTCATCCAAATAGACCACCACACACTGCTGCAACAGGTCACGGAAAACATCGTTGATGAATTCCTGGAAGACTGCGGGCGCATTGCACAACCCAAAGGGCATAACCAAGGATTCATAATGACCGGTCCTGGTGTTAAACGCGGTCTTCCACTCATCACCCGCCTTGATCCTTACCAGGTTATATGCCGCCCTCAGGTCGAGTTTGGTAAAGACCGTGGCCCCTTTGAGGCAATCGAACAGCTCGGAAATCAAGGGTATCGGGTAAGCGTTCTTGATCGTGATGCGATTGAGACCCCTGTAGTCGATGCAAGGCCTCAACTCACCGCCCTTCTTTTTCACAAAGAAAAATCCAGCCCCTGCCGGGGACGAGGATTTGCGAATGTGTCCGCGTGAAAGCGCCTCCCTCACGTACTCCTCCATGGCCTCATTCTCCGCTACCGACAGTGGATAGACTTTGCCACGAGGAGGAACGGCACCAGATTGTAACTCTATGGCACAATCGTATGGGCGGTGCGGAGGTAGGGCAACCGCACGCACCTTATCGAATACATCCCGGTACTCCTCGTATTCAGGAGGCAACAGAGAGTCCGAGGAAGTACACAGCAACTTGACAGGCCCATGGATGCAACTAGCCCCACACTGCGGTGACCACGAGAGGATCTCGGCCGATCTCCAATCGAAAGTCGGATTATGCTTCTGGAGCCAGGGGTACCCCAAGACCACCGAGTAGTGTGGAGACGAAATAACCTGGAGACAGACCGACTCTCTGTGAACGGCACCAATAGCCATCCCCACTGGAAGGGTCTCCTGAGTCACGTGTGGCGGCAGAAGGGGTCTGCCGTCTATCGCCTCAAGAGCCAGTGGGGAACCTCGAGGCTGCAGAGGAATGGAATTGGCGGCAGCGAACACACTATCAATGAACAAACCACCAGCACCAGAGTCCACCAACGCCTGGGTCGTCACCGAGCCCCCGACCCAGGAGAGGACAACAGTAATCAGTGGTTTGTCAACACGGGAAACCGGGGACGAGGAGACTCCACCCAAGATCTGCCCCCGACAGGATCTCAGGTGCGAGCGTTTCCCGGACGGTTCGGGCATGCCAACCGAAAATGCCCACCGAGACCACAGTACATGCATCGGCCCTCGCGTCTCCGGAGTACCCTCTCCCCCTCGGACAGGCGAGCAAACCCCAGCTGCATGGGTTCACCCCCAGACAAGTCATCCCCAGGAGGCGTGGGAGGAGAGGGAGGCACGGGTGGGACAGCAAACGTAGGCGCCAATCTGTTAGAAGACCTCCGCAGGCTCTCCTTAAAGGAAGGTCTCTCCCTGAGTCTGGTGTCAATCAAAATCAGGAAAGAAATAAGGGACTCGAGCTCCACTGGTAGGTCCTTAGCTGCAACCTCATCCTTCAAGGCATCCGAGAGACCATGAGAGAAAGCAGCGACCAGAGCCTCATTATTCCAGCCCACCTCTGCTGCCAGGGTACGAAACTCAATGGCGTATTCAGCTACGGATCGTGAACCCTGTCTGATGGACATAAGGAGCTTCGCAGCAGAGGCAGCACGAGCCGGCACATCGAATACCTTCCGAAGAGAAGCAACAAAACCGGAAAACTCGGCAACCACCGGATTGTTGTTCTCCCATAAAGGGCTGGCCCAGGCCAAGGCCTTGTCCGAGAGCAGCGAGATCAAGAAGCCCACCTTTGATCTCTCAGTAGGAAAGGCATGTGGCAGCAACTCGAAACAAATGCCCACCTGGTTAAGGAAACCTCGGCACTGAGTTGGCTCTCCCCCAAAGCGCTGTGGAAGGGGGGCAGAACCGGTCATACCCCGAAACACCGCAGGCGCAGCAACAGGTGTCGGGGTAGACTCTGGCGCAACAACCGGAGCGGCAGTAGGAGAGGGCCCAGGAGCGACAACCGACCCATCGGCAACGGAAGCTAAATGAGCCGTGCGTTCAAGCAGGGTTTGCAACGCCACAGCGAACCGACCCAACAGGTGATCCTGCTGATCAAGTCTGGCAACCAGCGTAGGTAGCGAGGATGGCCCTGTACCGTCAGAATTCATGGCTTGGTCCTAATGTCATGGAACCATGAACCAGACGTACAACAAGAGATAAGTGGAAATAAGAAGGCTTTATTGAAAAGCAAGCTGTAAGGCAAAAGTCCAAGCGGATGGCTAAACCGAAGCAGGGTCTTGCGAAGCCAGAAGTCAGGAACCAGAAGGGTAGTCAGACGAAGCCTGGATCAGGAACCAGCTGGGTAGTCAGACGAAGCCTGGATCAGGAACCAGCAGGGTAGTCAGACGAAGCCAGGATCAGGAACCAGAAGGGTAGTCAGACGAAGCCAGGATCAGGAACCAGAAGGATAGTCAGACGAAGCCAGGATCAGGAACCAGAAGCAGCAGCAGTCTTAGAAGCATGTGAACACAGGAGGACCAAGCAGGGAACTGAAGCCACAGACCTCCTATATATATGAGCTAGGCATCCAGCTCCTCCCAGTGGGAAGGAGAAGCCGCAGGGTGGGAGGCTACAAGAAACCCAGAAACCAAGATGGCCGCCAGCACATGTCAAACGAAGGAGAACAGCAAGAAGGTAAGACCATGACAATATGATGCCGTGCTCCTTTGGTCGAGGTATATAGACAATGGTTTTTTTTTATCTGGCAGGGTTCCGCATCTCTCTTGGAAAACTTCCCCAATAATCTTAATGAGAATGAGTTCAACATTAAACTGACTTGAAAATTCTGTTTGGTAGAGGTAGAGTTTTAAGACATTAATATAAAAAAAAAGATCTGATGGGATTATATCTACTGATGTGTATAGGAAAGTGACGTCGGTCAACTCTCTCCTACATACCACATCTTCTCTCATTATCCGAAAGTAATTCAAACAGATCCAGTGGGCCAATTTCTTAGAATGCAACATATTTGCTCTGATGAAGAGAATTTTGAACAACAATCCTTTTACTTGACAAAACATTTTTTGGAAAAAAGTTATCAGTCGAAAATAATAAAGGAGGGATACAACAGAGCTAAAAAGTCATCCCGCGACGCACTTTTGGTGAGTAAAAAAAAATAGAAAAATCAATGATTCTGTGGTGAGATTTATTACCCCATT
Organism: Bufo gargarizans; assembly: GCF_014858855.1. Classification (NCBI taxonomy): domain Eukaryota; kingdom Metazoa; phylum Chordata; class Amphibia; order Anura; family Bufonidae; genus Bufo; species Bufo gargarizans. The sequence continues at coordinate 57,518,748 of NC_058084.1, read as the reverse complement.
TAATAATGAATGGCGTACCATTCAGAATATTTTGCAAAAACATTGGGCAGTACTCCAAACGGACAGAGATCTTTCTGCATCTCTTCCACCATATCCACAGAGCACATGGAAAAGATCACGCAACTTGCGAGATCTATTAACAAATAGTCATTATATAGTAGATATATCAAAAGGGATGTTTGGAAGTAGAGGTCCCAAGTGGGGATCTTTTTCATGTGGTATGTGTGCGGCTTGCAAATATATGGTTCGTTCCACCACTTTTTGGGACTCTCCTAAGGAGAAAGAATATAAAAACGTGCACAATATTACTAGCAATACGGAAGCAGTTATATATTTGATTACCTGCCCCTGGGACCTAATATATATTGGGATGACTACAAGAGCCCTAAAAGTACGCGTTTCGGAACATGCTAGTAAAATTCAAGCCGTGTCGGAGGTTCTTGAAAAGGATGTGGATGGTCTGCAATCCATCCCTCGTCATTTTCGTAAGTACCATGCTTGTAACCCAAAAGGTTTGAAAGTGAGAGGAATAAATAGGTTTAAATTGGGATCCAGGGGTGGAGATGTCAAACGAGCTTTGTTACATAAAGAAACTAAGTGGATAGTAATGTTAGACACCATGACCCCTGGGGGGACTGAATGAATCAAAAAGCTTCAAATACTTTTTGTAAATATGCATGAATTTGAATTTCTGGGGTATATTATTTTGTATTTTTATATTTCTGTATACCATATATTTGTATATTTAGTTAGGTTTTCCTTTCTTTGAATGGATGTGGCAAATGATTTATAGTATGAAACCGAAAAAGAAGGAAAATGAAGATTATTAAAGCAAAGAAAAGTAAAAAAGAAAAAGAAAAAATGTGAAGTAAAAATTAAAATAGAAGAATCGAATAACTGAATATTTGCATTTGTTGGGACAAGATACTAATAGGAAATAATAGGGTGGACTATCTATATACATATTTCGTATCATGTTTATTAATGGTATTATTTTTGTATGCACATTTTGTCACTTTATTAATTGGTGGATTGTGAGGGGATGTACTTCACCCACCAGACTCCGGTTTCCTGGTTCCTGGTGGTTTAACCACATCCCTTCTAAAAATATTTTTTTATACTTTTTATTGTATTTGTTTTTTTCACTTTTTTTTCTCACCTTTTTTTGTCTACACGTCATCACATTGCTTTTTCTATAACTTTTGTATGAAAATTTGTACACTGAAATATATATATATATACACTTTTTGTATTTTTTTCCTTTTATATATATCTTTTAATTGAATTATTGACACAACTATGGTATATTATTCTTATAGAGTTTTTATATATTATCTTATAATAATGTTATGGAATTTTTATCACATGATCATGTTATAATTTATATGGATTGTTTATTATTATGATATTTATTGGTATTCTTTACTTGATTGGTGCTCTTTGGATGTTATTATGGAGATATGTAAATTGGAATTTCGCCCATTAGAGTTGGTATGTCCCCTTTAAGAATGAAACTACATGATTACACCGAGACGCGATCCGACGCATGCGCTGTCCCGCTCCATCTGGATGTGCTCCGTATAACGTCATCACGTGTGCTACTGAATGCGCAATGGTGAGGCGAGGACACGCCATCATGGCGGACTTGCGCCATTATCTGTGTTTTTTGGGTGACTTCGCTTAGTTGTCATATGATTTCACTTCCTCCTATATATACCCCTATTTTATCTATTGTAATCATCTCCTGACGAAGCCTTTTAGAAGTAAAACGCGCGTCGAGGTGTCAGCACTTGGGGCGACATTCCAGTTGCTGCGAACTATCTCTCAGGGTATGTCCTTCTAGACTTATATAAGTCACTTCTATTTCGGGACATATCAGCTTACAATTGTATAAGTTGGATTGTTATTTGATGTGTATGCTGGTTTGTGCCTGCGACGACACTTTATAACCACTGAATATTTAGTATATCGATTTGGTTGTTATTTTTTACTTTACTTTACATGGTTCAGTGGCGTCGCCGGTGCGACACAGCATACATATTTATTATTTATATTATATGCATCTTTGGTGCCGAGACATATTTATAGACTTTTGTGTCTTCTGTTAGAAATAATATTTTGTATATCTATAATTAGTGATATCTATTAGTATTGGTAGTATGTTTTATGGCATCACTCATACTATATAAACATATCATGACATAGATCACTTTATCTGGTATTGTGCCCCTTGCTATGTTCGCTGTATCTATTTTTCACTGTGTCTTTTTCTGCCTTCTGATCATCTATTATTATTTTTTATTAATAAAGATTGCAATATTATTTTTTTATATGGTATAGTCCCTATGGCCTTTTTGAGTTTGCAGTTATTGTGTTGGATCCATGGGCTTTTTTCTAGATGGTTTATGGAAATAGTGAGGTTGTTGTAGGTTATTTAAGATATCACCTCTAGCCTGGATGCAAGATGAGATACGGTTGGGCATGGAGGCATACAGGTTCCTAGTATCCTGCAGCACATTTGCCCACAGACGATACAGCTGGGCCTGTAGATCCTGAAAACTCATACGTTACTGAAGCTGGCGTCCCAGCTGGACCCATAAATGCTCGATTGGCAATAAATCTGGTGACCGGGCAGCTAAGAAAGTGTCGTAATCTGGAGGAGACATTCCTGGGACACCCTTGCTGTGTGTGGGCGAACATTAGCCTGATTAAAAATGCCACAGTTAATGTAGGCGGACCATGCTGCTGTCCCTGACAGGCAGAGGGAACGCTCTGCTCCCGTACTCCCAGACCAACCGCTCTTTCTTCCCTTCCTTTTTGGCTGGCCAAGCCACTGGAACTGCCTGGCTATTCTTCTTTGACGGACCACAGCCTGCTTCTTGTTAGCAGTGCCTCTCACTGCCTGTACAGCACATGCAAGCCTCCTCTGGCTCCTAAGAGCCAGCATGAACACCTAAACCTTACCCAGCCATCCAGAGGTACTTACGGCACCTTCCTCTGTAGGAAGGTGCCTGAGCAATACGTTCTAGTCTGCTAGTGTCCTGCAAGGTGTGCTGTTATACATTTGTCTGCTCGTGCACCGACTTCTGCCTATTTTTCAGATCTCTGTACTGAGCATGAGTTGCCCACCTTGACTTCGGACTAGTTATATGATTGCAAATACTCTGCCTGCCCCTGACCTTGGCATGTCCCTATACTTTTTATTTAACTTTCTACATCTCCATGAAATAATGACAATACGAGAACTTTCAACACCTCAAAGAACCTCAAACAATTTGAAGAAATTCTGATTGTTCCAAAAATCTTAATAACCTCCAAACAACTTCAAATACTTTCAAAAAAAAACTTAGACACCTTAAAGAACCTCCAACACTTTAATTTGCTTTCTACATATCCAAGAAACTCTTACACCTCCATGAATTTCTGACAAATGCAAGTTATGCAAAGAAATCAAAAGACTGACACCTCTCCAAACCCCTGATACTTCCAAGAGCTTCCCATACCTCCAACAACCCCCAAAATTTTAAATAACTTTCTCAGCCTCCAAAAACCTCTGACATCTGTCTGATAATGGATAGAGCCACATACAACTTCATCTACAAAAATCTTGAATTCTTCCAAGAACCCCAAAAACCTCAGACACCTCAAAGACCATCCAATGGTTTCAAATGACTTTCAATACCTCCAAGAACCTCTGATATCAACACATCAACCTCCAACACTTCAAATAACATTCTAGATGTCTCATAATCGTACCCTGCAACATCAGATATCTTAAAGGGGTTGTCAAAGTACATCCAAGAACTCTAAGAACCTCTAACAACTTGTACTGACTCCAGTGTCTCCATCTTCAGGTCCAGGGTTTGTTTTCCTCCACCCTGGCATGGGCATGATCACCTGATTACAAAATAAAGAGGATAAGGTGACCATGTTCATGCCGGGGAGGAGGGAAAGAAAACAAATCCCAGACCGGAAGGTGGAGACTCAGTGCATTTCACTCATCTTTTCCATGCCCTTTTTTTTCTAGACACTTTACAAGACAGTCGAGGGAGGCTTGAAGGGGTTGTCTCACCTCAGACATTGGGGGCATATCACAAGGGCTTATATTTATGATGGAGCGAAGTGAAGGCGGGTACACCGCGCATGCGTGGCTTCCCTCCATTCAGTGCGACCGCTAGAATTCTGATGCATTTTGCTTGATAAATCCCCACTTACAGTTGTGTTCAAAATTATTCAACCCCCACTGAAATTGAGTGTTTTGGCCAGTTTGACATTGATTTTGATCATTTCAGTCATCTTGTTTACAATTAAATCAAAGAGGCATTTGTAAGTCAGACCAATATAACATAACATTTATAATGAAATAACCACAAATGTCTTTTCTGTGCTCACATCATTATCAGTTTTATTCAACCCCCAAGTGACATTCAATCTTAGTACAACATCCTTTTCCAGTTATAACAGCTTTTAAACGTGAAGCATAGCTTGACACAAGTGTCTTGCAGCGATCCACGGGTATCTTCGCCCATTCTTCATGGGCAAAAGCCTCCAGTTCAGTCACATTCTTAGGCTTGCGCGCTTGCAACTGCTTTCTTTAAGTCCCACCAGAGGTTCTCAATCGGATTTAAGTCTGGTGACTGCGATGGCCACTTCAAAAAGTTCCAGGCTTTAATCTGCAACCATGCTCTAGTGGACTTGGAGGTATGCTTGGGATCATTGTCCTGTTGAAAGGTCCAACGTCTCCCAAGCCTCAGGTTTGTGTCACGGCGGGCGTGCACTTCGAATAACAGAAAACGCACCAACCAGGCTCTGGACGAGAGACAGGGGAAGGGTCACCTCCTAGCTAATCCCTGACCTATTTCCCTGCACTGCTCAGCCCACATACAGACCTTGAAGGTAGGTGTGAACCTGTTCTTTCCGAGAGTTGGGTACAAACGCTGTGAACGTCAGTAACGTGGATCTGTGAGGCTTTACTGTCCCTGTGGACGGCGCACAATAAATGCCAGATTGTGGTTTTGTCTCAAAATAAATAAATAAAAAAAAATGTAATTTTAAAAGATGCAAATTACCTTGCTACCAGCAAGTAGGGCGGCTACTTGCTGGTAGCAGCCGCATCCTCCGATCCTAAAGACGCCCCCTCCGCATGTTGATTGACAGGGCCAGGGAACGGGATCGTTCTCTGCTGGCCCTGTTTGAATTCAAAATATCGTGCCTGCGCCGTACCTGTCTTCAATCGGCGCAGGCGCACTGAGAGGCGGCCGCTCGCTCGGCTGCTCCATCCTCAATGCGCCGGGTGTAGATGTGACGTCATTGGCGCAGACGCATTGAGGATGGAGCTGCCGAGCGAGCGGCCAGCCTCTCAGTGCGCCTGCGCCGATTGAAGACAGGTACGGCGCAGGCGTGATATTTTGAATTCAAACAGGGCCAGCAGAGGACGATCCCGTTCACTGGCCCTGTCAATCACACTGCAGAGGGGGCGTCATTAGGATCGGAGGATGCGGCTGCTACCAGCAAGTAGCTGCCCTACTTGCTGGTAGCAAGGTAATTTGCATATTTTAAAATTACGTTTTTAACAAATTCTAATGGACCGAAATTATAATTTAGCTTATGTATGCAGAAATTGCACTATAGGGATTATAAGTAAACAAAAAAAAAAATGGTTTAGTGGGCTGACAGAAGCCCTTTAAATCTGCCTAATTGGTGCTTATTATGCTTGATTGCTGCTCCTTGACATCCACAGGTGTTTTCAATACCTGATCGAAAACACTTGAATGAACCTCTGTTCTTAAGAGTGGTAGTCTTTAAGGGGTTGAATAATTGTGTCAATGAAGAAATCACCAAAAAAAAATATTTAATACTGTATTACAAAAACAATTGATGTCATTTTAGCTGCATTTGGTTCTTTAAAAAGTCCTTGTAAGATTTCATTCTGAACACAATTACAAATGTACACTAAATTCCCTAAAACCCTTTACAGCATTGGGGGTTGAATAATTTTGAACACAACTGTATTTGTTCTGCATTTACCACATAAGGGGTCACTCATTTAGGATATTCATCAATTAGTTTCAAAGAGTCTCTGGAAGATCCAGCATGTCCATGTCTTACACCAAACAGCCCATGGATTTCAATGAGCAACCATGCAATGCTTCATTTCCCCTGTGGTGGTGCTGCAGGGAAATTAAACATTTGCTGCCAGACCCCTTTCTAATGGCTGATCTGTTTTTTTGCAACAGTCGTAAAGTGAGACATTTTCCCAATTTGCAACTACATCGTTTGTAACCGTCCTGCACCAAATTTGACAAGTTCTCTTCTTTTACTCTTCTGAGTGAAAAAATAGTTGAACATTTTTGACACCTTTGTTGAAAGCTTCCAGCTCATACCTGCCTAGTCATCTGCTCCATTGATAGGTGAGCTACGTAAGTGTGACCATGAGAGTGACATGAAACACAAGGGGAGTTGCTGAAGCTCCTGTGTAGCCCACAGGTATAAGGCGTGTCTCCACCTAGATAAGGCAGATTACAGGGCTGTCACTTCCCATCTGATCCTTGCTCCATTGCCTTTCTAGAGAAGACTTTTTGCAGTTTAGAGCGCTGCAGAGATAAAGTAAAAATTTTCTGCTGAACATGTCTTGACGAGGTTCTCCTGAACATCTACCCTAAGAGAGTCCTTCAACAAAGCTGCTAAAAACCTTTGATCGAAGCCCTCTGAACTTACCTAAACCAGGAAATATGAATAGGTGTAAAACATTGGGGAAAATAAAGAAGAGACTTGAAGAAGCCAAAAACAAGTGGTCAAGGCTGAGTAAGCCAGAGTTCTGCCACAATGAGAGTGCCAGGGTGGCGACGGATGCCCTCTTGGATGGTGGATCCGATGACTACCATAAGGTCCTCACAGAAGAAGGAGAGGTGGACTTCTTATCGAAGCAAGAGGTCCAATACATCTTGGACAACGTGAAACAACCGTACTATGCCAATGAAAGCCTCACGGAGAACGGTGAGAACGGGTCGGTGCATAATGGGAATCATTCCCACAAGTCCGAGAGTTTTTACCCCACTAATTCTGATAAGAGTGAGACCACCACGCCACTCCACAACTGGAGTTCAGAGGAGAAGCCCTACCTGAAGGACAAGTCCAGTGCCACCGTGTACTTCCAAACCGACAAGACCAATAATATTAGGGAGACCGTCAGGAGGAGTATACACCGGACTGGTCAGGTAGGTACACGCTCAATCCCTGAATGTGAGTAAGCATGTTGTGAACATTAGCATGTAGCAGAGATGAATTTGTTATTTCACTCTTTAGGTCTTTATTATGAATGCATGATAAATCTCTACATACACAAATAATGCCACATAAAATCATAAGCTATATGACATAATTAGCACTGCTACATCTCCCAAGCTCAACTCTGCTCCATCTGCTGCAGAACATTCAGGTATAATACATGTGATTCACTCATTACTGGAAACGTCATTTCTTCTTATGTCGCTCAATATATTATTTTTACTTTTACTCTCAGATCTCTTGCACTTGAACTTGGAAATGTAGCAGAGCTGAACAGCAGAACGGCAGTTGCCTGTGCATGTTTTGTTGAGATAATGTAGTAGGTTTACCGTGCAGACCTATGAAAATCCAATGCACTATAATGCGTTGTGCCAAATGACAAACTCGGCACTACTACATCTGTCTTTCAATTTTTACTAAATTCTAATAATATATAACTAGTTTTCACAATTCCTGAGTGTATCACAGGCTGTAGCGACAGATAGGCAGCTGCCTAGGGACGTGCCGTTTGTCAGCATCTTAACAAATTGTAGTTTTTTTTGCCTTTCATTTTGAATTTTCCACCATTTTTCACTAGGGAAATACCAGCAGCAAAGATTTGGGAGATGCTGATAACAATATTGAGATATCAAGATGAATCATGTTAAATGTCTAACTCAGCCCTGCTACATCCAGTGCTGATGATACAGAACTGAATGTGTCATAATTGTACCCTTTCAACATGCATTGTTATGTTACCTGTGGGGGCGGGTGCAGTCCTATGTAAGACCACTCAATGGGCCAAGTAACAATTCCTAATCTACGACACCTAGATAACCCAGCTATGCTACATCTGTCCATGACAGCAACATCAATGCTAGAAAAGATGGGTGGCAATCAAGGGGTGATGGTGGACAAGATGAGTGACACCCCCTGCGAAGGGTGTAATGGTAGATATAATGGTGGCCACCCAGCTGTCCCAGAAATAGATATCACTCATACATAGTGGAATAAGATAGCCGCACGGCTTCAGGAGAAGGGTATTTCTCATTCCAGAGTCCGCAGTCATCGCTCTGCCGGGAGGGACACGCCATTAAGTAATTATAAGTTCACTAAAATGTATAGGTCAATGCCATAACCTCCGGGGTAAAACCGGCGAACCGCCAGAACAGGTTCCTACAAGATGGTTATGGGGTCAGGGTAGAGCATCCCGCAGCGGGAAGGTCAGCTCTGCAGTAACTGCTGCCCTCCCCGGGGATACTAATCGCGATTCTGACAGTTTCCATCCATTGACAGGTGACCTCGTAAAACTCCACGTAATCGGCGGTTAAGGGTAGGTTCACACAGAAAGTTTTGTCAGAAGCCGCTGCACTGTGCTGCAGTTTCCGCTATGGGTTTTCACGGAGGCCCGCTTTAGGTTTAGGTCCATTCAATGGAGGTAAACCGAGAGTAGGCTCCCGCTGCAGCTTTGAGAGGGGTCCACGCGGTAACCGCACCAAGAATGGATCTCGAAAAACGCTCGGCTTCATGAACTGCGGTGGGAGGTGGTTTCAGCGCAGACTCGGTCCGGTTTTTGGCACAGAATTCGTGCTGAAACCCGTGCCCAAAATCCTCAGTCTGAACATACCCTTATTATTTGGCTGCGGATTTGCCATGTGTTGCACAGCAAAGGGTGATATCCCCGCTACAATTCGACGTGCTGTGACTTTAAGAAAGTGCGTGGTTTCCTTGTTTAACTCAACAAACATTGCATTAACTTTATTTAACCCATTCCCGACATATGACGTAATAGTACGTCATGGCGGCAAGTGACTTGCCGCATTTTGATGTACTATTACGTCATAGTGATCGGGCAGGCACCGGAGCGGTACGTGCCCGATCACTGCAGGGGCCCGACTGTCCCTGATAGCCGGGCCCCTGCTGTATCCACCGGCATCACTGTAAAAGCTGATGCCGGCGGATTAACCCCTTCTATGCTGCGTTCAGCGCTGACCGCGACATAGAAGGGGTTTGCTGTGGGTGACGAAGCACATCGGGTCCCTGCGCTGCTGTGGCGGGGACCCGATGGGTGACAAGGCAGCCCGATGCCAGGCAGAAGCTGCCCAATGCCTTGCACGGCATCGGGAACTGCCTTCTACGGGGGCCCAGGAGATCCAGCCCCAGGCCCGATCTCCTAGGCAACTTGTTAGTGTATTACTCTGTGTAATACACTAACAGGTAATGCGTTACAATACAGATGTATTGTAATGCATTGCAGAGGGAATCAGACCCTCAAAAGTTGAAGTCCGAGAGTGGGACAGAAATAAAGTTTTAAAAAAAAAGCAAAAAATGTGTTTTTAATAAAAAAATAAAGTTTCAAGTAAAAAAAAACACCATAAAAAATAATAATACAGTGTCAAAAAAGCTATTTTTGTCACCTTACATCAGAAAAAGTGCAACACAAAGCGATCTAAAAGGCTTATGTCCCACAAAATGGTACCAATAAAACTGTCACCTCATCCCGCAAAAAATGATTCCCTACATAAGAAAACCGCTCAAAAATAAAAAAAACTATAGCTCTCAGAACATGAAGACACTAAAACATCATTTTTTGTTTCAAATATGCTATTATTGTGTTAAAGTGAAATAAATAAAAAAAAGCATACATATTTGGTATCGCCGCATTAGTAACAACCAGCTCTATAAAAATATCACATTACCTAACCCCTCAGCTGAACACGGTAAAAAAATAAAAATAAAAACAGTGCCAAAAAATGCAATTTTTTGTCACCTTACATCACAAAAATTGCAACACCAAGCAAACAAAAAGGCGTATGCCCCCCAAAATAGTGCCAATGAAAACATCATGTCATCCTGCAAAAAATGAGACCTAAGACTAAAACTATGACTCTCAGACAATGGAGACACAAAAATATGATTATTTTTTTTTTTTTATAAAAACAGTGCCAAAAAAGCCATTTTTTGTCACCTAACATCACATAAAGTGCTACACCAAGTGATCAAAAAGGCATTTGGCCCCCAAAATAGTACGAATCAAACCGTCACCTTATCCCGCAAAAAATGAGACCCTACCTCAGACAATCGGTCAAAAAATAAAAAAGCTATGGCTCTCAGACTATGGAGACACAAAAACATCAATAAATAAGAAAAAGTATACATATTAGGTATTGCCACGTCCGTAACGATCTGCTCTATAAAATTATCACATGACTTAACCCCTCAGGTGAACGCTTTAAAAATAAATAAATAAAAACTGTGCCAAAACAACCAACTTTTGGTCACCTTGCCCCATAAAGTATAATAATGAATGATCAAAAAATCATATGTACCCAAAAATGGTAGCAATAAAAACGTCAACTATTCCTGCAAAAAGCGAGCCCCTGCCCAAGACGATCGGTAGAAAAATTTAAAAAATAAGGCGTTCAGAAAATGGAGACACAAAAACATAATTTTTTTCTTAAAAATGCTTTATGTAAAACTGAAACAAAAAACTAAGAAAGTAGACATATTTGATATCATTGCGTCCATTACAACCTGCTCTATAAAAATAGCGCATGATCTACTCTATCAGATGAATGTTGTAAAAAATAAAAACGGTGCCAAAACAGCCATTTTTTGGTTACCTTGCCTCACAAAAAACATATAGAGCAATTAAAAATCATATGTACCCCAAAATAGTACCAATAAAACTGGCACCTTATCCTTAGTTTCCAAAATGGGGTCACTTTTTGGGAGTTTTTACTGTAAGGGTGCATCAGGGGAACTTCAAATGGGACATGGCATCTAAAAACCAGTCCAGCAAAATCTGCCTTCCAAAAACCATATGGCGCTTCTTTCCTTCTGCGCCCTGCCGTGTGCCCTTACATCAGTTTACGACCACATGTGGGATGTTTCTGTAAACCGCAGAATCAGGGTAATAAATATTGAGTTTTGTTTGGCTGTGAACCCTCGATGTGTTAAAGAAAAAAAATTATTAAAATTAATAAAATTATAAAAATCTGCCCAAAAAGTTAAATTTTGAAATTTCATCTCCATTTTCCTTTAATTCTTGTGGAATACCTAAAGGGTTAACAAAGTTTGTAAAATCAGTTTTGAGTAACTTGCATGGTGTAGTTTCTACAATGGGGTCATTTATGGGGGTATCTACTATGAAAGCCTCACAAAGTGACTTAAGATCTGAACTGGTCCTTAAATCATCATGAAATACAATGTGCAACGAGAAAACAGTCTCAGAATGGATTAGATAAATAAAAGTGTTCCAAAGCTATTACCACATAAAGTGACACATGTCAGATTTTCAAAAAATGGCCTGGGCAGAAGGGCGAAAACTGGCCAGGGGTAGAAGGGGTTAATAGTAATTAACCCTTTGAGAGATGGAATACAGCCCTCAGCTATCTGCCATAGACATTAAGGGGATTGCGTCATCTGAACTTGACCTATTATTTAAATCTTGTTTGTATCTTAAACATATTTTGAAATAATTTTTGCTGATTATTTTTAATTTTCCATGTCACTTTTTATATTAAAAGAAACTAAAATTCTGCAGTTTTCGAGGGCAGTTGGCCACTAAGCGCAAAAATAGGCGCCACTTCTTAAAATGTACAGAACACTTTACTGCAGTTATCTGCTTATCATCACAGGCAGGATAACAATAACTGACATCAAATATATAGATAACACGTGATCCACCATTCACGATAGGTGATATCACAGCTTATCTACTCCCTCCTGACCTCTGGCCAGTTTACAAAGCATGTCTAGAAAACTCTCCCATAGAAGTCAATGAGGTCCCCTAATGTCCACTGTTTCTATGGACAATTTGGCTGCCGTAAAGAATATCTGTAAATCCTGTTCAGAACATCTCAGGCAAGATGTTAGGACATTTGTCAGCTGACAACTATTCCAACCTACCTCCCCCTCTACATACACATGCATGCTCGGCTCAACTCAATACGGATGGCGTCTGGCAGCAGCTTATCTCCTTTGGCACATAAGAATCAAGTGTGTTGAAATACCTCTGCCGTCAGGAAAGTTGGGACGCCTTGATAGACATTAGATGGTCAGTTGGCCAATGTGTGTATAAAATTGCGGGTTTGGCCAATGTGTGTATAAAATTTCTTATGGTCACCTCTAAAGCTGAGCTGGACAAAGGGACAGCTCTAAAGGGGTTGTCCCACGAAAAAATGTTCTACATTTTTCAAAGCAGCACATGTATGTGAATATTTTTATGTATAGTGCCATCTGTTATTTGTTATTTTCCTTATTTCTTTGTCCACCTCACCGAGGTGGTCACACATGCTCAATTCCATTCTTCAACTGCAACCAGCCATATCTACTGTTAGAAGCTGGGACAGTTACAGGGAGAGAGCTGCAGCAAAAAGGACATGCCTCCTGTGAAAGGACATACCCCCTGAGCTGTAAGAGGGGGAGAGCTGCAGCAGATAGGACATGCCTGCCCCCCCTGAGAAAGGACACACCCTCCAAGCTGCAACTTGAAATTAATCTAGCAGAGCAATTGGAACACTTAATGTGGAGATCTCTGGATCCATGTGAGGTACAGGGCTGGTTCTAGCTTTGTTAGAAAGAGATTGTCATGTACTATATGATGTCTGATTTTAACTTTTTACATTAATCATGGTTAACCCATTTAAGAGGAGTCCACACAGGATACATTATCTGTTCTTCTCGAATTGTATGGATTGACATCATTGCTTTTTGTGCTACGGTTTGTGTTTATTTACAGACCTGAAATGACTTCATTAAAGGGATTCTCCAGTTTAGAAAATCCATAGTCATATACCTATTAGAGAATTCTGAATTAATAGAGGGGGTCCTCTGTTCATGTCCTTGTGTATTTGAATAAACACTGTGTAATACTTTATTTCTCCTGTGGTGGCACTGCAGGGAAATTGAACACTTACCAGGTTACCTGATCGCTATGTGATCAGCTTATTGTCAGGGGACCTTTCTAACAAGTAGAGACTTACTAAGTCTTACTAAGCTGCTCTTTGGAAAAACAGACTGATTAAGAGACTCTCCCCTCTATAAGATCCATAGAGGCCTCCATCATTCTGTCTCCACCATGTACTGTAGACTTGGCCCCCATTTGCTTACATACGGCCCTCGCAGAATGGTGCTGCCAGCATGGTATGGTGACAACGATTCCATAGATTCCTATAGAAACAGTTATCTGTCTGGTGGCGTCAGTATGACACTATGGATTCTGGGAACATCACAGTACCTACGACAGTATTATTTAGGTCCTGTATGGTGCTATGGGGCAGATTTATGAAACTGTCCAGAAAAAAACTCTTTGAAGCCCATAACAACCAATCCCAGCTTTCATTTCTTATGGTGCTTTTCGACTAGCTTTGCTTTTGGGCACAGCACATATATAAATGCCCACTTATGGGTGGGGTTTACGTAAGCCCTGCCTGTTTTGGGGCTGGGACAAGCCAAATTTATCTGGCAATTGGCGACCATGCGGTATGGCACTACAATATAGGCAATCCTTGACAGCGTTAGTGTACTGTTTTTCAGTACTCTGTATGTTTTTCCCTGCTAAAAACATGATGGTGATCTCACACATTTTGCCTTGGTGCCCCTATAGACTTTGATCTGCTGTGGCATGTAGGAAGCTGGCCATACACAGTAGGTTCATGTCAGCTAGGTGAAAGAAGGGTCAGCCATTTTGAACTTCTAGTAACCGATCCGATCCTGCTCTCAAAGAGACAAGATGCCACCAGAGAAATCTGGCAGCGACTTGCTCCCATCTCCTCCTTGAGACATACACAATGAGGCAAATGGAGCACGTATGAGACAGTCGGGAGGAATACCGGATGGCCGAATAGTAATCGAAACCTTCTCCATTGATGCATGCATGGATTTTCAATTAGACGCAAAAAATTCATGTCTTGGGTCACTCATCTGGAAAGGGCATCTGCTTCTCAGGGGTCAGACTGGACTATGGTTTATGCAGTGGGTGTGTGGGCAGGCAATACAGCTTTGTTGGTGGGGTCATAGACTAAATGCACCTTGTTCCATCCTGGATAACAAAGGCCATCCAGAATCGTGGGCCTATACATTAGATATATGGTATCCAGCTGTTACCAGTTAGGGTCCATTCACACGTCCGTTTTTTCTTTCCTGATCTGTTCCGTTTTTTCAGGAACAGATCAGGACCAGATCTGGACCCATTCATTTTCAATGGGTCCTGGAAAAAATCGGACAGCACAATGTGTGCTGTCCGTTTCCGTTGTTCCGTTCCGCATGTCCGTTTAAATATAAAACATGTCCTATTCTTGTCCTGAAAAATCGGATCCTGGTACAATACAAAGTCAATGGATCCGCAAAAAACGGATGACATTCGGATGTCATTCCGTATGTCATCCGTTTTTTGCGGATTCCGTTCCTGGAAACACATAACAAATTTTTATTTTTTTTTTTCAATTTTTTTTCAAAGAAATCCAAACAACTTTATTTGATTATTGAAATGTATACATGTTTCCGTTTTTTGCGGATCCGCAAAAAACGGATGACATACGGATGACATACGGAAACATTTTCAGGAACAACGGATCCGCAAAAAACGGACCGTTTTTCAGGATGAAAAAAAACAGGACGTGTGAATGGACCCTTATTGTGCAGCTGGTTTAGGTATGATGGGCCTGCCCTGTACCCTACTTCTGTATTTTTTGGACATATGAATTCATTATTTTTGGGGCTTTCTGAAAATAAATGTTACATACTAATAGCAGCAAGATTTATTGACTTTTGAACTCAGAACGTCTCTGTTTTTGCAGCCTTAAGACAGGAAATGATTCAACTTTAGCTTCTGCCTTCCAGCCTGAGAGGATGTGAACTGTGAGGAGCATTAGTCACCATTAATATGTCCTCTCCTGTACTGAACCCATAATTATTCATGTCTGTGTGCACCTCTGACTATGATAAGACTTGGGTTAAACTGACGGGACACGAAGATATGTACAGTGCACTATTGCCAGATCTTCTAGTGGGGTGGTCTTCTCAAAGGAGAGGCCAATAACACTCAGGTTGTAAATCTAAAATTGAGATCCTGGGTGGTCTTCTCAAACTGGTAGTCATCTTTTAGAGAGGTTCTACACAGCAAAGGAATATCTTGGCAACGTCCAGTCTTCAGGTAGTCACATGCACTATGTTAGCCATTAACAGCAACTTGGTTTCTTGCCCACAACATTAATTTATGTGCCAGGAAATACCTATAGACATATTCAAAGAAATGATCAGTCCAGGTTTGCCATAACAAGAACCATACTTTGTTAGCGCCCTGGCTCATAGAGTGGGATTCTGAGCAGGGCCCCCTCTATGGTGTCCATATGCTCACTTAGGGCTTATGGAAAGGGGTTGTCTCATGAGACAATGGTGACCATAGACTATTTACCATTCATCCAATTCTAATCATACATGGATGACAGCCAATGAAGTGGCCATATGGGCTATTTCCCATCAGGGCAGTCACACAGGGTACATCCCATGCCACTACAGAAGGGTCACCAGTATCCCTGGATAGCATTGGCATCTAGAACCTATGAAAAGCTATTGGAAATTGTTATTTGAGCGCTGTATGTTTGTATTATTTGGGCACTATATGGTAAACCAAAAGTGATCGCTTCAATAAAGCAAAACGAACAAACCAAGTCTCAGCCAACTACATATCTCTGAAAATCAAGGATCAATCCCATGATAAGTACGAGTCATGCAAACTATTATGCGAAATACATAGTAATATAAATGGCTCTGTTGTTCTCTGGTGTGAATGGGTGTGAACCCCTGACATTGCCTCACGAGGTGAGCGGCACGGCCTCACCTAACCCAGCACTGCATGACAGATACGAGTATGATTACATCACGTGTAGTACAGTAGTCAGAATGATGAATGAAGCATATTCAGAGAAGAAGAAGACAACACGCATTTTGTCTGCCAGAGTAAGAGGCACCAAATTTATTAAGAGGCCCACTCTTCTTAATCAATGGCCACAAACTGAAATCTATGCCACCTATGCACTGGCGGAAATTTCACTCTAGTTTTCCGGTGTGAATTATTTTAAATGTGTCGGGCCAAGGTGGGCATGTCCCTTCCACATTTTTTAAAATGCCAAGAGCAGCGGTGGATTGTAAATTTGCAAATTTGGACACAAAATGTGTGACTTTTTAAAATCAGGAAACTGATGTATAACTTCAATAATGTGCACCAATATTCTTAGTGGTCATGGAAAAAATGTATTCAACGGTGTAGTAGATATCATAGAGGTAGAAAACATAGATGCTACGAGGTCCATGGAGAGAGAGGAGCCAAGACCTGCTTGGTCTCATCCCCCTCTGGGTGGTCAGAACCCAGAGATCTCCAGAGGAACTGCATGGAATTAGGAAGTGGGCACAAGGGTCATGGAAAGGGACAACCAAAAGAAAAAGCCCTTCTTTTCTAGGTGCTAAAACTCAACCCCATAATGGGGGCCTATTGTGGCCATCGCTATGGGCTCCTTTTAAAAAAAAAATATATACTAGTGAATCTGTCAATGCAGAATCTGCGGATACTCTCCTGTCACTCTTGTTGCAACGTCATGTGAGATTGTGACAGTGACAGGAAGAACTGGATGCAAAGTCGTAAAGAAGCAGAAATTCTATTTCCCCCGGGACCAAAAGTAGTTTTGGCAAAAACCTCTACAGAAGAAATGGCACCTAAATGTGTACGCTGAGGTCATTTATGCCTGTGTGATGTCATAATGAGAGATCTGTCACAGCTGTAAGACTGATGACATCACTGCAGCTGCTGTGTTATAAATGTCATAATGGATGCCTCATACAGATGACATCACTGCAGTGTACAGTACCTGCAATGTCCTATCTGAGTTTTCTGAATTATAACATTATGGATTGAATGACTTTGGGATAATGATTTCATCAATGATGGACCTTAAAGTCTTCTCAGGCTTCTGATTTTATGCACATAAAGTTTTCTGTAGATTTCTATAAAAGCAGCGAAATACCAGGAACAAACCATTCCTTCCCATTATTGCCTGCTCGTTTGAGGAGGCGAGAGCTGCATTTACATGCAGCAATCATCATCTCTGTATGGGGGATGACCAATCGTTACAGCGATCATTCCTCCCCATACAGAATCACTGTTTACACAGGAGGATCTGTTGCTCAAAATGATTCTGGGGTCTGCATTACCAATACTTATTCATGGGATGATTGGCAGCACCTTTACTCTGAGTAATTATCTACTCCTAGGAACGCTCCTTCCCAATAATTGCCTCCATCTTTGGCCAGTGTAAAAGATCCAAAACTCACCATTTTCAAGATCTCTACCTGCTAGGAGTGAAGGGGAACATACTTGATTTATGGGGTGAAAGTCTCTAGATAAACCGCTTCAATACATTCCTTGAAAACCTTCATCTGCCCTGGAGATACATTTTTCTAAAAACACCTTCTCTTTAGTGATTCGGTTGTTCTTTGTTGTTGCAAATAATATTTGATGAGACAGATTTATATAAAATGGTCCAGAGGGAAAAAATGGATTGGCAATTTTTATAATGATAGTCTATGGTGTCGCACTGCGATATGCTGCGACTGCAACACGACAGTCGCAAAAATGGATTTTTCTGCGACTGTCGCATCGCAGTTGCAGTGCGACACAATAGACTATCATTTTAAAAATTGTCGCCCAACATTGGTGCGACATCAATGTCGCACGACACATGTTGCAGTGTAGTTGTGCCCTATGTGTCGTACAGGAATGGAGCTGCAGCAGAAAGGACACACAACCTCTGAGCCTGAAGAGAATCTAGCAGAACAACTGGAGTAATGAATGGGGAGATCTCTGGATCCATGCGAGGTCCAGGGCTGGTTCTAGCTTTCTTAGAAAGAGATTGTCATGTACTGTATGATGTCTGATTTGACATCCACAGGTTTTCCACTTTTGGGGTCCATTATAGTATGAAAGCTTGAGCCCACTGGAGGCTCCTCTGGTCTCTGATGGGTGAGCTGGACCCTGCCACCTGCACGTTACCAGCAGTTATCAGATGGTTATGGCTGCTGATAACCTGCTAACTACCCAGATTAAGAAGTCACTATCCCGTCAGACCAGTCATACACCTTACCTCTCTTCTTCCCTGTTGTTATATAACGACCGGTTGTTTAGAACAGTAGACATGATAGAAGATAATCTGTGCCCCCGGGTGGACATGGGCCTCTTACCAATCACCAATGATATAAGACACTTGAGCTGAGGAAGCACAATGCCCAGGAGCAGCGTACAAGTATCTGCCGTTTATAGTTTTGTACTTTCGGCATGGGCCGTGATAATCTTGTGGTCATGGGTTGTACGGCACTAACCTTTTACTCAACAATGATGGCTAGCTCATGGGAACCTGAGGAAACGGGCTACGGCTAAAGTGCACCCACAAAGCTCGTCACCGGCAGGAATCCTAATATTAATTGTACAGGAGAATTGTTTAGACATAATAGATTAGCCTAAGAATTTGAGCTATTACGTGGTCACTGTATGCCCATGAGCATTGTACGCTGATATTATCTGAGCACTGTATGGTGGTATGATTCCAGCACTGTATGGTGGTATGATTCCAGCACTGTATGCCAGTATTATTTAAGCACTGTATGCTGATATTTGAGCTCGGATATTATTTGAGTACTGTATGCTGATATTATTGATATTCTGCAGCAGCTGAGGTGTGTATTATGAGGTTCTGCAGCAGCTAATGTGTGTATTATAAGGTTCTGCAGCAGCTGAGGTGTGTATTATGAGGTTCTGCAGCAGCTAATGTGTGTATTATAAGGTTCTGCAGCAGCTGAGGTGTGTATTATGATGTTCTGCAGCAGCTGAGGTGTGTATTATAATGTTCTGCAGCAGCTAATGTGTGTATTATGAGGTTCTGCAGCAGCCAAGGTGTGTATAAAGATGTTCTGCAGCTGCTAATGTGTGTATTATGAGGTTCTGTAGCAGCTGAGGTGCGTATTATAAGGTTCTGCAGCAGTTGAGGTGTATTATGGGGTTCTGCAGCAGATGAGGTGTGTATTATGATGTTCTGCAGCAGCTGAGGTGTGCATTATGATTTTGTGCAGCAGATGAGGTGTGTATGATCCGGTTCTTCCGCATTTGAGGTTTGCATTATGATGTTCTACAGCATCTGAGGAATGTTTTATGAGGTGCTGCAGCAGCTGAGGCATGTAGTGAGGTTCTGCAGCAGCCGAGGTGTGTAAAATGAGGTTCTGCAGCAGCTGAGGTGTGTATTATGATGTTCTGCAGCAGCTGAGGTGTGTATTATGATATTGTGCAGCAGTTGAGGTGTGTATTATGATATTGTGCAGCAGTTGAGGTGTGTATAATCCGGTTCTTCCACATTTGAGGTGTGTATGATGATGTTCTACAGCATCTGAGGAATGTTTTATGAGGTGCTGCAGCAGCTGAGGCATGTAGTGAGGTTCTGCAGCAGCCGAGGTGTGTAAAATGAGGTTCTGCAGCAGCTGAGGTGTGTATTAGGAGGTTCTGCAGCAGCTAAGGGGTGTATTATGGGGGGATGTGTATAGGGAATAATGTACAGCGTCCTATAAATGATAAGAGTATTAGGAGTCCGCGTGGAGCTCTGTGACCTGTGCTCAGACTGCACGCTGGTACTTTCACACGGAGATGAGACTCCAGGATGACCTAAGATCCGGACATTACCCGTCTGTAATTTACTGTTCTTATTGATGTGACTCTTTACCCTGGATCATTATTAGTGACAAGTGACTTCTCTTATGTTACCGTAGAAGAATCTAATCCCATTGTCACATTGTGTCCAGGTCATTGCTATAATGATGGATGAATTCACCGACGCCGAGATATTCTGCGATATATTAGAAGCTGCGAACAAAAGGAACGTGTTTGTCTACTTACTCCTTGACGTCAGCAAGTTACAGCTGTTTATGGACATGTGCGAGAAACTACAAGTCAAAGACGTGCACCTCAAGGTATAGATCTCAACCTCACGTCTCTATGTAATACATCATCTTATGTGTTAATTATGTTTCTGATTAACGGGTTGTCAGGTATTAGAAAGACATGGCTGCTATCCGCCAAAAACAGAGCCACACCGGACTACAGGTTGTGTGCGGTATAGATGCTCGGCTCCAATGAAGTAAATAATCTGAGCTGCAGTACCAGACACAGCCTGTGATAGGTGGGGCGCTGTTTTTTTTTTTTTTTAAGTAGCCATGTTTTTCTAATCCTTGACAACCCCTTTAACTAAGCATACTAAGACCTACTGAAGCTCCACCTTGTAAATTGCATTAGGGGCCGAGGCCTATGGGCCTGAGAGGGACTGCGGCTCATACATCTGTCTCCAAACTAGGTGTTTTCGAGGTGTTTATGTTGGTGTTCTTCAAAAGATTGTGGACAGGGCTTGAGATGTTCTGCTAATGGGGGGATCAAATGTTGGGAGGTATGCATGTGACTGCCGTGGGCCCAGGACTGATCTTCTCCCTCTGCTCCCCTTTACAATAAAATTACACAGGAAGTACTTCCTGTAATGGGTGGGTGGAGGGGGGTATTATACCCCTCTGCCATAATACCAGTAATATAATCCAGAATTATCCCATGGTAGATGGGGGGACCTGCTACAGATTTAGCATTAGAGCCCAAGTGGTTCATGTTATGTCCACATCCCACAACACATTCTAAACGTACAGGACAGTGGTGGCACAGACTCAGAAGCTGTGCCCGCACCATCACCAAGGGACTCTGCTGTAACTAATCACAGGATCAGAGATAACTCAGTAGATGTAGATGCTTTTCAGAC
This sequence comes from Bufo gargarizans, assembly GCF_014858855.1. Lineage (NCBI taxonomy): Eukaryota > Metazoa > Chordata > Amphibia > Anura > Bufonidae > Bufo > Bufo gargarizans. The sequence goes on along the minus strand of NC_058084.1, from coordinate 57,497,644 downwards.
TCCCTCTCCAAGGTCTCCACTAATTGATCGCAGGTTGCCAATGAGTTGGTTTTGCACCTGGGAGCAGGGGACAATGTGACTGCTATGGGGCCCAGGGCAAGAGGGGGCCCAGTCTTAGTTGGGATTATTTCCCCTTCTACTTGGGGTGAAAACTTGATCAGGACTCTACCCTCTAAAGGAACAACTTTTAGCAAACGAGGCAGTGTAAAAATGGCCCAAGGGTCATTGAAAGGGGTTTAGGCGGAAACCCTTCTGTCCTGTGTGGGGGGCCTGGTTTGGTCCTTGCTATGGGGCCCTTACTTCTCTATGTACGCCACTGCCTGGGAACCTAACAAAGTCCCTCAGAACTACCATCACAAAGACTCTGCTAAAGGGCATCTGTCAGCAGTTTTGTCCCTATGAAACTGACTGACCTGTTAAATGTGCGCTTGGCAGCTGAAGTCATCTGTGTTGGTCCCATGTTCATATATCAAAAAATAAATAAAAAATAGCTCACCACTTCTAGTACTTGGTAGTGCACGGAGGAAAATCCAGAGCAGGAACTTCAGTCCAAGGTAAAAGGCTTTTATCCTCCAGCACTGTTAAAAAAAAAATCTTTCCCTGGCGTCGTGACTCAGCACAAGGTTCCCTGATCCATATTTTCTGGCACTGCAGCAAACTTAGACAATGTTGGGAGTCGATACATAAGATCATGTCTTCAATCCTTTCATTCACTATTCCGAATACCCCCGGATTCTTTTTACTGTTACTCTCAGACCTGCCATTCCGGTTGCTTAACAAGTCCATAGTCCGCCATTTGGTGAGTGCGGCCAGGGCCTGCATACCGGCGAGATGGAAGTCGCCTAACCTGTAGACCTTTGGGTTAACAAAGTGGAGGACATTCGGAGAATTGAGGAGCTGACAGCTACTTTGAGAAACACTCACAAAGTGTTTATCACAGCATGGACCCCAAGGTTTGTGTTCCAAAACTCCCCAGCGTTCTAGACCTTATTGACTTGACTCAGTTCCACATACCCACTCAGTTTCCTTGTCCCTATACCCCTCCTCTTGTCTCTCATCCTTTTGTTGTTGATTGTTTTTGTCTCCTTACTCCTAAGTATACCCTTCATTAACTTTCTATTAGATTATGTTATAAGAATTGTTGATGCTAGAAGAAATCTCTCCTACTCTGAGTATTAGGCATCTCGAAAGGTGTTTGTGGACAATTCTCATCCTGTGATATTTGCGATGATGTGCATTCTCATATTGATCAGATATCTGCTATATCTATGTTTTCTCACTAAGTAGTGTTACCTTTATATTTATCTTTTCTAAATATGATAAATAAAGAATTAAAAAATTAAAAAAGTCCATGATCTAAAAAAAATCTTTCCTTTCTACTGGTGTTTTTTTCCCTTGTGCTTTTTTCTCCTTTTCTTTTTTTTTCTCATTATTTGTTTATTCTCAAATTCTTTTTGAATGATCTTTTCATAACTTTTTGTACTGTATATGGAGACTTTGTGTTGTGCCTTTTTTTTTTTATACATAACCTAGAACTACCCTGTGACATAACCTCTGCCACCCTGGTACATTGAGATTAAAGGTGCATTTAGATGAACCAACTATCAGGCAGATTATCGGGAACAACCGTTTCTACAAACGGTCGTTCCCGACAATCTGCCCGTCTGAATGTGCCGCCGATCACCCGATGATCCTGTCGCTCGTGCAGGCGCCACCGATCGTGGTTTCTGAGCAGCAGATTGTGCGGTCTAAACAGCCCATCTGCCGCTCAGAAACCAGGACTCTGTGTGAGGACGAGGGATCACTATAGCCCTCCATCGTCCTCATACTATCATGGAGATCGCTGAATGTTAATGCACCGTCTCCTTCACTGAGCAAGCAGCCGACTGACGGGAAGGTAGCGCTTCCTTGCGGCCGCTGCATCGCCCAGTGTAAACCCAGCTTTAACATTTGTACTGATCAGATAACATCTGTTGGCCACAGGGTTGTGGAGGCTTTTTAAACCTTGCTCAATTGGCCTGTAGACCATACTATGAAGAACATACATCAAACTGTTTGAAACGCATCGTATTGGTGATGTTTTTAAAAGGAAATATTTTTTTTTTTACAGTGCTGGAGGATAGCACCCTTTTTTCCTTGGATTGAAGCCCATGTTCCTATGTGCCCGCATTGCTGAGAAAAAGGATGTTTTAATATATGCAAATCAGCCTCTAGGAGCAACGGGGGCGTTGGCATTACACCTAGAGGCTCTGCTCTCTCTGCCACTGCCGCACCCTCTCCACTTTTATTGACAGGACCAGGCAGTGAATACATCATAATGCCTGGCCCTGTCAATAAAAGTTGAAAGGGCCTGACAGTTGCAGAGAGAATAGAGCTTCTAGGTGTAACAGAAACGCCCCCATTGCTCCTAGAGGCTCATTTGCATATATTTAAAGGAAATGTATCTGCCAGTAAAAACCAAATAACAACACACATCCTTTTTTCGAATCTGTTTTTATTTCCTGATTGCAGATTAATTTATTATATATCCTGAACATGATTATGGGGGCAGCCATCTTGCCTGAGCTGTTCCAGAGGATAGATCATCAGTTTAAAAAAACTGCAGAACCCCTTTAAATGAAATAGTCGAAAAAAAAAATAAATGACACACAACTACATCTATAGTAATAAATTATATAGAAGGTAGGGAGGAGGGGGATGCAGCTGCAGTTTCACACCAGGAAGACTCACCCACTTAATGAGCATCTAGAGGAAATGGGCTTTTACAAAAACCAGCAGAGGGACGGAAAAAGAACCAAAGTCTGCAGATTACAATAAAACTCGAAAACCCGAAAAAACCAACAGACAACCCTGGCACACCAACCTGACCAAAAAACTCAGACAAGCTTCCAGGGCTGCTGAGCGGCGATGGCAGAAATCCCATTCTAAAAATCAATTCACCGCATACAAGCAATCCCTCCTCATATTCAAATCCTCACTCGCTGATGCAAAACAGGCCTACTTCTCATCTCTCATATCTTCCCTGGCTCACAGCCCTAAACAACTTTTTAGCACTTTTAACTCCCGTCTCTGTCCCCCCAGCGCCCCACCCTCTCCTCTCAGCTCAGCTGAGGACTTTGCCACATACTTCAAACAAAAGATAGTCAACATCAGAGAAAGCTTCAGTACACAGTCCCTACAGACCCTCTACACAACTGCTTAGTCCTCTTCTCCCAAAACCCACTTCTCCACCATTACAGAAGAAAAACTCTTCACTCTTCTCTCCATATCACATCTAACCACCTGTGCACTTGACCCAATCCCATCCCACCTCATCCCTAACCTCACCACAGTGTTTATCCCAGCCCTAACTTATCTCTTCAACCTATCACTAACCTCTGGTGTCTTCCCCTCTGCTTTTAAACATGCTACCATTACAACCATCCTCAAAAAGCCTTCACTTGACCCATCTTCTTTGTCCAGTTATCGCTCCATATCACTTCTTACATATGCCTCAAAGCTACTTGAACAACATGTCCATTCGGAACTGTCCTCTCACCTCTCCTCCTGCTCCCTCTTTGACTGGCTTCTGACACCACCACTCGACTGAGACTGCCCTTACCAAAGTCACCAATGACCTACTAACAGCCAAAACCAAAAAACATTACTCTGTCCTGCTTCTCCTTGACCTGTCCTCTGCCTTTGACACTGTCGACCACTCCCTTCTGTTGCAAACTCTCTCATCTCTTGGCATCACTGACCTGGCCTTCTCCTGGATCACATCATACCTCACAGACCGGATGTTTAGAGTCTCCTATTCTCACACCTCCTCGTCTCATTCCCTCTCTGTTGGTGTCCCGCAAGGCTCTGTCCTAGGACCCCTGCTCTTCTCTATCTACACTTTTGGCCTGGGACATCTCATAGTCCCATGGCTTTCAGTATCACTCCTATGCTGATGACACACAAATCTACCTCTCTGGTCCAGACATCACCACCTCCTATCAAGAATCCCACAATGTCGATCTTCCATATTATCCTTCTTCTCCTCTCGCTTTCTAAAACTTAACATGGATAAAACATTCATCATATTTCCCCTATCTTGCTCAACCCCCCCCCCCCCCCCCAACAGACCTATCTATCACGATCAATGGCTGCACACTCTCTCCGGTCAACCAAGCCCGCTGCCTTGGAGTGACCTTGGATTCTACCCTCTCCTTCCGACCGCACATCCAAGCTCTTTCCACCACCTGCCGCCTCCATCTCAAAAACACCTCCCGCATCCGCTCTTTCCTTAACTTTGAATCTGAGAAAATGCTTGTACATGCCCTCATAATCTGCCACCTAGACTACTGCAACATCCTCCTCTGTGGCCTTCCATCTAGAACTCTCGCACCCCTCCAATCTGTCCTCAACTCTGCTGCCCGACTAATCCACCTCTCACCCTGTTACTCCTCTGCCTCTCCCCTCTGCCAATCCCTTCACTGGCTCCCCATTGCCCAGCGAATTCAGTTCAAAATACTAACAAATATATACAAGGCCGTCCATAACCTGTCCCCTCCCTACATCTCTGAGCTACTTTCCCGATACATCCCCACACGCACTCTCCGATCCTCACAAGACCTCCTTCTCTCCTCTCCTCTTATCACCTCTTCCCACAATCACCTCCAAGATGTCTCCCGTGCATCCCCCACACTCTGGAACTCGCTACCCCACCATATCAGACTCTCACCAACAGTGGAATCCTTCAAAAGAAACCTGAAAACCCACCTCTTCAGACAAGCCTACAACCAGTGACCCTGCTGCCTCTATACCGCCATGACCAACTTCACCCGCACCTACTGTGTCCTTCTCCCATACCATGTAGATTGTAAGCCTTCAGGGGCAGGGCCCTCTCTCCTTCTGTACCAGTTTGTAACCCGTCTTGTTCATGCTTAGAGCAATTGTCTGTATTATGTATGTGCACCCCTTATCATATGTACAGCGCTATGGAATAATTGGCACTTTAATAATAAATAATAATAATAATTACACACAACATTTCTGGCGGCACAACTTCTAATATGCATCTGTAGATGCCTAAATTTTATGCCATAATAGTTCGTGGGGAATGTTGCCTGTGACCTGGATGTGCAATGTATTTTTTTCTGCATCATTCTTATCTTCATTTATCATGTCTTCTGATACAGAACATATCCGTCAGAAGCGTAAGCGGAGAAGTCTACTGTGCAAAATCGGGCAAGAAGTTTTTCGGCCAAATTCATGAAAAGTTTATTATATCTGACTGGAGGTTTGTTCTCTCTGGATCGTACAGGTATGAGACCTTTTCTTTTTCTTTTAGTTCTCTCTGTATTAGCTGTAAAGGGAAGGCTAAGTCTAGGGATGTATAGAAAAAAAATGTTTCCCAGTTGGCCCTTACTAGTGCATGGCTTGCATCCACTAGTTTGAACTGGGCCAAACCAAGAGGTTCACTTGAAACTATTAGATGGATGTTTGGTGGTACAGTGCCTTGCAAAAGTATTCACCCCCTCTTGACTTTTTTTGCATTTTGTTACATTACAGCCTTAAAGGGAACCTGTCACCGGGATTTTGTGTATAGAGCTGAGGACATGGGTTGCTAGATGGCCCCTAGCACATTGGCAATACCCAGTCCCCATAGCTCTGTGTGCTTTTATAGTGATTTGATACATATGCAAATTAATCTGAGATCAGTCCTGTCCCTGACTCATCTTAGGGACAGGACTCATCTCAGGTTAGTTTGCAAACTTTTCACTGAGTACCACTTCAGTCGGGTGGCCCTCCCAAGGTGTCTGCCTCCAGTGCACCAAGATAGACCCATAAGCAGTGAGGAATGACAAGGAGAGACAGAAAACACAAGGGTGGATGATGGAGTGGAAGGGGTCAGTAGGCGGTATTGGGCACCCCTACAATCAGCCGTAGTGAAGAGTGATGGAGCCATCTGACCTGAGCCTTTCCCATGGGCATGGTAGCACGTCAGATGTTATCTCCAAATAGCATCAAAATGCTTTCTCAATTAATTTGAAAGCAGATGATGGGAATTTTAGAACAAATAGGGGCATTACCATTCCAGAAATGATTTTGACCTTAGTTAAGGATTCATAATTGTTCTTATCACGGCTAAATAATACATAATATGTAGGTGTGCAGGTCCCATTTATCAGATCTGGCACTAGCAGGCTTATAATCTATCACATCTATGGTAATGTAGATAATAATGAATTCAGGATGGTACATGGCTCATCAGAAATGTGTGAAAAGAAGCGTCAAAGTTTTGTGATCTGGAACCCAATGTATGTTACACAGTGCTCCTGGAAAACATGTATAATTAATGAGGCTCAGCAGGTGTGGACGGCACAGCTGCGGGTGCTGGGTGTGACCGATCACTTCTTTGTGGTTGTTCCTCCTTACCATGCCAAAATGCCAATTGGTCATCAAGGTAGCAGAAAAATTCCAGATTTGTACCAAAATGAATTGACAGTAGCAGATATTTTACACCGTTAACAAAATAATAGCAAAGACAGGTGCACTCTACGGTCTTACTAAACCCTCAAACTGATTTAAAAATTGAGAGATTAGCCAACAAGTCCTACGGTGTAGGACATGTCTGAGCCCGAGCACCGCGCCAAGGTTTCTCAAGTAGCTCGGGACCTAACACTCACCTACCTGTGCCATGTGGGCAATACCAGGAGCCAGTGGGCAAATTACAAGAGCTTAAGGACCGACTCACAAACAACTCATACCAGCCAGTCTTGAGTGGGACTCCTCCCATTGCTAGCATGGTTACATGCTGGAGGTAACTGGTGAGTTGTTTGTGAGTCGGCCTCATGCTCCTGTAATTTGCCCACTGGCTCCTGGTATTGCCCACATGGCACAGGTAGGTGAGTGTTAGGTCCCGAGCTACTTGAGAAACCTTGGCGCGGTGCTCGGGCTCAGACATGTCCTACACCGTAGGACATGTTGGCTAATCTCTCAAATTTTAAATCAGTTTGAGGGTTTAGTAAGACTGCAGAGTGCACCTGTCTTTGCTATTATTTAGTTATATTGATTATCACATCCACATAATTGCTATCTTGTGTAGGATGTCTATTGTGGTACTTGTGGTTCGCTGCGGGCATCCTCCATTGTATGCATTTTTGCTGGGGATCGTCATTAGCAACGGGCCACAAGTGCAGGATTTGCTCCCCTGTATATATGCACAACTGCATGTGGGTTTGAGCACCTCCTGCTAATACCACGCTATTCTTTTCAGTTTGTATTTTACACTGTTACAGAGAATAAAGCACCTCATATACTGTAAGTCAAGAATATAAGGTTTCTAAAATTTCCCATAACGTCGAGGGTGGAATTTAGTATCTAAAGTGCCTGCCTGATGTCACACATACAAACTATAATTTGCATGAAGCATGGTTATGCACTGTGCAATTTTGGGGAACTTGCCCATTGCATGTGATCCTAAAATTTTCCCTATTCTTTCAATGGTAACACCTATGGCCAGGGGCCTAGCTATAGTTGATATGGATTTACTCCGGTGGCCTACTGACTGAAAAGGCCCCATTTAGGAAGACACCATTGATATAAATAATACATGATAGGTGGCCGCCTCTATACAGATGGGGCCTAGGAGCTCCAAGGTGCACCTCTGCCTACGGCTAAAAGTAAATATGTATGTGCTCCGCATGAGGTCACATTAGACAGCATGTGACATCAACCAAAATGCTTATGGCTGATGCTACTGATAAGGAACCTTGATGGGAATTTTTATGGGGCTGTCTTATGTTTTGGGGATCTGGGGGGGGGTACTATTTCTACTTATTGTAAGCAACTAGTAGGTTTAAAGAGTCTTATAGGCCATGTAATGCTCCACTGTGAAGAAAACTTTTCAAAAAGGAAAGAAAACTGAACCTTTCATAATATCCCCCCGGATCCTGACAAAGACCTCTAACCCAGTAAAGGGGTTGTCCGGGTTCAGAACTGAACCCGAGCATATCCTCATTTTCACCCTTCCAGCCCCTCTAACATTTCATGCTCCGATGTTCTCCCTTGCCCTGGGTTTGGGCAGGGCAAAGGCTTGTTTGTTTATATTTTCACACTGCACTGCTAGGCTTCCGCCTAGCAGTGAGCCCGGTGATGTCACCAGCGCTAATAGGCGGACTTTAAAGCCCGCCCATAAGTGCCGGTGACGCCACTTGGCTCACTTCTAGGCAGAAGTGTCCGCCTAGCTTACCCTATGGGGAGCCTGGTATGTCACTGCATCTCCATAAAAAGCCTTTGCCCTGCGGGATTCAGCACAGGGCAAAGGAGAGCAACGGAGCATGAAATACTTGGAAGTTCATATCAGGAGGGCTGGAGGGTGAAGATGGGGATATGTCTGGGTTCAGCTCTGAACCAGGACAACCCCTTTAATCCAGTTCTCTCTGATGAGGGGCAATCACTCCTAACTTGGTTCTAATCCTAAATTATGTCTCAAGGCCTGTTTAAAAGGTTAAACATTGACTGATAGCTACCTTCCAACTGGTCGCGCCAGAAGCACAGTTTTCTTTTCTTTTTGCAAAGAAAGCCCAACATACTGTTTTTTGGGGAACACATATTTATTAAATGATTCAGCTTGGATGCAATCTAAGGTCAGAAAATGTCTTATTTTAGCAAATTTCACCATTCATACATATTCTAACTATAAATTACCTATGGATTCATCATCATTGGACCAATAAATAAGAAATATAATATAGCCAAAAAAATGTACAATCTCTAGCTGGCCAAAGCTCACAACCTGCAGAAAAGCATTTATATACAAAATACTGAAATAATATACTTCTTCAGAAATGGATACTGTAAAAGCATATAATTACTGGGAAATATGCCCCAGGGAGACAGGTTAATGGATATAATAGCAGGGTAGGTGACATTGGTATGTGCAGGTCTTATTTATAGAAAACCTAAAGAAGTTCACTGCTAATTAACTCCTAATTGCAATGTCTACTTGGTAAAAGCCAAGGGAGAATGTATACAGGTTTATGAGAAGTGGAGAATATTAATGAGCAGCTGTGTCTCTGGGAGAATATTTTATGTCATAATCTTGGGATTAACCAGATGCAGGTCTCCTACCTATGTGTGTATCAGGTCAATGAAGATAAGAAACCGTGAATTCACCACCTGCAAGAACACAATCAAGTCCTACACCAGAAGTAGAAAAGTGACGTTTTGCTCCAAATCTTGCTAATTTTTGCCAAACTTTTGTTACATAGTTGATACGGTTGAAAAAATACATAACTCCATCAAGTTCAACCAAGGGATGGGTGGGGACGCGAATCCCAGAAGGAAGTGAGACTTAGATTTCTACACGTTTTCATAAGCATTAATGTCATTTACTTTCAAGAATTCGTCTAAACCCTTTATAAAACTGTCCTCTGTTCCTGCTGTGACCACGTCCTGAGGAAGCCTATCCCACAGATTCACAGTTCTTACAGTAAAGAAGCTTTGACGCTTCCGGAGACAGAACTTTTTCTTCTCCAGTCGGAGGCAGGGCCCCCTTGTCTTTTGAGGGCATTTTACATGGAACAGTTTTTCACAGTATTTTTTGTATGACCCATTTATATATTTGTATAGGTTAATCATGTCCCCCTTTAGACGTCTAATAAATGTAATTCTTTCAATCTTACTTCTTATCTAAGACCCTCCATGCCCCTTATCAGTTTAGTTGCTCTCCTCTGTACTTTTTCCAGCTGCAGAGCATCCTTTCTATGGACTGGTGCCCAGAACTGAACTGCATATTCCAGATGAGGCCGCACCAACGCCTTGTAAAGTGGTAGTATTACATCCCTCTCCTGCGAGTCCATGCCTTGTTTAATGCATGAGAATATCCTTGATTGTCATTGTGCTGTTACCTAATCTATGATCTACAAGGACACCAAATCCTTCTCTACAAGTGACCCTACCAATGTTACATCCCCTAGGACATATGATGCCCAGAGATTATTACTACCAGGATGCATAACTTTACATTTATCCAAATTGAATCTCAATTGCCAAGTGGATGCCCAAACACTCAGAGTGTACTTTTTGGACATCTTTCTTAGACTGCACAGTACTACATGGCTTGGTGTCATCTGCAAAAATAGAAATGGTGCTATTAATTCCATTCTTGATATAATTAATAGATAAATTAAATAATAAGTGACCCAACACTGAACCCTGGTGTACACCATTTATAACCCTGGACCATTCTGAATAGGAATCATTACCACAATTCTCTGGACACGGTCCTTTAGCCAGTTTTCAATCCAATTACAACTTTTTTCCCCATACTTTCACCACTCTTGAAAAGTGGTGTCAAGGTGGACATGGTTTAGTATGGTAACTAAGTTTCTAGACAGAATTATCATTGTGGCTTTTTTAAAAACTTACAAAGAAGTTGCAAAATCAGTCCAGTTAGGGAGCTGGCAGGATAGGAAAAGTGAAGTAGCATGCCCAGACAGTTTAAGGATGCAACAAGTTTATCAAATATTGTGCAATTTTTTTTACTCTAAGTCAAAACAAAACTGACTTCAAAAAGTCACTTCTTAGTAGTAAGTCCTCTCCTATGGACTTCACGAGGCAGTGGAGAAAAATGCACCAGTCACAGATCACAGCTAATAGAACAGGAATTCAGATTGGATGATATAAAGATGACAGAAATTAAATATAATTTTTATGATAGCTGCTCACAATTGGATGTTTACATGGACAGCTGCCCAACTGTCCAACATGAGTTTGATAAGTTACATTTTTTTAATTTTTGCATTCCCGTCAGATAAGCAATTTACAGATTGTTTGGGTCTTATGTTCTACTTTTGGTGGAGATGGCTAGTATAGTGGTTTGCCAAATGGTCATGGGGCTGACAGATATCTTGCATCTTTACAGCAGATTAAAAGGTTTGCCCCATATGAACAACCCCCAAATTAGCACCATTTAAATAAACAAAGCTTTGGCCCCCTTGCCAGGTTCCTCAGTGGATTGTCCCTTTAGGAAGAAAAGCCATTTTTCTCCAAACTTACACTACAAAAACACATTACAAAGTTAGTCAGCACATTTGGAGGTAGGGCCACTTCCATTTTCGTTGTGAACTCCTAACTAACCCATCTCTGCCACAGGCTGTTTTTAATGACTGCAATATATAGCTGTAGACCACTCCACCTGAATTCACTTGAGGCCTGCTAGCACAGTGAGAGGTAACATATAGAGCAGACTCAGTATACATGTGGAGCCTGTTCTCCCTAAATTAATTTGAGGCCTGTTGGCATAGAGAGAGGTATCATATAGAGTAGGTTCCCATCCAGAAAGAAGTCACCTTGCGGTGGTGGATGGGCACAAATGATTTTGATCAAAATATATTTATTAAGTACTTCATTGGTTCAGAGTGCTGTTGCATTGTGTTTGCTTTTACTTAGGTAGACCAATAGGACCAGGCCAGTAGACAGAAGGAACTTTAGGATTTTGGCCCCCAACCAAGGTTACCAGGCCAAAATTTCTCCTAATATTGAGCAGAACCATTATATTTCACACCTCCCTATCTCACCTGTCTTACTCCAGGGTTCTTCATACTTGAATGACATTACATAACTTGGCAGTCAATATTTCACACTCAGGTAACCGAGAGAAGCTCTTATATTGCATTTTTCTTTACTAAGATGGAACCTCAGGCTGTAGCTACATTTAGGAAAAAACACTTCCCAGAGACTTGATTCTTGACATTGATAAAACCACCAGTATAAATAACCTAACGTTTTTTTACACATTAAAAAAATCCAGAAATTTAAATTTTAACGGCGTCGTGTGGAATTATTTTTTTAAAATCTCACCCACAAACAGCAGGACCTGTGAAGACAAACACACTGACCTGCTCCCCACTGCATGTTTTTGGCTCCCGCACTGTTTTACTTCACTCTTGGTTCCCCTCTGTAAACTTCCTGCATGGACAAGTTCAAGTACTCCGCGGCAGCCAATGGTCGCCAAGCTGCACATCACTGCTGGGTCACGTGCCGCTTAGGGACATGTCACCATTAAACCCAGTCATTGCCTGCAGCCGCACATGTGACCCAGTCAGTGTGGATGTTGATGGGCAGCGACTAAAAGCGCAGCGCAGAAAGCTCGGGAGCTGGAACTGTGCAGTGAGGAGCAGGTAAGTTTCTCTTCACGTATCCTGCTGGCTGGGAGTAGAATTTGAAAAAAAATCCCAGAGAAGCCAATGCTATCTTACATGGACCCTAGTATTATGCCAAAACTCACACCCGAAAAAAATAAGGAGAAGTTGCGGCTTTAAACTGCTGACTTACACCATGTGGCCACCGGCGAAATATCACTGTGGAATCCACGTTATCATTTAGGATATGCACCCCCATGTAATGTAATTTCCCCTGTAGAGCAGTGTAAAAAAAAAATACACTATTAAAAAACACCATTACAAAACGCCACAAACATTGGCACTTGCATTTTTTTCAAGTAGGGCCAAAAACCAAGTGATGTCTATAGGACAAAAAATGGAGGGAGAAAAACGGAAGACCCAGAGCATGCAGCAATTTCAGAAATCGCAATTGACTAAAAAATAAATAAATAAATGCAACTCAAGTGTGGGAAAAAATGCTATTATAAGAAAACACCTGTGTAATATTTTCCATTCATAAAATACAGGAAAAACACCAGTAAAAAAAAAAATAAATTACCAAAAACGCCTAAAACAGTGTGACCAGTTGGACCTAGTTTTCATAGCTGAGTCACAGAAAAGACTACCTCCTGAGCGTGAGGGAGGATGTAGCAGAGCTGAGTTACATGCATGACTGGACATATTCCCCCAGGGCATCTCTGACATGTGGAAAATCACAAATCAGCTTTGTGTCTACAGCCGGCGTCAGCGCATGCGCTTGGCTCGCATGACATAGATGAAGATCGACATGCCAAGGAGCTATCACAATGAGGGAGTTTCAATCACCTGCTTGCGTCTGTCTCTGATCTGACACCTCAATTATACTGTCACAACAAAAAGAGCTGATGGGAAAATCCGTGTATAATAGACCGTGAGAATGGCGGGCAACCACAAAACATATTGCATACGTGGGTCTGCTTTTTTTGTTGTTGAAACAGTGCCACTCTTGTTGATAGGCTATGCTTGGTATCAGTGTCGGACTGGGGTGCCTAGGGCCCACCAGTAAAATGTATTTTGGGGGCCCACCGTACGGATACGTCCAAATATTACCTGCTTACCCAGCAGCAATATGCTACCAGAGGACTAAATATGGGGTCCCTGCAGTGACTTTGAGAAGGTAGGTCCTGGGGAGAAGAGGACACTGGCAGCTTTCCTCTATACCTAGAAGTCATCTCAGCTCTGATCATATCTATAATAATAAACTGGGGAGTTTCTTTCATAATCTATCAAGTTTTTTATAGACGGAGGTGTTGTACATTGAATATATGTATGTAGTGCAGTAAGTGTACTGTGTTATGTGCCACTTGTGCAGAAGTTGGGAGACTAGGGGCCCACCTTGCTCAGGGGCCCACCGGGGATTCACCTGTAACCCTGTGGGCCAGTTTGAGCCTGCTTGGTATTGCAGCATTCAAATACATTGAGCTGAACTGCCATACTGCTGGTGGTGTTTCTATGATAATGGAGACCCCTTTTCTAATCCCAGACAAAACCTTTTAAATACCGTGATTGGTCAGTAGAACAAAAAAAAAAAACTGGTGATGTCATCAACCAGGGTTTAAACCATGAACATGTAGACTCCAGGGTCGGTGTTAGCATTTGAGCTTCTCAACTGATTGACTGGACCAGAAGAGATGACCATGCAGGAACCTGTCCCTGTCAATGAAGAAGGAGAGGGAGGGGCTGTCAGGGAAGCAGTTTGAGCAAGTGTGCACAGAGTGGCTTGGGCCCGCCCTCGGTGCACTTGACTGCTCATTTACATATGGAATAAAGTAGTCTTTCTGCAGAATGAAGCAAAGGAGTGAATGGTTTACGCAAAAATGGCAGCCAAAGAAAGTACAACTAGTACCTCAAAAGACAAGACCTTATACAAGCATTTGGTCCTAGTAATAGAATAGTTATAGACTCCAGAATGCCAAGAACTAAATATAAAAAAAAAAAAAAATCTTATAGTCTTTAAGGGGTTAATGATGTCAAAAAAAGTGGAAAAAGAGCTTCCATGTCTGTGTCCCCATGATAAGACTTCCTGCTTACGTGCCCTGCCCCTCAGTGCTATCCGAGGCGCAATAGTCCTTCATGAAAAAGAATCAGATCTCATTTTTTCTCTCATTTTCTAACTAAAAATAAAAGGTGGATTGTGATTGGTCACCACGAGGGTCGCTGCCCCTGTGTGGAAAATCAAGTCACTAATATTGTCTATCGTTTTGGCTGAAAGGAAGGATGATTCATGAAATATTTTATAAGATAAAGGCTGGAATGTTCCCTTTATTTTAATTCATAGCTTAAGGTCATTTTAATGCAGGACGATGCCTAAAAATTCTAGACCGTACAAGTCGATTCAAAAAGAAAATGTGATGATCTGTTCAAGACATGACAAAACTCAACAATAAAAAAAGTTAAAAAAAGTCCAGTCATGTTTAGTGATTGACAACCATCTCCATATACATGCTCATCAGAGAGCAGACCTCCCAAGTGTCCCTCTTACGGAAGGACAGTCCCTACATTTGACCCATGTCCCTCTTTGCTCCTTAAAAGACCCTCTTTAAGATCTGAGGTGTCGATTTACATTTACAATATTGATCCAGAAAGTGTTTTTCTGGTTCCTCTCTGTATATTTGAGTCCACCTTGTATATTATTTCATTATTTGATGGAATTTAGATTTTTATACATTTCTATATTCTAAAAATGTGTGCGTTATTGTATAAAAAAACAAAAAATTGGGGAGTGTATAAATAGGCAGGAAAAATTGATCTTTCACACAATGGACCGAAAGTGTCCTTTTTGACCGTCCAAAAAGTTGGGAGGTATGACATAAAGTAGGCACAGAAAGAGCAGGGAGTACAACTAAGGAATGACAAGTTCTACTGAATCTTTTCCCTCAGGACTATATATCAATCTGCTCAGCTCCTCCTGCTCTATATATTCTATAGCATTATTATAGTGACAGGTTGTGCCACGATTCATGTAAAAAATTAAAATCAGACACCATATAGTCCATGACAATCTCTTTCTAACAAATCTAGATCCAGCCCTGTCCCTCACATGGATCCACATTCACTGCTCCAATTGTTCTGGTAGATTATGTTCAGCCTGGCAGCTCAGAGGGGCGTGTCCTTTCTGCTGCAGCTCTCTCCCTGTAACTGCTACAACTTCTCACAGAACAGTTAGTGACAGTTGGAGATTTACACTGTGCACGTTCGACCACCTCAATTAGAGGGACAAAAAATAAGGAAGAGAATAAACAGCAGGTGTAGCGCTCTACAGATACATTTTGTTGAATAACTCAGAGGCTATACTAGAGAAGACGTCATCGGCGCAGGCGCACTGAGGGAGTGCTGAGGAGGCGAGCCTCCTTATCTGAGAGCGCCTGCGCCGAATGAACACAGGCGCGCGATTTTTTAAATGCTGACAGGGCCGGCCGGCCGGAGGAGATCGCGGCTGGCCCTGTCAATCAACACGACGAGGGGGCGGTTTTTTGCGGCGGCTACCAGCAAGTAGTATTTGCTGGTAGAGACCTGATTTACATATTATAAAACTTCGTTTTTATAAGAAACTGCTGAAGGAAAGTAAGTAACACCATTATATTTTCATATATCGCAGTATAAGGAATTTAGCCCAAAAAATAAATAATGACTTTAGTGGGGTGACAGAAGCCCTTTAAATGTATGGTTGTTTCTCATCTTTTGAACAGGACAGATTTTAGGGTGTGAAAAAACTAGGCATTTGCCAAGGGTTCCATTTTCAAGGCGGTACCTGAGGAAAGGAAACCAAGCAGCAAACTAAAACCGTCTCGTGTTATTTAGTAGTATATGGTAGTATTTTTTGCAAACTTACATGGGACGTATACGGCAATTTTATGTGGGCTTTTTAAGAGAATATTGTTTTGGATATTGTTTGGGCACTATATGGCGGTGCTATGTGGACTGCATTTGGAGAAGGAGGCCTACTTTACGTGGCACCTGGGTCACAATACTCAGTGTCATGTCACCCCGCACAATTTAGACTCTGGACTTCCAATGTAAACATTATTTCTTTTCACATCTTTCAAGCTAAACACCAATTCATCTCCATTTTTTGGCAGCGCAGCTAATTAGTCTCTTTCATCCTTTAATTCAATCTTTCATTTTCTAAAGCTTTTTGATTTATAATTATAGTGTCACCAAGAAATTATTCTATTGACATAAATCAATAAAAATAATGTGAGATTTGGCAGAGACTCCGGCGGTATGTGCCAGGACTGGGTGCAGCCTCTTCAGCTGACGCGGTTAGGCTACTTTCACACTGGCGTTTGGTGCGGATCCGTCATGGATCTGCACAAACGCATTCGTTCAGATAATACAACCGTCTGCATCCGTTCAGAACGGATCAACATATTCCATCCTTTTCATTCACTAATTTGTGTGAAGTACTTTTTCATCATATTTTTTTACATTTTATGAAAATTTAAATTGTAATTTTTTAAATTAAAATAACTTGATCTTTGCTTTTGCTGATCCTGAATTGATCTTCAGCATAGTCTCTCCATGTCTTACTAGGGGATTAAAAAATACATGTTTAGGTGTTGCCGTTGCCCTGCGCCATGTTTTTGGAGCAGACTTTGGGTGGGTTCACACCTAGCGTTAGGGATTCCGTTATGGCTTTCCGTTATAACAGGGTTATAACGGAACATAACAGAATCCATAAGACGGAAGGGCGGATACAGTTTGATGCCCATAGACTTGCATTCTGACGAAATGCAAAACTGGACGCCTTTAAAAGGTATTCCGTTTTGCTGCGTCCTAATAGAAGTCTATGGGAAAACATAACGGATCCGTCTGGTTCCCGTTATGCAAGACGGAAAACAAAGTCCTGTCGACAGGACTTTGTTTTCCGTCTTTCATAACGGGAACCAGATGGATCCGTTATGTGTTCCCATAGACTTCTATTAGGACGGAACAAAACGGAATGCCTCTTAAAGGCTTCCGTTTTGCATTCCATCCTATGGATTCCGTTATGTTCCGTTATAACCCTATTATAATGGAAAGCCATAACAGAATCCCTAACGCTAGTGTGAACCCACCCTTTCTTTGTTATAGAAACACTGGTGCAGATAAGTCCTATTAGACCATTGGTCCAGGGGTAGAACCAGGATTTGACGGGCCCACCAGAGGAGTCCTCTTTGGGCTCAGACATAGTGGGCCCCAAAGATACAGGAGAAAAAAAAACATTTGGACATGCCTTTGGAGCCACCAGTGTCTATTTCTTTGAATCCAAATCTATTAGACTTTATTGATGATATAGGGAGTCTGGGCCCCAAGAATAATTTCCTTTGGTGGGCCTAAGATACCTCCATGAGTCGGGGGCCATTTATGCTGTCAGAAGTCCTCTCTACTGTATATTATCTCCTTGAAGCTGAATTCCTAAATAATGCTATTATATTGATTCTTGGGTTCTTCATCTTTGTTTACCCTCAAGGGGGAAAGAATGTGAAGTGGGAGGCAATTGAAGTGTTGATAAGATTATCTCCATCCGTCTCTGTTCCTACATGTTCATAATTACAAGGCATTGACAGGACGACGTATTTTGGGCTTTGACTTTTGCATTCTTGTATCAGGAGTCAGCATATTGAGAAGGTCTGCAATCATTTTTTCTCCTCTTCTTCCTTATTTGTGTTGTTTCAGTGTGATATTGTGTAGTAGCTCCAAACAGATTTTAAAGTATAGCGGACCAGCGGTCATTCATTTTTCTTTAATGACAGTGACTGCATTTGTGTAATGCACTGGAGTGTAATAATATTACAGGCTATAGCTACTAGAGAGGGGTCGTTGATCCAGGGAGTTATTCTGATTGCCTGAATGGAGTCGGGAAGGAATTTGTTCCCCCATAAGTGGGAAAAAATTGGCTTCTACCTCAGTATTTTTTTTGCCTTCCTCTGCATGAACTTGCAGGATAACAGACCGAACTGGATGGACAAGGGTCTTTTTTCGGCCTTATAGACTATGTTACTTTATTAGGGAACTATGTTAACTTTTTTTTTTTTAACTGTATACAACGTTAACCCTCCACCGAACACTGAAAACAGCTACTTGTAAGATACAGAGGCAGGCTTCTCAGCCTATCTCTTCTCTCCCTTCTCCAGCCCTGCCTCCTTACATGTGTAATATGTTACTAAAAAACTGATATCGCAAGCTTTTTCTGCATATTTGATCTGCTGCCAACCCTCCTGTCTATCTTCCCAGCATAAACCAAGGACACTCTGGAAAGACAGAATGAGCACTGCTACAAGCCACCAGTGATGGCAGCAGATAAAATATGGAAAATCGTAGCTTTTAATAAAATATTACTCATGTTGGGCGCTAGGGCAGAGAGAGAAGTGGCAGGCTGAGAAGCCTATCTCTGCCTCAGCCTATCTTTCATTAAGCTGCTTTCATTGTTCAGTAGAGACTGAAGAAGGAATCTCCTTAGCAATGCTTATTTAGAGGGCTGCTAAGGAGAGATTTTACATGCAGTTTTTCGAATATAAGTGCACATACAGTAAGTGCTTAATAAAGTTTATTACAAAAATAGTCGATATCCCTACCCCTACACAGTAAAAAAAATAATTAATTAAACAACTGCAATCCATCATTCCATATACAAATCCAGGGATGCAGCTATAGGGAGCGCAAAGGAAAGGGTCAAACACCCCTCTACCTTGTAAGAAGACAGCAGTATTTTAAATAGCACACGTTTGATGGAGGCTGCTTAGAATTTGTATTAAAGGGGTATTCTGTAGGAAGTCCTACTGCTGGGATCCCATGATCATGAGAACAATTGCCCTATACCTCGCAGGGCCCCTTGAAATGAATGGAGCAGCTGGTTGAACTTGTGCATTGCCGATCCATTTATCTCTATAGAACCTCCCAGAAATAGCCCAGCACTTGTACTCTGCTATCTCCGGTAGTGCTATAGAGATTGGAGCAGCAGTATGCATGCTCGACCTGCCACTCCTGTCGATAGGGCATAACTTGAAATTACCGGACTACCCGTTTGATTCGGGCACATTTTGAAATCATGTCTTGGGGCACCAATAGTGATTTTCCTAACCCAAGAGATCTACTGCAAAGAGTAAAGGGCCACATGGCAGTCATCACCTAAATGATCATTAGAATGAGTGCTCCCAACCTTTGGCCAGTGTAAACATGTGTAGTGATGGAACAAGGAATGGAGATTCGCTCATTTGTCGTTGAGGTTGGATTTTTAAGCCACTGCCCAGTAGTGTGCTACACAGATGAGAACCTTGCTATACCTTCGATCTACCATTATCACGGGCAATTTAACTGACTCTGTAAAAGGACCTTAATGCATCAGTTCAGTTGCATCCGCTTCATTCAACCTTTACTGAGCTCCCAGATGATCTCCATTGACTCATGTGGGTGTTGTTACAGGAAGGATGCAATATGGTGACTAAATCATTGTGTGATGAAAATGTTTTCAACTTTTTAATATTTTTGCGTTTTGATTGCTCTGGCTGCGGTCAGTAAATGGAAATTGGGATGCATGGCGGCTCAGTAGTTATTGGCGTCGTCTTTCAGAACTGGGGTCCTGAATTTGACTTCCTGTTTATGTAGGATCCCTCTCACACTCCAATTCATAATTGGTTTCATATGAGATTGACTCCGGAGTGTGTCTGCGATAAGGAAGGTAGGACAACTCATAGGACAACCGGGACTGATATGAATAATGACAATGTGTACATCACTGTGGAATAATGAGATAGATACATGTAGAAGCATTAAGATAATGTACTGGTTTTAGTTGCATTCACACGTATAACCACAATCATGATATCATAAGTGGTGGCCAATGACTCCTCCCTGCTATGGCTGTATGTCGTTTAATCTTAAACGTTCCAAATTTAAGAATAACATCTGAACGCTCTCCAAATGATGACCCTAACAATGTCTTGTCTTTTGTTTTCAGCTTCACATGGCTTTCTGGGCAAGTTCATAGAAACTTTTTGACCAAGTTTACTGGACATGTGGTTGAGTTATTTGATGAGGAGTTCAGACATCTCTATGATTCGTCCAAGCCAGTGATGGGATTAAAGTCTCCTGCCCCAATGAAGCCAGTATTAAGAAGAGAGGGCAGCGCCATGAGCACCATGACGGACAGCAGCACCCAGGAGACCACAAACACTACCTCAGACCTTCTGAGCAGCTCTCCAGCTACCAGTATCTCCCAACTTTCCCTGTGTCCCTCGTCCCCTTCAACTCCAACACCATCCCCAACTAAGTCTCCACTTCAAAGGATGAATTCCTTCCATGGATACACCGCCTTGAGATCTCCTCCACCTCAAACCAACTACCAGGTGAACTATTATCAGAGGAGTTATGTACCTGAAAGCCCCACACAACTGTTCAGCAACAATAACAACATTTACCGCTCGATGAGAACCCGTAGAGAAGACTTCACTCCACCATCGAGGTTTACCCAAGGATGGAGATTTTTCTCCAAGCCAACAATGACTTAAGACCTATTATTATTAGGTAGATGCACAGACTGCACTTAAAGAATGCAAAAACAAATGTGCAATGTATATGACTCTATTGTGAAGATGTGCTCCACAAAAAGGAACAATTCTCACATATCCAAAACATCTTAAAGTGTTCGTATAATGTGGCCAAAAAGTATTAATTTGGTGATTTCCCATTTTGTACTTTTTTATGTATGCAAAAATGTGTTCTCTTTGGACTGTTGTTGAAAATCGAGTTTGTAAGTTACCACCATGGGCGCCATGACTATAATATAAGGTCATGACGGTCTGCTCTCTTAGTTGGTACCTTATTTATGAAACTTTTCTATACAGTGACTTATTGTACAGTGACTTAATGACCCATCCAAGTCTTCAAAGTTGCAGTGGCAGTATAAGGAGTTGAGTGGCAAACCATCTATCACACTGAGTTTTCAATATTCCACTAACCTTAGCTTGTGTTCAATGAGGCTCATATGGATCATATGCAGTGAGCCCAGGAGGGGAAAGTGAGTGGTTGTGGTAGTGGCAAGGATGGGGGTGGTAGCTCTTGTGATGGCAGTCATCACTCTGGCACTCCCTGGGCTATGCACTGTTGGGAGAGCACACTATTCTTCCCTGAACTTTTGGGTACCCCTGCCTAGGTGGGGTGTCTTTGATGGTGGATGCTTGGCAGGGTGCGAGGCAGGAGGGCAGCTGTTGGCCCAACTAATGGATGGCAGAATCAGTGACCAGGCCTGTTTGGGTACAATAAATAAAGTCTCTCTTTATTGAATAAATGATTGGAGTTGCAGTACGTAGAGTAGCAATAGGCACAGTTCCGAAGTATATTACAGAGTATGCTCTTCCCTATAGACATGTATAGGTAACAGCAATGATGGTAGTAATCCTCCCTGAGTCTCTCTCTAAATATACTTTATAATCTTCCCAAATAACCACAGGTCTGCAATGCATTCTCATTAACTTGATCTGAAATTCCCAGTCTGCAGGGTGAAGAACTTACGATAAATCTGGCCAGTCCATCTCAAAGTGTGGCGGGTGCAGGCAATTATCCCTTTCTGCATCTGTAAAGCATTTTGCCATAAACAAGCATTACCTTACTGTCATAGCCCAAGCACAGCCTTCAAGTGATTCTCAACCCTACTCAGGGGTAGTTTTTCAGTTCAGTTGCTTCTCTGCCAACTTTCAGTCACAGGATTGAAGGTTCCCTGGACTAGGCCTAGATTTCAGGAGCTCACACGTATACTTCCTCACTCTAGGACTGATTAGCTTAGACTCGCTAACCAATGGGATGGGACCAGCCCATCACCCTGGCATCTGCACTAAGACTGCCAGTGTTAACTATATGCTGCCCATACATAACCGTTAGGGATGCACAGTGCACAAGTTAAAAGTAAACACTCTACCAGTTGATTGTTTGGGCAATAATCACAGCATTCAACTTTTTAGTATGAAATTAACTCCTTAGCAGTGATCCACTGGGTCGCTGCACATATACATAATGATCATGCTTGTGTCAAAATTTAGTCTCCAAGGAGGTACCCTGGAGAGGCAGGCTCTTGTATATCAGATAACAAAAAATCTTGAGATGATGGTCACCTAGATAGAAAGCTAACTGATTGCTATGTTACCTCATCCCCCAAATCCTGCATAATACACATCAGATCAATGGCAACCAAGTTCACCAATTTTGGTGGTAGTGGCTAATGATCTAATTGGCATGGAGCAACCTGAAAGAGAAAGCTTCAGCATACTATACTTCAAAATGCCTGGTCAATAGTAGCTTTAGGCGATAAGAGGTGTCTGGTAATAATATTCCCTCTTCCCTATTTAGATAAATGGAGAGGGGGGGGAGGGGGAGTTGTAAAAGACAGCAGTTGGCAGTCTCATATGGATTTGCTGCATTGCATGGGACAATAATGGTTGCCCTATGATTTTGTACTGATGGGACCTTCCCAGTGAGTATTTGGTGTCTCTGCAGTGCCACCACTGGAGTAATGAAGCATTACATGCCTCAAACTTACTGGGCTGTCTGTATAACGTATGGAATGCGTCAAGTCCTTCAGAGACAGAGATGCCCCTTTATAGCGCTGTCTACTTTGATGTGGATGCTCAAAGGGCACCCAGAAATGGGGGAATCCTGCACCTTGAGTGGATCCATCAGTCTGTACATTGTACATAGTCTGCCCCTGTTACCTATTATTCACTGTAAGTCAAGAAGTGTTATCACGTGCTCTAACACATCTGGCAGCTAGAAATCCAGCAGTAACGTTCGCTATAGTACATAGTAAGAGATATTATGAAAGAAAGGAAATTAAGTGTAAAATAAAATGGAAGATGTTAATGAAATGTATCCTGCGCACTGACCGAACAGTCTGTAAATGATCAGAATAAAATGTATATAGTAAAGTTGTGTTCTCTGTAATTGATTTTATACCCAGGACGATAAGGGTACGTTCACACAGACACATTTTCCATATCAGATTTTGCTGCTAATTTGCCACCCTGCGCATTGCAAGGCTAAAATGAGCGAGAAATCCGCACCACCTGTCAATTTCCACGCTTTTGTTTTTTTGCAGTTTATTTCGTGAAATCTTTCCCACCTTCCATCCAAAATTCCATCCAAATTTTTTTCATTGCATATTAACAGCCTATATACAGCTATGGAAGAAGTGGAGCTGCGTCTTAAAAAGATTAAAATAGACAAATCGCCAGGACCAGATGGCATACACCCCTGTATCCTAATAGAATGAAGTAATATCATAGCCAGACCCTTATTTATGATATTTAAGGACTCTATACTGACAGGGACTGTTCCACAGGATTAGCGCATAGCAAATGTGGTGCCAATATTTAAAAAAAGGTCCAAAAACAGAGCCCGGAAACTATAAGGCCCCTTTCACACGGGCGAGTATTTCAACGCAGGTGCAATGCGTGAGGTGAACGCATTGCACCCGCACTGAATCCTGACCCATTCATTTCTATGGGGCTGTGAACACGAGGGGTGATTTTCACGCATCACTTGTGCGTTGCGTGAAAGTCGCAGCATGCTCCTCTTTGTGCGTTTTTCACGTAACGCAGGCCCCATAGAAATTAATGGGGTTGCGTGAAAATCGCAAGCATCCGCAAGCATCCCCGGATGGGGACCCGATCATTATTATTTCCCCTTATAACATGGTTATAAGGGAAAATAATAGCATTCTGAATGAAGAATGCATAGTACAATTGTAATGACCGGCGTCACGCACAGGGAGGGAAAAGGGAAAGCCCTGCTCAAGGGAGAGGGAAAGGTGGTGACCCCTGACTCACCTTGCGGCTGGCACCTGACTGCCCTGACGTCCCTAGACGGGTTCCTCACCCGTGCGGCGATCACGTGCCTAAACCCTGGCTTTCCCTAAAATGAGCCCTAGATAGTGAACAGGCCGGTGGGATCGCTAGTCCGCACCACTGACCCTAAGAGGGAAACACCAGGGAGAGGACAGACAATACAGACAAACACATAGACCCAGGTGGGCGACCACAGCAGACCACAAAGGTCCAACAGGGATCCGGAGGGAAACGTTCTGGACCAACAACCAGAGAACGCAGCAACACAGCTCCAGTGGGTCAGAATAGAAGTCCAGGCAGGAAGCTCTATATCTGGCAACCAGAGAAGTGTGAGAGGGGAATATAAGGAGGTTGGGAGTGCTGGACAAGGAACAGCTGAGAAGAAGGAGCTACGGATCCCTGAGTGAGCCAAAAAGGGTTGCAAAGCAAACCCAGAAAGCTACCATAAGGAAACAGCCCTATCTTACATAGAGCGTGCAGCCAATCGCTGCGACTTCCTGACCCCGGGTATAACTGAGTCAGGCGTGGTTCTTGACACCCTCGTGACAGTACCCCACTCTCTACGAGGGGCCTCCGGACACTCAGGACCAGGTCTCTCAGGATGAGAGGCATGAAAAGCCCGAACTAGCCTGTCGGCGTTTACCTCAGACGCAGGAACCCACATTCTTTCCTCGGGACCATAACCTCTCCAATGCACCAGATATTGAAGAGAGCGGCGGATCCGACGAGACAATTTTGGATATCTGAAACTCTAGATTACCATCCACAACAACAGGAAGGGGGTGGCAGCGGTGATGGTTCTAGAGGTGGAACATATTTTTTGAGTAACGACTTATGAAAGACGTTATGGATTTTAAAAGTCTGAGGTAGCTCCAGGCGAAAAGCCACGGGGTTGATGATGGCTACAATTTTGTAAGGGCCAATGAACCTAGGACCCAGTTTCCAAGAGGGAACCTTTAATTTAATATTCCTAGTAGACAACCACACATAGTCATTCACTCCTAGGTCCGGACCTGGCGACCGTCTCTTATCAGCCATGCATTTGTATTTACCTCCCATATTTTTCAAGTTAGCTTGCACCTTCTGCCATACCGATGAAAGAGATGACGAAAACCGTTCCTCTTCGGGAACCCCAGAAGACCCCCCCTCTTTGAAAGTACAGAATTGGGGATGAAAACCATATGCACCAAGAAATGGTGACTTGCCAGTGGATTCCTGACGACGATTATTTATGGCAAACTCAGCTAACGGTAAATATGATGACCACAACTCTTGGTTTTCAGACACAAAACATCTTAGATATGTCTCAAGGTTTTGGTTGGTACGCTCAGTCTGTCCATTCGACTGAGGATGGAAAGCTGAGGAAAACGACAAGTGTACCCCCAAACGGGAACAAAAAGCTTTCCAAAATTTAGAAATAAACTGGGTACCCCGATCCGAAACAACATCGGAAGGGACCCCGTGAAGCTTCACTATTTCACTGATGAATAAAGATTGGTTATACCAGCGCATAACGTAGTGTGTGGCGGTATATAATCACACCCAAATATTACTGAATTATTTATGTGAATGAGGATTGTTAAAATATAACGTTTATTAGGTCATTTAAAATTAGATTTTACTAATGGGTGAAAAACAACGATTATTACAACAATAATTACATGATGAACGGCTGTGGAGGTTCATGTAATTATTGTTGTAATAATCGTTGTTTTTCACCCATTAGTAAAATCTAATTTTAAATGACCTAGTAAACGTTATATTTTAACAATCCTCATTCACATAAATAATTCAGTTCACTGATGAATACCTGAGCAAGAGTCTTAGCATTAGGTAGTGCGGGTAACGCAATGAAGTGTACCATTTTGCTAAACCTGTCTACTACTACCAAAATAACTGTTTTACCCGCAGACAAAGGTAAGTCAGTGATAAAATCCATTGATAGATGTGTCCATGGTCTATTGGGAATGACGAGTGGTAATAGAGACCCTGCAGGATGTGTATGCGAAACCTTTGCGCGCGCACAGGTAGAACAAGAAGACACAAAATCCAATACATCCTGACGCAACCTTGGCCACCAAAAACGACGAGACAATAGCTCCAAGGTTGCTTTACCACCCGGGTGCCCAGCAAGTGCCGAATTATGATGTTCCTTTAATAATTCGAAACGCAGGTTCAACGGTACAAACAATTTCTCTGAGGGGCAAGAGACTGGGGCGTCCCCCTGGGCCTCTAACACCTTCCCCTCCAGAGCAGAGTGTACCGCAGAAACAACCACTACTCTTTGTAGAATGGGTACCGGATCACTCACATTACCCCCTCCAGGGAAACAACGAGAGAGTGCATCAGCCTCGGTATTCTTTGCCCCAGGACAATAGGTAATAGCAAAGTTAAACCTGGTAAAAAATAGCGACCACCTAGCTTGTCTAGGGGTGAGACGCTTAGCTGATTCGAGGTACAGAAGATTTTTGTGGTCCGTAATCACAGTGACGGGGTGGATTACCCCCTCTAAAAAGTGACGCCATTCTTCAAACGCTAGTTTAATAGCTAATAGTTCCCTATTGCCAATATCATAGTTCTTTTCTGCTGCAGATAGTTTTTTAGAAAAGAAAGCACAAGGACGCCATTTGCCAGGAGACGGACCCTGAGACAGTACAGCCCCCACTCCCACCTCTGACGCATCGACTTCAACAATAAAAGGCTGAGAGACATCAGGTTGGACTAGTACAGGTGCCGAGCTAAACCTCTCTTTTAGAGAGGAAAAAGCAATTTTAGCGGCGTCAGACCATTTAGAAAAATCAGTCCCCTTCCTAGTCATGTCAGTAAGGGGTTTTACAATAACTGAATAATTTTTTATGAATTTCCTATAGAAATTCGCGAAGCCCAAGAACCGTTGCAGTGCTTTGAGGTTCTCAGGAAGATCCCAATCTAAAATTGCCTGGACCTTCCTAGGATCCATACTGAAACCTGAAGCAGATAAAAAATAACCTAGGAATTGTATTTCCTGAACGGCGAAGACACATTTTTCAATTTTAGCATATAATTTATTCGTCCGTTGGACCTGCAGTACTTGTCTGACATGCACCTCATGTGTTCTCAGATCAGACGAATAAATTAAGATATCATCTAGGTATATTACCACAAACCTGCCGATTAGATGACTAAAAATGTCATTAACGAAATGTTGGAGCATTGGTCAGACCGAAAGGCATAACTAGATTTTCATAATGCCCCTCAGGGGTGTTAAAAGCTGTCTTCCACTCATCCCCCTCCTTGATACGAATCAGATTGTAGGGCCCCCTAAGATCAAGTTTGGAGAACCACCTAGCACCCGCAATCTGGTTAAACAGGTCAGGAATGAGAGGAAGAGGGTATGGGTCTCAGATGGTTATCCGATTTAATTCGCGGAAATCTAGGCAAGGACGCAGGCCCCCATCTTTATTTTTAACAAAGAAAAACCCTGCAGCCACGGGTGAAGAAGAGGGTCTGATGTGTCCCTTAGCCAAGCTCTCGGAGATATAATCTTTCATGGCTTGTCTCTCTGGACCCGAAAGATTATATAACCTGGTCTTGGGTAATTTTGCGCCGGGAATAAGGTTAACCGGGCAATCATAAGGACGGTGAGGTGGTAACTTCTGACAACCCTTTTCAGAAAAAACTTCCTCAAAATCCGAAATAAATGTAGGTAGGGTAGTTATGGAGGCGACTAAGCAATTGCTATTTAAGCAATTTTCTCTGCAATGCTCACTCCACTCCGATATCTCCCTGGCCTGCCAATCCACCACTGGATTGTGCGCTACCAACCAGGGAAGACCCAATACCACAGGAGTGGGAAGCCCCTCCAGAACATAACATGATAGACACTCGTTATGGTGGTCCCCTACCCGAAGGTGTAAATTATGGACAATGTGAGTGAGGTTTCTCTGAGACAGAGGAGCAGAATCAATAGCGAAAAGGGGAATAGGTCTCTGTAGCGTACAGAGAGACAAACCCATAGTGCATGCAAAATGGGCATATATCAAATTTACTCCTGCTCCACTGTCTAGAAAAAAAGAAATAGTCTCCGTCTTAACACCAAAAACAACAACCGCTGGCAACACAAATTGCGATGTTCGTATGGAGGAAACATATACCCTCCGGCTGACATCCTCCACACAGCCTGGGGTTAGTAGTTTTCCGACGGTCTTTTGTTTTTTGAGGAAAGAAGGACAGACATTAATGAAATGACCCCTCTCCCCACAGAAAAAACAAACCCCACGCCTACGGCGAGCCTCAGGACGGACCTGACGAGTGGTTCCTCCTAGCTGCATAGGCTCGTCTAAGTCCGTACAGACTAACTGCTGCTTGGGTGGGGTTACCAATTGCTCCGTTTTTTTAAACCTGTCCCTAAGGCGTCTATCTATTCGGATAGAAAGGGACATAACCGCATCAAGGGAAAAGGGGGTCTCATATAATGCAAGCGCATCCTTAACCCTTTCGGATAACCCAGAGCAGAACTGACTCCTGAGAGCCGGGTGGTTCCATTGGGTATCCGTAGCCCACCTACGAAAGTCAGAGCAATACTCCTCTACCGGCCGCTCTCCTTGTAGGTGTCTCCGTAATCTTGATTCAGCCAGTGCGTCTCGGTCAGGGTCGTCATATATGAGACCCAAGGCCCCGAAAAACTTATCCACTGACCGGAGAGCCTGGGAATCAGTGGGTAAAGAGAACGCCCAGAACTGCGGGTCCCCCTGCAGCAGGGAAATAACAACCCCCACCCGCTGTTCTTCATTACCAGAGGAGTAAGGGCGCAGTTTAAAATATAATTTACAGGCCTCACGGAATGTCAAAAACTTGTCCCTTCCCCCAGAAAATCTGTCAGGGAGAGGAACCTTGGGTTCCGCAACAACCTGGTTACCAGTAGCAACCGCTGGGCTTACGGTGAGTTGTAATTGCTGCTGTTGCTGGAGGACCGACGCCTTCAATCCTGCCACCTCCAAAGACAGCCATGAAATTGCTTGGACAGAGCAGCAATTGGATCCATACTGGATTCTAAGTAGGTAAAAAAAGAATTTTTTTTTTTTTACCTACACAAAATAAGGGTCAGATATAATGTAATGACCGGCGTCACGCACAGGGAGGGAAAAGGGAAAGCCCTGCCCAAGGGAGAGGGAAAGGTGGTGACCCCTGACTCACCTTGCGGCTGGCACCTGACTGCCCTGACGTCCCTAGACGGGTTCCTCACCCGTGCGGCGATCACGTGCCTAAACCCTGGCTTTCCCTAAAATGAGCCCTAGATAGTGAACGGGCCGGGGGGATCGCTAGTCCGCACCACTGACCCTAAGAGGGAAACACCAGGGAGAGGACAGACAATACAGACAAACACATAAACCCAGGTGGGCGACCACAGCAGACCACAAAGGCCCAACAGGGATCCAGAGGGAAACGTTCTGGACCAACAACCAGAGAACGCAGCAACACAGCTCCAGTGGGTCAGAATAGAAGTCCAGGCAGGAAGCTCTATATCTGGCAACCAGAGAAGTGTGAGAGGGGAATATAAGGAGGTTTGGGAGTGCTGGACAAGGAACAGCTGAGGAGAAGGAGCTACGGATCCCTGAGTGAGCCAAAAAGGGTTGCAAAGCAAACCCAGAAAGCTACCATAAGGAAACAGCCCTATCTTACATAGAGCGCGCAGCCAACCGCTGCGACTTCCTGACCCCGGGTATAACGGAGTCAGGCGTGGTTCTTGACACCCTCGTGACAAAAATAGGGCTGGAGGGGTTAAAAGAAAAAAAAAATGCAACTCACCTTAATCCACTTGTTCGCGCAGCCGGCATCTCTTCTGTCTTCATCTGTGAGCAATAGGATCTTTGATGACGTCACTGCGCTCATCACATGATCCATAGTGATGGATCATGTGACGGACCATGTGATGAGCGTAGTGACGTCATCAAAGGTCCTATTGCTCACAGATGAAGACAGAAGAGATGTCGGCTGCGCAAACAAGTGGATTAAGGTGAGTAAATTTTTTTTATTTTTTATTTTATTTTTAACCCCTCCAGCATTATTTTACCATACATTCTGTATTCAGAATGCTATTATTTTCCCTTATAACCATGTTATAAGGAGAAATAATACAATCTACACTACAACTAACCCAAACCTGAACTTCTGTGAAGAAGTTCGGGTCTGGGTACCACAGTCAGTTTTCTTATCACGCGCGTGCAAAACACATTGCACCCGCGCGATAAAAACTGAACATCGGAACACAATCACAGTCAAAACTGACTGCAATTGCGTTCCTACTCACGCGGGTTTGCCGCAATGCACCGGGACGCATCCGGACCTAATCCGGACACGCTCGTCTGCAAGGGGCCTAAGACTACTTTCACATTAGCATTTTCAATTCCGAAAATTTAGATCCGTCATAGGATATCAATAGCGGAAGAAAACGCTTCAGTTTTGTCACTATTCATTGTCAATGGGGACAAAACTGAACAGAATGCACCAAAATGTATTCCGTTCCGTTTGGTTGCGTCCCCAGTGCAAGCAGCGTTTTTCTGTCCGCGATGTTGTGCGGAGCAAGACGGATCCATCCTGACACACAATTTAAGCCAATGGGGATGGATCAGTTTTCTCTGAAACAATAGAAAACGGATCCGTCCCCCATTGACTTTCAATGGTGTTCATGATGGATCCGTCATGGCTATATAAGACATAATACAACCGGATCCGTTCATGACGGATGCATGCGGTTGTATTATTGTAACGGAAGCGTTTTTGAAGATCCATGACGGATCCGCAAATAAACGCTAGTGTGAAAGTAGCCTAAGCCGGTAAGTTTAACATCTGTCGTGGGTAAACTGTTTAAAGGCTTTCTAAGAGATGCTATCTTGGAGGACCTCAATGAAAATAAGCAAATAACGCCATATCAGCATGGCTTCATGAGGGATCAGTCATGCCGAATAATTTAATCAGTTTCTATGAGGAGGTAAGTTCTAGACTTGACAGCGGCGAATCAATGGATGTCGTGTATCTGGACTTCTCCAAAGCATTTGACACTGTACCACATAAAAGGTTAGTATATAAAATGAGAAGCTCGGACTGGGAGAAAACGTCTGTATGTGGGTAAGTAACTGGCTCAATGATAGAAAACAGAGGGTGGTTATTAACGGTACACACTCAGATTGGGTCACTGTCACTAGTGGGGTACCTCAGGGGTCAGTATTGGGCCCTATTCTCTTCAATATGTTTATTAATGATCTTGTAGAAGGCTTGCATAGTAAAGTATTTTTTTTTGCAGATGACACTAAACTGTGTAAAGTAATTAACACGGAAGAGGACAGTATACTGTATATATACTGCAGGAGACAATATACTGTATATATACTTCAGAGAACAGTATACTGTATATATATACACTACAGAGGACAGTATACCGTATATATGTATATATATATATATATATATATATATATACTACAGAGGACAGTATACCATGTATATATATTTACTACAGAAGACAGTATACTGATACAGATTGATCTGGATAGATTGGAGGCTTCGGCAGAGAAGTGGCAGATGAGGTTTAACACTGATAAATGTAAGGTTATGCACATGGGAAGGAATAATGCAAGTCACCCGTACATACTAAATGGTAAAACACTGGGTAACACTGACATGGAAAAGGACTTAGGAATTTTAGTGAACAGCAAACTAAGCTGCAAAAACCAGTGTCAGGCAGCTGCTGCCAAGGCCAGTAAGATAATGGGTTGCATCAAAAGAGGCATAGATGCCCATGACAAGAACATAGTCCTGCGACTTTACACATCACTGGTCAGACCACACATGGACTGTGTACAGTTCTGGGCTCCTATGGAAAAGGCAGACATGGCAGAGCTGAAGAGGGTACAGAGGAGGGCAACTGAAGTAATAACTGGAATGAATGGACTACAGTACCCTGAAAGATTATCAGCATTAGGGCTATTCACTTTAGAAAAAGACGACTGAGGGGAGATCTAATTACTATGTATAAATATATCCGGGGTCAGTACAGAGATCTCTCCCATCATCTATTTATCCCCAGGACTGTGACGAGGGGACATCCTCTGCGTCTGGAGGAAAGAAGGTTTGCACACAAACATAGAAGAGGATTCTTTACGGTAAGAGCAGTGAGACTATGGAGCTCTCTGCCTGAGGAGGTGGTGATGGTGAGGTCACTAAAAGAGTTCAAGAGGGGCTGACTGCTACAGAAGGACAATATTTTATATTTAACTTTCAACCGTACAGTAACGCCGAAATGAAACAGCCAAATATAAAAAAAAAATTAAGTTTTCCATGATTATTATGTTTTTTTTAAATACCCTTTTCTGACGGGTGTTTCCCATCTACACCAACATAGAAAAGGATTCTTTACTAAAAGGGCTCATTCAGACGGCCGGATCCGTTTTTTGCAGACAGTTCAGTGT
The DNA here is from genome assembly GCF_014858855.1 of Bufo gargarizans. Taxonomy (NCBI): domain Eukaryota; kingdom Metazoa; phylum Chordata; class Amphibia; order Anura; family Bufonidae; genus Bufo; species Bufo gargarizans. The sequence continues at coordinate 57,465,205 of NC_058084.1, read as the reverse complement.
GTTTGCAAAAAAACTAATTGCATTCTGCATTTTTGCGGACCCATAGACTTCAATGGGCCCACGCCCTGATTTTCACTGACAAGTATAGGACATGTTTTATTTGTTTTGTGGAGCCGTAGAACAGAAGAAAAGGGCACCATAGAAGTGAATGGGTCTGCATCTAATCTGGAAAAAAAACGGATCCGCATTTTTGCGGACAGCATACGGACATCTGAATAAGCCCTAATACTATGGAGCTCTCAGCCAAATGAGGTTGTGATGGTGAACTGACTAAAAAAGCTCAAGAGGGGCCTGGATGTGTTTCATGAGAGCCATATCTGGTTCTAGATTCATGGGCACTAGATTTCTGAGGAAGGGTCGCTGATTCTGATTGCCAGAAATACAAAATTGTCTTCTACCAGTGATTGGCTGCAGCGGTCACATGCCGTGTTGACACATCATCATTGGAGTCAGCTGAACAGGGATCGGTGGAGAGTTATAACTATGGGGGTGGTGGGGGATTGGTAAGGGGAGAATACTGCTTTCATTATTTTATATTTATTTCATACTGGCAGAAGGACCCAGCTTTGCACGGGTATATTTCATCTATTTCATTTAATGTTTGTGTGTTGTTAAAAGATATCGACAGTATCCCCCATAACGTGACCTCTACAGCACCCGCCCCCATAACGTGACCTCTACAGTACCCGCCCCCTTAACAGTGACCTTCACAGCCCCCCACCCTTTAACACTGACCCACCCCACAGTGCCCCTTTCTCCTTAAAATGGGACCTCAACAGCAGGCCACCCCCTTAAGGCCTCATGCACACGGCCGTTGTGCAGCCGTTCCGTGCATTGGCAACCACAATTTGCGGTCCCCAATGCACGGGGCCCGCCGTGCAGCAGCCGCGACCGGATCCGGACCCATTCAACTTGATCCGTCTGCAAAGAAAAAAGGGGGTCAGTCAGCACATCCCAAAGCGCAGGGGCACGTTGCTATGGCTGAGAACAACACTGTTAATCAAAACATGCAATGCAACAGCTCAATGCAAACCAAATAAAGTACAAAATTGCGTCACAATTGCAAATGCTATACTAATAAGTTAGAGATACTTGGCAAATCATTTTGTACAAAATTATTTGAGCCCGTCTGCCGCACGTCAAGGCGATCTCTAGTTAGACGGGTTCCTAACACTAAATTCTATCTGTTATGTGCCATGACGGCTATCATACAATTCAGCAAGTGTAGGTTTCACATGAGCATTCAACTTGATCCGTCTGCACCGTAAAAAAAAGTAAAAAAGTTCTATTTTTTTGCAGTGCGGCGTGGTGCTTCCGTGGGGTTCCGTTCCTCCATTCTGCACCACAGCTCTGGACTACTTGAATGGGTCCGCATCCGTGATGCGGGGCGCCCACGCCGAGGCTCACATATTGTGGACCCGCTGTTTTCGGGCCGCAATACGGGCCATGGCTGGCAAGGTCATGTTTGTTACATCATCAAAATCATATTAACTCACACATAAGCCGTCTTATACTAAGAATGTCCTTCGTTGCCTATAGCAAAGAATCAGAGCTCATATTAATGACCTGTAGCAAAATAGAAGCTGAGCTGTGATTGGTTGCTATATGCCACCTGATGAATATCCAGGAGCAGGATCAAGTATGAAACCTTACAGAGGAGTAAGGAGATGGGTGGCCTGTTCTATATTTCTTATCCACCCAAGCACAACATTTTAGGAGCTGGAGCTTAGCTGGAGGAGATGGAAAGGGTGGTAAGCTTATAGAGTGGGCGTCCGGATGCTCGCCACCTGCTGCGTTTTTGGAAAGGGATGTAGATGCAAAATTGAAATCCTCCCGATTGTTGGGCTTATGAGGAAGGTATGGGGGAAGGTTAAAGAGATTTTGGGAATCACAGGATTATTACACCTCTCGCCTCTATGGCATAACCCTGCTCAGCCGGAGCTGTCCTGCCTGGAAGGTTTCTTCCAATGGGAAAAGAAAGGTCTCTGGAATATTAGTCAGTTGTATTCCCAAGGTGTTCCCAAACAGTTTCAGCAATTATATTCTGAGTTCGGTCTACCTTCCACTAATTTTTATAAATACGACATGCTCTTGAGTCACAATCCAAGATGCTATCATTGCAATTTACTTCTAATCGAATACTTAGTAACAGGGCTGGCCTTAGGTGTTCAGGCGCCCTGTGGCGGTTCACCTAAACATACACAAAGAGGAAAACAATCTTTGTAACAAACAGTTTTTTTTTAAATTACAGATAATTTAAGTGCAAGTGCAAACAAGTACAAGAATAAATAACTGGATTGACTGGTAACAATAATGTATATTAAATACATAATACAGAAAAAAACAGCTACCGTAACTGCAATCTTTTTAACATTGGTTTTCAGAGATAATATAATGTGCAAATGCAATAATAACTGGGAACACTGGTAAACAAAATGTACTCCTCCTGACAAGTATTAATCGGAAGCTCAAAATACAACTTTACGTGCTTTTGTCTTTGCAAACTCATCAATCACGTTGTTCATGTCCAACGTCTTCAAAACATCGCTTTCAATTGATAATACTGATAAAGAGGTTAGTCTGTCATCAGTCATTGATCATCTCAGATATGTTTTAATGAGTTTTAACTTGGAAAAGCTGCGTTCTCCTGATGCCACAGAAACAGGGATTGTTAATAGAATCCGAAACGCTATCCAAATGTTTGGAAAAGGGTCAGTCAGGCCATTTCTCTCTATGAAATTGAGTATATGGCAGGGTGCTGTGGCATCTTGAGGTAGTAGGCTTTGAAGCATGCCAAAGCCCCTCTGAAAGATCTAGACCAGGGCTGGCCAACCTGCGGCTCTCTAGCTGTTGTAAAGCTACAATTCCCACCATGCCTTGCTGTAGGCTGATAGTTGTAGGCTGTCTGGGCATGCTGGGAGTTTAAGTTTTGCAACAGCTGGAGAGCCGCAGGTTGGCCAGCCCTGATCTAGACCATTAATGTCCAATTGGCTGCTCTTCTCTAATGCCTTCTGTAACTGCAGGCAACATTCCCTTAAGTTTTCTCTTGATGGAAGATGTCTCATGTTGTATAGAAATCTCCATACTTTGTTGTGTTGTTCCATTTGAGTAACACGCTCCTCCAAAGATTTAGCAGCAGTATCAACCAAAACATAAAATAAAAAAATCAATCTTAAATTTCTTAGTGGGATCGGTTAAAGGTTCATCTTGGCTTTCGTAATCAAAAAAGGCTTTTTTTCTGTGGATACGAGAAGGCTTTTTAAAAACAGGCTCCACATTCACTTTTTCTGCTAGTTCCTTTGCAAGCTGGAAGGAGCTTTCAAATCCAGACTCTCTGAAATGTATTAAAAAATTGTGACATTTCTGGATAAGGTTTGAGACTAAAATGATACCAGCAGCCTCATTCTGCATAGCTTTGCTCACAATATTAACTTGGTACAATATCTCATACCAAACACACAATGACACAATAAATTTGAACTCCACAATCTGCTGAGATCGTGTGTTAGCCTCATGACAAATGTTCGGTTCAGTGTGGGTTTCATCAGACAAAACAATCAGTGCTTCTTGTATTTCACCGAGATTATGTCTTAGCGGTTTAAGACAATTTATACGGCATTCCCACTGCGTGGTGCACAAAGGCTTTAAAGTGAGGCCAGAAACGTGGTCAGACAAATTTTTCCATCTCTTTACGGTTCCTGAGAATAGAACATAAAGGCGCTGAATGATCCCAAATAGTAGCATCGATTCCTTGCAGGAGCGTACTGCATCTCCAATGACAAGATGAAGACAATGACAGCCACACGGTACAAATACTGCTCTTGGGTTTATGTTTGAAATTTTGGACTGAACTCCGTTGTTTTTTCCTCCCATATTGGCTCCATTGTCATAACCTTGTCCACGCCAATTATCAAAGTCCACATTTTTTCCTGAAAGAAATTCAAGGAGGAAATCACTTAATCCTTTTCCAGTTGTATCCTCTACTTTATTGAAACCAAGGAAATGTTCCTTTACTTAAAAATTTCCAGAAATGTCTTCCAAAAATCGAATTGTAAAAGACATCTGCTCCTTATGGCTAATATCTGGAGTGCAATCAAGGATAATTGAGAAATATTTAGCATTTCTGCAGCGTTGTAAAATGTCCTCAATTACCTATTTTGCCATAAGATTTATTATTTCATTTTGAATTGTTTTACCACAGTAGTGGTCTGCAGTTTCTTTTGATACCACCCTGCATAAGTGTTCTGCCATCACACTGTCATATTTTCCTAATAGTTCCACGAGACCTAAAAAATTTCCATTATTGGTTGTAAAAAGTCAATCTGAGGAGCCTCTGAAGGCCGATTACGCTCTGCTAAAAACTGGACAATAGCCTCTCCATCACAGATCTCCAGTGTTGCCTTTCACGGCTCATGAGATTTTAATAGTTTTAGTCAATCACGTGTTTTGATTTCCGTCTCAGTAGTGTTTCAGTCCATCTGCTGGGCTGTAAAATGACCACTGGAGGTTTCATGCGATTTCAAAATATTTGACATATGTGTCCAGTCATCTGATCCTCCAAGGGCAAGCAATGTTTTAGGATTCTTATCAAATAATTTACAAGAGAAACAGAATACTTTATTGGCAGATGAGGATTATACCAACCATCGCTGTGTTTGTTCTTCACCACTGTCTAATTTTCTTTTGTAGAAAGCTGAAGAAAAGTGCCGATTATAAGCATCTTTTTTAAAATCAACATCTTGTACCTGTACAGGACCAACATCTAAAATACTACAGTCCTGATCAAAAGTTTAAGACCACTTGAAAAATGGCAAAAAATAATATTTAGCATGGCTGGATCTTAACAAGGTTCCAAGTAGAGCTTCAACATGCAACAAGAAGAAATGGGAGTGAGACAAAACATTATTTGAGCATTCAATTTAATGAAAACAACGAATGAACTAAAACAGGCAGTTTTTCAGCTGATCAAAAGTTTAGGACCACACCTCCAAAAAAAAACTAAACCCCACCCCCAAAACAGAAATCCAACTTCCAAACATGAACTGAGTAATGAGTAGCTCCGCCGTTATTGTTGATCACTTCAAAAATTCGTTTTGGCATGCTTGATGCAAGCGTTTCCATGAGGTGAATGGGAACATTTCTCCAAGTGGTGAAGACGGCCGCACGAAGGTCATCTACTGTCTGGAACTGTTGTCCATTTTTGTAAACTTCCCTTGCCATCCATCCCCAAAGGTTCTCAATTGGATTTAGATCAGGGGAACACGCAGGATGGGCCAAAAGAGTGATGTTATTCTTCTGGAAGAAGTCCCTTGTCCTGCGGGCATTGTGTACTGTAGCGTTGTCCTGTTGAAAAACCCAGTCTTTACCACACAGTCGAGGGCCCTCAGTCATGAGGAATGCTCTCTGCAACATCTGGACATAGCCAGCGGACGTTTGACGCCCCTGCACTTCCTGAAGCTCCATTGTTCCAGTAAAGGAAAAAGCACCCCAGACCATTATGGAGCCCCCTCCACTGTGGCGCGTAGAAAACATCTCAGGTGGGATCTGCTTTTCATGCCAGTAACATTGGAAACCATCAGGACCATCAAGGTTACATGTTTTCTCATCAGAGAATAAAACTTTCTTCCACCTTTGAATGTCCCATGTTTGGTGCTCTCTTGCAAAGTCCAAACGAGCAGTTCTGTGGCGTTCAAGGAGACGAGGTCTTTGAAAACGTCTTTTGTTTTTGAAGCCCTTCAGTCTCAGATGCCGTCTGATGGTTATGGGGCTGCAGCTAGCACCAGTAAGGGCCTTAATTTGGGTCGAGGATCGTCCAGTGTCTTGACATATTTAGCATGGCTGGATCTTAACAAGGTTCCAAGTAGAGCTTCAACATGACACAAGAAGAAATGGGAGTGAGACAAAACATTTTTTGAGCATTAGATTTAATAAAAACAATGAATAAACTGAAACAGGCTGTTTTTCAGGTGATCAAAATTTTAATACCACATGCCTTTAAAAGGCCAAATCTGTGCACAGATGTGGATTCATTGTCATTTTCTGTCAGGTAGTCACATGTTGTGATGGCAAAGGCAAAAAAAACTCTCCCTTTTTTAATGTGGTCGGGTTGTTGAACTGCATAAGCAGGGTCTCTCACAGCGCGCCATCACTGCTGAGGTGGGACGCAGTAAGACAGTCATTTGGAATTTCTTAAATTCTTAAATGATCCTGAGGATTATGGAACAAAAAAGTCAAGTGGAAGACCCCCAAAAAATTAATCAGCACTGAGCCGGAGGATCCCGAGGGCTGTCCGTCAAGACACTGGACGATTCTCGACCCAAATTAAGGCCCTTACTGGTGCTGACTGCAGCCCCATAACCATCAGACGACATCTGAGACTGAAGGGCTTCAAAAACAAAAAACATCTTCAAAGACCTCGTCTCCTTGAACGCCACAGAACTGCTCGTTTGGACTTTGCAAGAGAGCACCAAACATGGGACATTCAAAGGTGGAAGAAAGTTTTATTGATGGTCCTGATGGTTTCCAACATTACTGGCATGACAAGCAGATCCCACCTGAGACGTTTTCTACGCGCCACAGTGGAGGGGGGGGCCATAATGGTCTGGGGTGCTTTTTCCTTTAGTGGAACAATGGAGCTTCAGGAAGTGCAGGGGCGTCAAACGGCCGCTGGCTATGTCCAGATGTTGCAGAGAGCATTCCTCATGACTGAGGGCCCTCGTCTGTGAGGTAACGACTGGGTTTTTCAACAGGACAACGTAACAGTACACAAGGGACAAGGGACTTCTTCCAGGAGAATAACATCACTCTTTTGGCCCATCCTGCGTGTTCACCTGATCTAAATCCAATTGAGAACCTTTGGGGATTGATGGCAAGGGAAGTTTACAAAAATGGACAACAGTTCCAGACAGTAGATGGCCTTCATGCGGCCATCTTCACTACTTGGAGAAATGTTCCCACTCACCTCATGGAAACGCTTGCATCAAGCATGCCAAAACTAATTTTTGAAGTGATAAACAATAACGGCGGAGCTACTCATTACTGAGTTCATGTTTGGAAGTTGGATTTCTGTTTTGGGGGAATTTAGTTTTTTTTGGAAGGTGTGGTCCTAAACTTTTGATGAGCTGAAAAAAAGCCTGTTTCAATTTATTCATTGTTTTCATTAAATTGAATGCTCAAAAAATGTTTTGTCTCACTCCCATTTCTTCTTGTTGCATGTTGAAGCTCTACTTGGAACCTTGTTAAGATCCAGCCATGCTAAATATGATTTTTTGCCATTTTTCAAGTGGTCTTAAACTTTTGATCAGGACTATAGCTCCTGGGGAGTATTAAGGCCCGGTTTTTACTCTAGCTGCTAGGCTTTCTACGAATCCTTTGGGTTGTTTTCATAGGAAAATGCTCTATGCTGCACTAAATTTGTCTTGAGTGGGGTGGGTGGGTATTATTGTGGGATTGTGTGTAATGACCATTTATATTATTGAGATAATGCTTTATCTTGATTCTGTTATGTGAACTGTGACCCTGGTTGGATTGTAAGCTTCCAATGTATAACCTGTATGGTCATGATAATTAATCAAAAATCAAAAAATTATCTGATTTAAAAAAAACTTGCCAGGCCGCGGCGATCAGGGCAGTTTTAAAAGCTGTACTAATGAAGCGCTTCCATTATGGAAGCGCTTCATTAGTACAGAAGGACCAGGAAGCGGTGAAGGATCTGTACTCACCGCTTCCTGGTCCACGGCTCTGCTATCGACTGTGCAGGGCTGCGCACAGCGTGAGGTCGCTCTGTGACCTCACACTGTGCGCCTCTATACACAGCCAGCCGACAGCAGAATGAAGAGGATCGCGATGGTGACCAGGTGAGGTAAGTGTTTTTTTTTATTTTATTTTCCCTGGGAGACTTATGGCTGACATGGGGGGCAGACTTATGGCTGACATGGGGGGCAGACTTATGGCTGTCATGGGGGGCAGATTTATGGCTGACATGGGGGGCAGACTTATGGCTGACATGGGGGGCAGACTTATGGCTGACATGGTGGGCTGATAGATGGCTAAAGGTTTGGGGATTGATCTGAGCCATTGGGGGTCTGATCTGAGGTCTTATTAACATTGGGGGTCTGATTGCTGGTCTGACCTGAGGTGTAATGAAAGATATTTTTATTCTTATTGTTCTCCTCTAAAACCTAGGTGCATCTTATAGGGCGAAAAATACGGTACAGTGCAGCAGAGACCATAGTCAGTTTATATAGTCGTTATATACAGTAGTGTTATATATTTTAATATGCACCTTGTGTTTTGTTATGCACGTGAATCAGTCAGCCCCACCCCAGAACCCCACCCCACCCTGTCCCTGGAAAAATTGTCTTGCATGAAACTGGTCCTTGGTGAAAAAAAGGTTGGGGACCACTGTGCTAGAGAGCTGAGACCCAGTCTAAAACCGTCCCTGACACCTGATGAACCCGTGTGCCAAATTTCGTGATTGTAAATGCGACGGTGCGGATTCCTTTAGCGGACATACATACACTCAGCTTTTTTTATTAGATATATTTATTTTACCTATTTACATTATTTTATTATTATGTTATAGCACTGAATAAATGTTTATATAAAAAAAATTGTGGCTGGACAGCCCCTTTAAAAAGAGGTTGTTCCTTTAAGATCACTTATCCTCTATACACAGGATATGGTATAAGTGTCTGTGGGGGGTTTGACCACTGGAGCCCCCTCTAATCATGAAAATGGGGGTTTAAAGGGAGCAGCAGATATGCATGGGTGTCCATTGCCCATACACCTCTATGTGACCACCAGAGGTAGCCAAATACAAGTGCTCAGCTATCTCCGCAGGCCCAAGAGCTGACCACTATTCCATTCCAATGTGTGAGTAAGGGCTCCCATTCTTGGGATCAGCTGGGGCCCCGGCAGTCAGATAGGTCTAAATAAGACAATTAACATACAACAAACTACATGTAATTGACTGTCTAGTGCAGGCATGCTCAACCTGCGGCCCTCCAGCTGTTGGAAAACTACAACTCCCATCATTCCCGGACAGCCCACAGCTATCATCCTACAGAAGGGAATGATGGGAGTTGTAGTTTTACAACAGCTGGAGGGCCGCAGGTTGAGTATCCCTGGTGTAGTGTATTCACCGGTGCCCTTCCCCCGCAGCCTCCTATATGCTCGGCTCTGCTGTCTCTTTAGGTAAATCGCACTCCGCCGACGTGTTAGATCTCGTTTGTACATTGAACGGCAGTAAAACCTACCATATACACTGCTGATAAATGGCAATTCCACCTTTGCAACATCTGTACTTATCAGGGGGGCTGTAGGTTTTGCAGTATTATGGAGCAGCATTGGGCTCCCAAGGAGTAGTAGAACTACAAGTCCCATCATGTCATTCCTGCACAGGTACTTTCATGAACGCCCGCTCCTCAGAACAGAATGTCGTGCCCCAAGGCTGTGTGTCACTGAGATTACATGGCTCAGTAGTCTGACATGTACATTAACACACAGCATACACCGGGATCTTTAACCAAACACAGCAACACGTCTCTCGGGAGAAAGTATGATAACCCACATCACTGGGGTGCTCTAAGTTCTCCTCTGGTACCCCAAGGAACCAGTCCAACCCTTTTGTTGGGGGTTGTAGTTCTCCTATAACTGCATCGGCCACTTTCTTTGAACATTGAATATTTGCATAATCCTACATTACATTACTGATATACTATAGTTACAAGCTCATCTTTCCAGCAGGAGATGCCGTCAAACTTTGTATTTTGCCTTGTGCATGCAGCTCAATGTCAGGCTGGTGCAGAGACAGCCAAAGCAATTCCACAGTGTGAGCGCATGGTCAAACAACTCCTAAATATCAGCTTGCTGGACACTTCTTCTGAATTTGGGGTTGTCCAGGATTGCTGCTTTCTTCTAAAAACAGCGCCACACCTGTTTACAGTTTGTCTGTTGTATTGCAGCTCAGCTAAATGGAGCCGAGCTGCAATACCAGATACAACCCAAAAAAAACATGTTTATTTTTATTATTTCTGGACAACCCCTTTAGTCATGTTTTTTTTTAGACCGGAAAAGTGTAATGATCACTCTACACATTAAAAGGGTGGTCCAACTTTTTGCTAGTTTTTAAATTCTTGTACTTTCCTGCCAACCTCTGGAGCCAAACATACAAACTTGCTCCTCGCTTCTCAGTTTCAGCTCCTTCGGTCCACCGTTCTGGTCGCTGCAGTGTCCCCAAGCACGTGACCCACGTGTCTCCTGAATGTTTACATGTGGGGAGCAGAGTGCGGCAAAGAGAGCGGTGGAGCGTCGGAGCCAGAACCGAGTGGCGGGGAGCAGGTATGTTTGACTCCACAGGTCCAGGGGGGAGGGAGACAAATGTGCAAAACACAACAGGACCATGAGTAGGGTAATGTCCAATCCCACCGGGACTTAAAGTTGAGCTGAAATATTTTCATTTGAATGGAAAACCTTTGTAGGATTAATGTGTACAATGTCTGAAGTGAGCCTAAGAGGGTGGCTTAGGAGGGCATGGAAAATTCTTGGGTTCCCATGGACAGGACAGTGCTGGGAACGTGACCTATAGGCAACAGTGTATTGGACGAGGAGATTTTTGTGGTACCACATCACTCCTCTAGCCCCCCCACCACCATGACTGCATCCAATGTGCCCCCCGTCTTCTCGCACCGGAACTGCTCCTCCTTGTGACACAGGACACTGCACATTAGTAGGGTTGACAGATCTGGCCGAGCCGGTTTCACGACGATGTCACACGTTGTTAGTCATTTCCTAACTGCTGACATAATACAGGCGGCAGTGACTAAAACGTACTGCAAGAAGACGCCAGTCCCTGTGAGCCTAGAGCAATACAAGAATCCATCGGTGAAAATATCGAATTAAAAAGTGATTTTTGGGGGGGCCAGTTTAGGGTCAAAGTTCATTTTGGAAAAATCAGACGTGTATTTGCCTCAGAATCCAAAGCGGAAATCTGAGGCTGATCCGAAGTTTTGGCAGTCGGCATGTCACGGATGATTCTATGGTGCTTATCTGCTTGCAGACGCCTACAACGGTTTTCATGTAATTTCTGAATGGAAACCGCACCAAGAAGGCAGATGTCACTTTTTACCCCCATGACTTTTTGGTAATTACACAGAGAAATACCGGCGCCTTCAGCACTCCAACTGTTGTGAAACTACAATTCCCAGCATGCTGGGAGTTGTAGTTTCACAACAGCTGGAGTGGCAGGGGTTGCCTACTCCTGATGTAGAGAAACTTAATGCCAGGCACTTACTAATGTATTGTGATTGTCCATATTGTCTCCTTTGCTGGCTGGAATCATTTTTTCATCACATTATACACTGCTTGTTTCTATGGTTACGACCACCTTGCAATCCAGCAGTGGTGGTTGTGCTTGCACACCACAGGAAAAAGCGCCGGCCTATGTGTACTCCTTCAGTCCCAGCCTGGTGCCTTTTCCTATAGTGTGCAAGCACAACCACCGCTGATGGATTGCAGGGTGGTCATAACCATGGGTACGAACAGTGTATAATGTGATGGAAAAATAAATCCAGCCAGCAACGGAGACAATATGGAGAATCACAATACATTAGTAAGTGCTTTGTATTAGCTTCCTCTACATGATAAATACCATTTGCTGAAGTGAGACAACCCCTTTAAGGATAACTTCCACCACAGATTTCGCAGTGAATCAGCAGCTAATTCGCAATTAATCTGTGGCAAATCTGTCTCGCCCAAAGTGAATAGTGGATTTATGGAGAATAAAAAACAACCATTCTGACTCCTTAAAGGGGTTGTTCATGTTCTAATTACTCATATGGGTAATTCATGTCAGATCTGTTGGAATCCAACACCAGCTCATCCAAATGACACTGTGTGGTGGCCGTGTCAGGGTACTGAGGCTTAGCTCCAATTCAACCTGCGCTCCAACAGCTGATGGTGGGAGTGACAAGCGTCAAACGCCGCCAATCTGATATTGATGATCTCTCCTGAGGGTACATTATCAGTATCTACAGCGAGCACCTGAGGAGCCGGTGCCCAGGATGGGGGTGGTAGGGGCCCTGATGAAGTGTTGTGTCATGTGTACTCTCTCAGGTCATTGCTCCCTGGGGATTGACGCAGTGGAAATGTAGTTTGAAAACTGAGGCCAGAAGTAAATGTATAACAGTCGGTTTTACTATGTGCAAAATATAAGGCTGAACTAGATGGACAGATGTCTTTTTTTGGCATTATAAACTATGTTACTATAACTGGTAGTACATGCAGTGGCCGGGTTTGGGGATGCCCCAAAGCTATGCTGGGTCCCCCGGACACACACCATCGAGGTGTCGCCACGTGTTGCTGCTCTCCAGAAGGTATAGTAAGGCGTGGTGCACCCCAATGGGAAATATGTCCAGAGAGTCAGGGCCTGCCATAATCAGGGTGCATCTTTACTAGAGGGATTCAGGTACAAAACAATACAGGCGAGGCATAGGCCTTCTACAGTCTCCTCCCTGAGGCTGAGGAAAGGCCTGAGCTAGCTGTCTCTCTCTCTCTTCAGAAGGCTGGTACCTTGGTCCAAGGCTGGTGATCCAGGGTCTGTGGCAGCGTATCTCCATCTCGGTGTCTTCTTCTGATCACTCAGTAGACTAGCAGAGTCTCCTCTTCCAAGCACTGTTTCCTGACTGCAGCACACTAGGGGCTCTGACTGCTCTCCTTATATACAGTTTTATCTAGACTAGAACCTTCTAGTGGGAGGGGTGGAGTGGAGAAACTCAGCACAAACAGATACATTGTAACACTTTTCATCTCTCATAGACTTACATTAGAGCTTCAATGATACTCAATGACTATGACACAGCAGTTTTTCCAGACAAAAACAAGTTTCCAGACATAACAACAGAGCTAAACCAGACATTCACAAGGTCAGTCCGTCTGCTTTTGGTGGTAACCAATGTCTCGCTTTTTCCCTCCAAAACATGGTGTTCTTTAAACTCTATGGCAGCTGTGGAAAATTACCAGCTTCTCATTCAAAGTCCTAACAGTCTTTCAGTATTCATTAACCCTTTCCACAGAGCATTGCAAGTACAGTGATAATGAACAGGATATATATCAAAACATATTAAATGCAGTTACACAGTAATAAACAGTATAAGTTAACCTTTTCAAGAGAAATAAAGTAAGAAGTTTTAACTTTGCATAGGGGAAATAGGCAAATGTCCACAAATGTCCAAATGTCAAAGTACCTCTGCTCCAGGGCACTACATACATCCAGTAGTAGTTGGTACAAAGTGCAATCTCTATCCCCTAAAGATGAGGTACATTGGTTGGATAAGTGCACCTCAGATATGCAAACCTGCTGACAACTCTCCCTTGTAATTCTGGCTAACAGTTATGAACTGGCACTAGTGGATTTAGGTGTCCTACAGGCTTTTGAGTTGGTCTGGCCTGGATGTTATCTGGGTGATGGGTGTCTGAACTGTATTCCCTTACCTGCAACAGGGTCTGAAAAGCTGTAGTTGCTGGTAATTCTGCAGTCTATATCATGCTGTAGCTTTTTTTGATGGAGGTAGACTTGGTTAATGTCTCTGGAGTGGTAGCCTCACAGAAGATCTGGATAAAGACCCTTGGAGTAGGAGCACTAGCATGTGATTCCTTTATGTTGGTGTACTTAACACAGCATATTTAACAAAACATATTTGCAGATACTCCCAGGTATAACAAATCCCTTTAATCCTACAGAGCAGTGACCATCTTATATTTAGTGTGATGATCCTGCCAGACCTCACCCTGTTCCTCAGTTTCCTGACATCTATAAGTATATAAAGAGACAATGAGAGGGACACTGCATGAAAGTGTTGGGGCCCTCTGTGGTCAATCTGCAACCATGGTGAGGATGTGTTTGTATGATGTGACTCTGTGAGGTTATGGAAGCAGCCAAACAGGTGAGGAGGAACAGGGAGTCAGAACCTCATTCTAATGAGTGTAGGTGTCCATAAAGGAGGTCCTCTGTTCCAGTTATAATACTGGTGTGTTCTCAGTGGCAGAGAGGCCTATGGCTCCAGCTCCTGATACAACTGTTACCTCCGCACTGGTCCAGCTTCATCCCGGGTCTACTACACACACTTGAAAAAGTTGAAATGCTGCTAGACAACCTTAAAGGAGCTGTCCAGCTTTTTGGACATTTTTTTCGTTGGCTAGCAGTGTGTTCTACTTGTCGAAAAAAGCATACTTACCTGCTCGCCACCTCTCCGTTCTGTCTACTAGTGTTGAGTAAGCCGGGTTTGGATTGCTGTATCCGAACCTGATTCGTTTGTAAACATCATTAACAGTTTAGCCTCCGTCCTACTGTAAAATATATGGGCTCTGCGGAGGTCCTTTGCGAACTTGCGGCAAATACGCAAAACTTGCTTCATCTCGCGTCTATGACGTGACACTTTGTTTATTCGCATAAATTGCAGTGTCAAAACTCGAAGCTTAACTTGGCTTCGGTAATGAGTTCAGCTTCGGATATTGACACTGTAAGTTATGCAAATAAACAAAGTGCCACGTCAGAGATGAGAGACAAAGCAAGTCTCGCAATATTCGCCGCACGTTTGCAAAGACCTCCGTGGAGCCCATACATTTTAAGGTAGGACGGAGGCTATGTTGTTAACGAAGATTTCAAACGAATGATTCGGATGCAACAAGTCCAAACCCAATTCGCTCAACACTACTGGCTACCTTCAGTGGTCTTTTGTTCCCTGTACTGTAAACTTCCATATAGGTGGGGGTCAGATAAACTACTGCAGCCAATCACTGGCCTCAGCTGGGACGTGTGCTCAGTGGAGGGGTGCACCACCAATGAGGCTCGGTGAGGCCTCAGGCAGCACCAGGTAGGGGCAAGAGGGGGGCAGCCGAAGGGCCATGGGCTGAAAGTAAAGGGGCTAGGTTAAGAAATTGGCATTGGGGAGGGGGGGCACTATATTAGTTTTCGTGTTAGGCAGCAGAAAGGCTAGGTGTACCCCTGACCCAGAGGCCCATGACCCAATGGGACGTGCAGCTTGGGGACATGTCACTGCTGAGGCCACTCATTGGCTGCATCGGCACACATCCAGAAGTGTATGGATACAGTAAAGGCTGGAAGGCCACTGAAAGGAGCCTGGGAGCCGGAAGGGAGCAGTCGAGTATGATGTCCAAAAAGCTGGACAACCCCTTTGACCTCACACAACCTGAGTCTGTAATCCATAGATACTGCAGTGAATGTAACCTTTGGCTATGAAATCCTCATTAATATTTAGGGATGATGAAATGACATTGAATACATCACCCCTCATGTATATTTCAAGGAACAAATGCATCATCCATGATATTTGCCGAGTGAAGTCAGTTCCCCCGCACTCATCACATATGACGTTACGTGCCGGGGTACATGAATGGGCAGCCCTCCTGTACTTGAGATAGCGTTTGGTTATACAGCTGTTGTGCTAAGTGACTGACAGACGTCCTGCCACTTGCAGCCTCCAGCATTGTGTGGGTGGAGAGGCTGAAACAAGGCATGATGGGAAGGACCAGTCATAAGCTAACGAGCTACATGTTACTTAGGCAGGTGCCTGTGTGCCGAGAGCTGGATGAGCCGACGCCATTGTGTCCTCTTCTATGGTATATGCCTAAGGCTTCCCTTGACTTTAATCTTTTTTTTACACTTCTCACGGTAGGAGCCGGTTTAGAGATAATAACTATAATCCTGCCGCATTTTAAGACCAAATAGTTTTTTACTTTTGAACTATAATGTTCTTTTAATCTTGCGCTTTGGGGCTCGGCTACATTTTTGTAATAAGAAATACCATCTTATCAAAAAGTTAGACAAAGCTGCGTAAGGGAAAAACATGTCAACTATGGCGCACGTTTACAGCAGTTTTACTTTTTTGTTATATTTAGTGATAAAACAAAATAAATTAATTTAGCCATTCTCTAGATAAAGTGTACAAACAAAATATAAAGGCCTCCACAGCAATATAAATATGTATAATAGACAATAATATATTACACCCGGTGCGCAGTGAATACCACCACAAAGCACCCCAGGACACTAAAAGAAACATAGCATAAATTAAGAACATACACACATGCTCCCTAAAGAAAAGCACTTACACATGTGTGTAGTCTCTTCAGAGGAGTTTGGGAGTAGCTTATTCCCTTCTTCCCATTGAAAATACATGCTATGTCCAGTACATGTTATGAGCAACAGAGGTCTTCACATTGCTTCATATTCACCTAGTTACTAACTTCATTTTGGCAGTTTCTATGCAATTGCCTTGTTCTTGAATTTGTGTTTGGTTATTGCCTAGCTTGGCGTGGTTGATTAGGGTGAAGTTGCTTATTGTTGAGCCTTTATATATCCAGGCCTTATTCCATTCAGGTTGTCAGGTACAGTGTTTGCTAGGTTCATAACCTTCCAGATAGTTTGCACTTTGTTCTGTGTTGTGGAACCTGTAGTTCCACAATTGTATCTTGTTCTAGTCTAGTGTTTTTTCTGTGTATTCTGAGAGCTGTAGTTCCACAGTCTTTCTTGCTGTGTTTGAGATTTATTTGAGATATGTTACTGTTCTGTTGTATTACTCAGGCTGATTTGCTAGGGTCAGTTCAGCATTGCTCCGTTTATGTTCATTGTCATTTATCTGCTGTCCTCCACTCCACTCCACTGCGTGACCCTCAACATTCGGTTCCGTCATCCACTCGTGAGTTTGTTTCAGAGACTTGGTATCTATGTATATATGCTTCATATATGTGTCTATGTGTTGTTTTGTGACTGTCATGCAATTCACCCCTACTTTAAGGGATACATTTTTTTTTTTACAGTAGACCCCTATGGTGATGGGTGCCACTGTGTGGCATCCATCTGAGGCATCCATTTACTATATACTTCATGTGTATATGTTAAACGGACAAAATAGTGAGCATAACCTCTACAAACATGGAGGGAAGACCAGCTGTCCATGAAGATGACATATGATGGGTTTGGACACATTTCATCATGGACCCAGATCAAGGTCCAGTCTGAGACAAGAGCATTTTCAAGGAGTACAATTTTAATGACCTATCCTCAGGATAGGTCATCAATAGCTGATCGGTTGGGGTCCAAATCAGGAATTCTTACCAATCAGTGGTTCGAAGATGCTGCAGCGCTTGGTTGAACGCTGTGGCCTCTTTCTAGGCAAGTGATGCCACATGCATCAGTGGCCCAGGAGCAGCTCAGTCTTATTCAAGTGAAAGGGTCTGGGCTGCAATACCAAGCACAGCCACTATATACTGTTGATGACTTGAAAAAAGGTCTAAAGGAAAGCAAAAACCACCCTTGGAAACCATGGACCAATAGGAAGCTTCTTTCCGTAATAGAAATCAGGCCGATCCCCAGATGACCTTGCGATGAAGAAATTTTTGAACTTTGTTTATTTTAGGAAAACAAAAATTCCAGGAAATGCTGATTGCGGAAATAATCTAGATGAGATGTAAAGATGAGATGAGATGTAATGTTGTGTGCAATGATCTAGAAAGCCGAAGCAAAACAATGTGAGAATAAATCATGTCGGACTATTTGAGTTTCGCTCAAAGTTTTTGTAAGGCCAGGAAATGACACCGGAGTATCTGCCGTCACTCAGTGTCATCACTGTACAGCAAAAATGTAAACTTAGGTTACAAAGAAAAACAAAAACTTCATGTTAATACGTGTGTATGTATGTATTGCTGATTCTAAAGGTGGAAATCCCACATTAAAACAAAAATGAAAACAGTAAGATATTTTTTGAATTCTATGAGTTTATGGTGTGGACCTTCTATAAATCCCTTGTAAGATCTCATCTCAAATATAGGTTGCAATTTCTCCAATGCTTTGTCCACAGAAGGAAATCGCACATTGCAAATCAATTTTTTTTTTATTATTTAGTAAATGGCATCACCTGTATGTTTATGTACTGGTTAAGTAAAGACTGGCTAGTGATATGGTTTACATAGTGTGTTCTTGGTTTTTCACATAACCAGGGATGCACCTAGCCTTTCTGCTGCCTGAGACGAAAATTGAAACCTCCCCCCCCCCCCCCCCATACCAAATTCAAACATTATGTATATCACTACAGAACATACAGGGTAATACAGCGCCCCATACCTCCTACATCCAGTGATGTCTCTTTGATGTAAATGTTCTCTTTCCTCATCTTCTTCTTTCAGACTTTCAAACCAGACCACCATTTCTTGTGTCTGCAGTTTGACAAAAAAAATCTTAGTTTACTACTTTTCCATCATCCTACCACCCCCAACACTGTGCCGCTGTGCTCCCCAATATTATACTGCAGAAACAGATAAACCCCCTGATAATAGTAGCACAATGCAGATAGTGCCCATTTAATAATTGGTACTGTCCTAAAATAACTGCACCCAGCAAATAGTGTCCCTGACACTAATAGTGTAAGCATAACGTCCCCCCAAAAAAACTGTGCTAAGCTGATACTGTGCCAGGATGCCCCCACAGTAATAGTGCTCCCAAAAGTCCCACCAATAGTAATATTTCTCTGCTAGAGCACACATGGTAGTAAAAGTGCTCCTACAGTACCCCCAACATGTCTCCACTGTGCCCCAGAAGCAATAATGCTCCCATGGTGCCCATACTAGTAATCATGTTCCCCAGACCCCCAGTAGTAATAAAGCCTACCATAATGCCCCCAGTAGTAATAATTCTTCTTATAATGTGACAGTGCCAAAAATGCCCCCTTATAATGTGTTCCAGTGCAAAAATACCCCTTTTTAATTCCCCCAGTTGAGCTAATGTCCCCATAGTGCTCCCATAATGTGCCAGTATAAAATAGCCCTATATAGTGCCCCCAGTAAATGCCCCCATAGTGCTCCTCTCCCCCCTTCCTCCTAGTGCCCCCCATAATGTACCAGTATAAAATGCCCCTATATAGTGCCCCAGTAGATGCCCTCAGTGTCCCCCATAATTTGCAATTATAAAATACCCCTTCTTAGTGCCCCTCGTAGATGACCCCATAGTGCTTCTTTCGCCCCCTTCTCCATAGTACCCACCATAATGTGTCCCAGTATAAAATGCCCCTATACAGAGCCCCCCATAAAAAATACCTCTTCTTTGTGGCCTCAGTAGATGCCCCCATAGTGGCCCCCAATAATGTGCCAGCCAGTAAGAAGTGCCCCATAGTAGCCCCCAATAATGTGTCAGAAAGAAGTGCCCCACATATATGCCCCCAATCATGTGCCAGTAAGAAGTGCCCCCGTATATGCCCCCAATCATGTGCCAGTAAGAAGTGCCCCCGAATAATATGTCAGTAAGAAGTGCCCCCATAGATGCCCCCACAGTTCCCCCCAATAATGTGCCAGTAAGAAGTGCCCTCATAGAGCCACCCAATAATGTGCCAGTAAGAAGTGCCCCCATAGATGCCCCCAATTATGTGCCAGTAAGAAGTGCCCCCATAGATGCCCCCAATCATGTGCCAGTAGAGGTGCCCCCCATATATGCCCCTCAATCATATGCCAGTAAGAAGTGCCCCCCATAGATGCCCCCCAATCATGTGCCAGTAAGAAGTGCCCCCCAAACATGTGCCAGTAACAAGTGCCCCCACAGTGTTCCTCTCCTGTATTGTACCATATAAAAAAAAGAAACTCACATACTTACCTCCATCAGGCTACAGCGATGCGATGCAGGCCTCTTCCGGCCTGTGTCCCGCACTGTACGGCTCAGGCGGTGCTATGACATCATCGCGCCGCCTGCACCAGCCTCTGATAGGCTGCAGACGCTAGGCACTATGAACGGGGAAGGGAGACGCCTGTCCCCTGCCCCGCAGGATCCATCTGTATCGCTGTCCTGAGGACAATGAAAGCCCTGCTGCCGCCCCCCACTTGTCACCAGAGCCCTGCACATAACCTGCCATGGATCACCACATTCTATCCAGAGCCGTAACACCAGTCGTCCTCACAATTTGTGACATTTATTTTTCACAAAAGATAATAACAAATATCACCCCAACAATAGAACGTTGATGGTTTACTAGGGTGGGTAAAGAAGAGCTCCAGCTACAGAGGCTCCACGTCGGCTTCCCATTGTCTAACAAAGCTGGTTGCTGGTTGCAAAGGTCACAATTTGATGCCACTATAATGGGGTTCTTGTTGTGAGTTCAAAAAGTTTTTCATGTTTTCAGTTCACGCTGTGACCTGTTCAGTCAGGAACTGGCTTTACTACATTGCAGCGCAGAAGAAAGTATAACTGAGGGCAGAGGTGACTACCGAACATCTAGGCAAAAAAAGTTATACTGAGCACATGTCAAAGCAGAAATGACTACAGGTAAAACTGGCTTTACAACTATAACAAAAAGGATCTTATTGCATAGGATTTAATGAGCACTCGTCAGCAGGATTAACCCTGCATACTGCCTCTTAGGGTCGACCCTGCTTTTATGGCAGTGGGTTTGGAACTACTGACTCAACCAACAGATTTGATTTTGGGCTAAGGGCATTATCCTGGCGGCCCCCTGGTATTCATCATTTAAACCCTCAACAGGGATCTGGACTTTGCTGCAAGGGAACCACCAGGCTGCTACCTCCTAGAGGAGTGTCTGTGTGATTAACACATAACCCATTGGGGTCAGAGACATCGATGCAGAGCTGTGGGTCTGTGGGTCTGGCAGATTCGTAGTCAGGGACAGGCCAAGGTCAGGGCAGGCAGAGTACGTGCTGTAATGTAAATGGTCCAAAGTCAGGGCAGGAAGCATAGGGTCAATACGGAGGTCAGGCACAGGTCAGGTCAGGCAGCGAAGGATCAGAAATCAGAAAACATGCAGAGAGTCAGTACAAAAGCAGACAAAAGAGACAGCACACCTTTGCAGGATACTAGCATGCTAAAACACCTTTTGTCTAAGGCACCCTTCCACAGGGGAAAGTGCCTTAAGTATCCTATGGTTGCCAGCCATTGGCTGAAGAAGGCTAAAGTATGTGCACTGGCCCTTTAAGAGCTGGATGGAGCGTGTGCACTCCCTACAGGCAGAGGAGGACAGGCCATGCTGGCAAACATGCCGCAGCCTGCATGAAGGGACAGACCTGGTGGCTGAACCTCCAGGGAAGAAGACAGAGGGAGGCAGGTCCGGGACGCGGGACAGGGTAAGCAGAACTGTATCATCTGCCAATTAAAATTATACCTGACTTGTGAAAAATTGGTTGTTGCGTTCCCAAGAAAATAAAACTTTATGCAAATTAGGTCTTTAGAGCCACAATAGGGTTGATCCTGCTAACAGAACCTCTTAAACCTGGACAATGATCAGCAATTACTATGCTGTTTAACTCATTAGATGCTGTGATCAAAAGCGAACATGAGATCTAAGTGGTAGAGGCTGTTACCCTTCCCATGGCATCCTAACATAGGCCTCAAGGTCTACCCTGGCTGCATGCTGTTTGGCCTAGTCAGTTGCCTGTCAGTTTTACATTGTCAGGCAATCTGCTTTTAGTGGGACTAAGAATATAATAAAAAAATAAAATGAAAGAAAGTTTATGAACCTGCACAGCAAAATAAAATCTATAAGTTTTTATTTTTTTAAGTGTTAAAGAAATACTCATACAATCATTGACAAAAAGAAAATATAGCGCACCTGTCACAACCAGACAGCTGAGAAGCTCTGACAGAAGCCTTTCAGAACCTCCTCCTTGAGTTTCTTTGTTGTGATGTTCGGTTCCTCATCTCGTTAGCCTCTCTCAGCTGTCATGTAGTTGGACTAATTGCTTCCCTTTAAATTCCGCCCCATAATGCATTACTGGGCGGCTTATACTACTTCCTGGAGTGTGTGTGCATGCTGATCTTGTTTTCCAGTCTGCTACAAAGTTAAGTGCTGAACATTTATCTGTTATTTTCTGTTTGCTGGATCCCAGGTGACCCTGACTCCCTCCGTGTCTGGTGTAGGGAGCCGGTGGTCGTGTCCCCTCACTATTGTAGGGTGTTCAGGGGTTATATAGTCGAGGTACGTGGATATGCAACCATCCACCTCTGGGATCGTTGCATAGGCTGAGCAGCCAGGGAAAGTCTCAGGTCTTGTGCAGGGGTCTCCCTTATGATTCCTTAGCTTTGGATCCAGTGAGTCATATATGCATGTTGCTTTGTCTTGTTTCCTGTACACCGTCCGTGACAGCACCCAGACAGAAATGTCGGATTGCTGCAAAACTCATCAATTATGTCAGATGTGTAAATGATTCCAGAGGTGGTTTGATTAGACACTGGGTCTTGCCACAAGAGGGCGTAACAGTGCTTTCCTCACTGCCCTATAAAAATGATCTCAGAGGCTACTTTTGGGTACTGTTGTTCTTGTTGATTGCTAGGCATACCTCTATGATGCACTCAAAGACATTTTGTCCATCTGACAGACTTTGAGAGGGGGCTCATCATTGGTCATTTTGACAAATTTCCCACCATCTAGGCCAGGGATGGCCAACCTGAGGCTCTCCAGCTGTTGCAAAACTACAACTCCCAGCATGCCCAGACTGTCTATAGCTATCAGCCTACAGCAGGCCATGGTGGGAGTTGTAGTTTAACAACAGCTGGAGAGCCACAGGTTGGCCATGCCTGATCTAGGCCATTGTGATCTTGCTGTTGGGGGTGTAGGGAACAACGTTTACGTAAGGGCACACACATGGCAAACAGGCTCCTGATGTCCCAGACAGACCACCAGTAGAGAGGGTCATTTTATCCCCCAACAAGCACAAGCAGCTCCCACAATTTTGTTGTCCACCATCCAGACACAAATGGTCCCTTCATTACACACCCCTATCTCTGCCCGGACCATTTTCAGGCACTTAGCAGTAGGAAATTTAGCGTCACGACGCCCATTATGTGTCCTGTCATTGACAGCCAGCCACCATCGCCTTTGTTTTCAGTTATGTAGTGAAGAGAAACCTGGACTGCTACGGACTGGAGCCGTATCATCTTGATCTCTCGTGGGCTTCTGCTCTGTGGCTCTGCTCTGGACCGCTCCGAATCTTGCTGACCCTGTTTGCAGGTTGCAATACTGGCATGTATCTTGCACGTTCATGTGCATGAGCCCTAAAAGACAGTTTTTTTGTAGAAAGCATATGAAAATAATAAGCATACTCCAAAATGTATCACCCCGTTTCTCCTGACTTTGGAAATATCCCCAATGTAGCCCTAATCTTACGTTTGACACATCACCAGGTGTCTTTCAGTACAGAAATTTTACTTGGAGATGTTTCAAGCCCCAATGCATACTTGTAAAGTCTATGAGCTGCCAAAATAATAGAAAGCTCCCAGAAATAACCCCATTTTGAAAACTAGACCCCTTCAGGTATTCGTTTAGGGGTGTACTGATTATTTTGAACCCCGATTTTTTATTTTAACAGGTTAATGCTAAACAGGAGAAAAAAAATATATAATTTTCATTTTTTACATAAGTGTTATTTTAGACACAGTTTTTTAGTACAGAGCAAATGAAAATGAAGAAACACACCCTAAAATGTATCACCCCATTTCTCCTGTGTTCACAAATATCCCCATTGAGGCCCTAATCTTATGTCTTCACATACAGCAGGGCCCAAAACGTAAAGGAGCAGCCAATGGTTTTCAGAACATAAATTATAATGGCGCTGAGCTGCCTAAACAATAGACACTTAGACCCTTAAAGCATGCTCAAGATGCATGCTTTAAGGGGTGTAGTTTTTAAAGTGGTTATTTTTGGGGAGTGTCTGTTGTATAGTGCAACATTATTATAGGACGAAATAATGGCTATATATGGTTTTCTTCAAATGTTTAATACATTTTCACTCAAAACAGGATAAAAAAATATTTAAAAAAGGGTTAACTGTTACTGTCTTAATACGCCACATTCTTATCTTTTGTAGGGCATACAGCGGAGAAGTGAAGCCGTGTACTCATAAGGGAGGCAGAGCTCTAAAAAGGCATTTGCCTGCACATATGACTATATCTTGCTAACAGTTATCCCACATTTATGCCATTCTGATGCTGAGCAGCGTTCTGGTCTGACATCTAATAAATTATTGCGGACATTTTTTGTTACTGTAGTGAAGGGCAACATGTCCAAGAAAATGGAGGAAATGCATCCAACTATATGGCAAATTCAAGTTTGCTCACAAGATGAAAGAACACCTGTAGGGTTATAATGACAAGGTGACATACAGTGACAGTCAAAGTGACTGATCGTTCAGCGTCTCTTTAGCTCCATCAATCTCTATATGAGAGACAAACGTGCCAAGTGACGCAGTCCACCATAACAGGTCAGGCAAGGTAAAAAACACTGTGCACACAAACTACCAATCACCAACAGAAAACAGTGAGGAACAGAAGTATTTGAACACCCTGCGATTTTGCAAGTTCTCCCACGTAGAAATCATGGAGGGGTCTGACATTCACGTTGTAGGTGCATTCCCACTCTGAGACAGAATAAATAAATAAAAATTCTGGAAACCACATTGTATGATTTTTAAATAATTGATTTCTCTTGCACTGCTGAACAGAAGTATTTGAACACCTGAGAAAATCAGTGTTAAAGGGGTTGTCCGGGTTCAGAGCTGAACCCGGACATACCCTTATTTTCACCCCGGCAGCCCTCCTGAGCCTAGCATCGGAGCATCTCATGCTCCGATGCACTCCAGTGCCCTGCGCTAGAATCGCGCAGGGCACAGGCTCTTGTGTTTTCAATAACACACTGCCGGGCGGTAACTTCCGCCCAGCAGTGTGTTCGGTGACGTCACCGGCTCTGAGGGGCGGGCTTTAGCTCTGCCCTAGCCGTTTTACTGGCTAGGGCAGAGCCAAATCCCGCCCATCAGTGCCGGTGACGTCACCGGGCTGCCTGTCAGCCCCATAGAGAGCCCGGCATGTTACGGAACTCAGAAAAATGCCTTTGCCCTGCGCGATTTAGCGCAGGGCAAAGGAGAGCATCGGAGCATGAACTGCTCCGATGCTCATGTCAGGGGGGCTGCCGGGGTGAAAATGGAGGGATGTCCAGGTTCAGCTCTGAACCTGGACAACCCCTTTAATATTTGGTACAGAAACCTTTGTTTGCAGTTACAGAGGTCAAACGTTTCCTGTAGTTCTTGACCAGGTTTGCACACACTGCAACAGGGATTTTGGCCGACTCCTCCACACAGATCTCCTCTAGATCTGTCAGGTTTCGGGCTGTCACTGAGCAACACGGAGTTTCAGCTCCCTCCAAAGATGTTCTATTGGATTTAGGTCTGGAGACTGGCTAGGCCACTCCAGAACCTTGATATGCTTCTTACGGAGCCACTCCTTGGTTATCCTGGCTGTGTGCTTCGGGTCGTTGTCATGTTGGAAGACCCAGCCACGACCCATCTTCAATGCTCTGACTGAGGGAAGGAGGTTGTTGCTCAAAATCTCACAATAAATGGCCCCAATTATCCTCTCCTTAATACAGTGCAGTCGTCCTGTCCCCTTCACAGAAAAGTGCCCCCAAAGCATGATGTTACCACCCCCATGCTTCACAGTAGGGATGGTGTTCTTGGGATGCAACTAATCCTTCTTTTTTCTCCAAACACAACGAGTGAAGTTTAGACCAAAAAGTTCTACTTTGGTCTCATCTGACCACATGACTTTCTCCCATGCCTCCTCTGGATCATCCAGATGGTAATTGGCAAACTTCAGACTGGTCTGGACATGTGATGACTTGAGCAAGGGAACCTTCCGTGCAATGCATGATTTCAAACCATGACGGCATAGTGTTCTACTGACAGTGACCTTTGAAACTGTGGTCCCAGCTCTCTTCATGTCATTGACCAGATCCTCCCTTGTAGTTCTGGGCTGATTCCTCACCTTTCTTATCATCAGTGATACCCCACAAGGTGAGATCTTGCATGGAGCCCCTGTCTGAGGGAAACTGACAGTCTTGTTTAGCCTCATCCATTTTCTAACAATTGCTCCAACAGTTGATCTATTTTCACCAAGCTGCTTGACAATTTCCAGCCTTGTGGAGGTCCACAATTTTGTCTCTGGTGTCTTTTGACAGCTCTTTTGTCTTTCCCATGGTAGTAGTTGGCGTCTGACTGACTGTAGGGTGGACAGGTGTCTTTAAAGAGCTCAGACAGGTGCTACTAAGTTATATTAATGAGTGGAGTAGAGGTGGACTGTTTAAGGCACAGTAACAGGTCTTTGAGAGCCAGAATACTTGCTGATTGCCAGGTGTTCAAATACTTATGTTCAGCAGTGCAATACAAATACATTCTTAAAAAACCATACAATGTGATTTCCTGAATTTTTTTGAAAATTCTGTCTCAGAGTGGGAATGCATCTACAATGTGAATTTCAGACCCCTCCATGATTTCTAAGTGGGAGAACTTGCAAAATCGTAGGGTGTTCAAATACTTCTGTTCCTCACTGTATATACAAGACAGTATCCAGAACCATCTGTAGGAACAGTAATGGATCAGTAATCCCCGCGTCAATTGTTAAAGATCCTCCAAATAAAATTATTACGCCCATATCACGATACAGTAATGTGGAATGAACAGTGTTATGGGGCAGGACATAGTCCTAAAAACAATGAAAATTAGGACCTTCATTCAATTCATCCACTCATAATTTCATATCTGGGATGTAGGGGTATAGGAATTATTCCGTCAGGAGGGTAATCAATGGCCTCAATTTATTTGGCCGATCATAACGTGGGTCTTTTCGGTGGGACCTGAAAATGGTCACTAAATTGTAATGACTGCTAAAATACAGGGTTGGCATAGGCAGCTCGGCTGATGTTTATTTGTGACCAAGAACATCTGTGAGGGTCCACATTCTGGAACAGATAGGTGTGGGATTCTCCACAGTAAACGGCCTCAGGAAAAAACTAATTTGTGAATGGAATTAATTGGAAAAAAAGTGGTAAAATATGTTTCACTGTCAGAAACAAATATGCTCCGCAGCCTTATTTCCACCTTGATTTTCCAGGACTAGTATAGATTATGTCAATATTATTTCGGTGGGGTGGTGGTCAACTTCCTTAGACCACTGACCCTTTCACTAACCTAGACCACCAGTCTTGTTTTCATAAACTCTTTAGGCCATCATTGCTCCTTCTTCTTAACAGACCACCAAGGTGCCAACTTTTGTGTCTTTCCAGAAGGCCCAGAAATAAACTATGGACTGCTCAGATTTATCTGGATGTTGTATGCAATATCTATCTAGAGTTCCAGAGTGTCTAGATTCTAGCAGCGGCGGACTAGCCATAGACCTTACAGGGTAATTTCCCGATGGACAGATGCCCCAGGGCGTCACCCTAGTCCTCCTCTCTGCTACTGGTCGGGTACATAATGAGCTCTCAGCAGTAATTAACGCTGTGAGAATCAGGTACTTATGTACACCGCCAGGTACCGCACATACCTTCCTGAGTTCAACTGCTGTGGCCGCACCTCACCTCCTAAGCCCCCTGCTCCATAGTCAACTGGAAGAAGAGGGCAGAAGATGGTAGCTATTGAGGGCCACCAAGAAGGGTCAGCTTTTGGGGCAGTATATTGTGCTACACTATGTTATTTGGTTCTGCTGGGATGGTATTTTGCACCATGGTATTTTTCACCTCTCCTATGTGTGTTACCCCGCCTTCTGTTAATTTGGACCTGCCTAAATGGGGCCACTTTTATTTTTTTTCCAGGGCCACTTTAAGTTCCCAGTCCGCCCCTGGATTCTAGATACTATACAGCTATTTACCTGGACCCTACATGTCTCAGATTC
The DNA here is from genome assembly GCF_014858855.1 of Bufo gargarizans. Lineage (NCBI taxonomy): Eukaryota > Metazoa > Chordata > Amphibia > Anura > Bufonidae > Bufo > Bufo gargarizans. The sequence goes on along the minus strand of NC_058084.1, from coordinate 57,437,475 downwards.
CATAATTTCAGTCATATTGTTCTAAATAACTGAATTGCGATACTTCCTACAATGATACAAACATGGATTTAAAGATAACAACTGATGAGTTTCATTATTTTACCTTAACTAAGAACTAAAGACTAAGAGCTACTTGTGCAGGAGAGAAAATATCAGGATGATGGACATGGGGTTTAGGATGTTTACATCGGCTGGTGGAGAAATGTAAAGACTATAGAAGCAGACATTCCAGCTGTCACCACCATTAGTGACATGCACTTAGATCGGAGGGTGACTACTCGTCAAGATATCTTACATAAACATTTTATTAACATATTTTCCTCACAGGCCCCTTTTATAAAGTTGACACCTGCCTGACATTGAGATGAAGCATTGGGAATGGTGCTTGATTACCTCCCTCCCTAAAGGCATAATACTTTATGCAATATATATAAAAAATACCATAGAGCCAGGTATACACCTCACAGTATTGATATGTCATAGCAACATATCAAAAGTTTTGATTGGTGGGGGTCTGAGCACTGAGTCTCCCATAAATCACTAGAACAAGAAGAGAGATGCACTCACATCACTCTCTCCTAGCTGCAGGAGACGGAATTCAGACGGGTCCATAGTATTGTATTGAGTGCTTCCTTCTACTTGAATTGATCTAGCCATTGGCGGAGGTCTCAGCTCTTGGATGACCACCAATCAAAACTTTCGACATGCCAATGTGATATATCAGAAGTTTGCTCAAAGTATTGTGCCATATTGAAACAAATAGGGCAATGGAAAAGACCATACATAATTAATACAGTGCCGAGTGTAGAATAGAGCTTCCTTGGATCCACCACAGGAGATGGCTTTGAGGTCTAACCTTCCTATACATGGCCCCTATTAATCACAATATAATCTTTGCTATTCATTGTACACTCAGTGCACATCATGCATAAAAATCTAATTCATTTCTGAATCAATCATCCCATAAGAAATAGACCGTAGTGACAACTGATATACTCAGAAGTCACCTCCAAGTTGGGTTATGTTTTGTTTGTAGCTTTCGGGATGGTTATTGTGTCAGAGCCTGGGCCCACCGAAGGATCTTCTGGTGCTGTGGAGGCCAGTCGGACCCCACAAATACCAATCAACAATAAACTGTCATACAGTGCCCAGGAGCAAGCGATGGTTGACTCGTCTTTCCAGTTTGCCCCTTCCATACTGCTGCTTATACTTTAGGCATAGATCTCATGTTTCTCTAGGGAAATGCAACCCTGTGTAGATAGCATCAAAAGAGCGCAAGATCAAATAATGCATCCAGTCATAAAATACAGGAATCCCAAGCTTTAGCTTGTAGCAAATGTACCCGAAATCTTGAAAAACGAGAACATGTGACTTGTGTATTGGGAAATAAGAAGGTGAAAAGTACTAAGAATTTGTGGTAGTTTTGATCATCAATCATCATCAAGTTTGATCTTATATAAGCAAGGATAAACATTTATGAGGTTACCAGGGGAACATAGCGAACATAGCTTCAAACAAAACAGTTCCATCATTTCTGGTTCATTATAACATTCCAGCACATTGCACTGTGGTGACAATGAGCTTATTGATGGGACAATAATGGCCGAGAGCAGTGTCGGACTGGGGTGCCTAGGGCCCACCAGTAAAATTTATTTTGGGAGACCACCATACGGATTTATTCTAATATTACCTGCTCACACAGCAGCAAGATGCTACCAGATGATTGAATATGGGGTGACAGTGACTTTGAGACGGTAGGTCCTGGGGAGAAGAGGACACTGGTAGCTTTCCTCTATACCTAGAAGTCATCTCAGCTCTGATCGTGTCTATAATAATGAACTGGGAAGTTTCTTTAATAGACTTTATATATACTATATTAAAGTCCATCAAGAAAAAACTGCAGCCGGCACAAGACGACCCTCCAACGCACACAGCAATTAGTGGTGATAGGTGGAGCTCTGCTAAACGTCGTCAGCAAGTCAAAACCAATGATATAAGAAAAAAGGTAGCGGCACTCACCATTAAATCTTCCAGCAGCTTTATTGAAGATAAAAGCAGGTGTCGGATACAGGCACCACACAGAAGGTCAGGCTACAGCCGTTTCGCGCACTCTGCGCTTTGTCAAGCCTCCAATGAATCGTGGGGGCGTGAAGATATATCTGCACGCCCTCAACTCCGGTCACATGACCACAAACAGGTGAACAGTAAGTGGAACAATTAGAAAACGGTAACGTACATCATCTAATACATATATATATATATATATACACAACCAATAACATAATTCACCCATAAAAACACATTAGACAAAGACAGCAAGGTCATTTTTCTCATTGAGTCCTAACGGACCCATCGCATTGGTTTTGATTAACCAGGTTGCTTCCTTTTGCAGGAGGAGGCGTTTCCTATCCCCTCCTCTCACCGACATGCGGACTACTTCTAGTCCCGCACATTTGAAGGTGTGCTTGTCACCTCCATGTTTCTCATGTATATGGTTAATCAAGCGTGTGGCTCCCACTCCTGTGTCAATGGATTTTTTATGCCCCCTGACATATAGGGGTCTAAATATTTTGCCGATGTAGAACTTACCACACGGACAAAAAATAGCATACACCACATATTGTGTTTTACATGATATAAAGCTCTTGTTGTTGCACCCCCCTATAGTCAGGTACTTGGACTTATACGTGTATCTACACATGGAGCAAGTGCCACACGCAAAATTACCATTGGGGACACATTTTCGCCAGCCATTTAGTATCATTCATCTGTAGATTACTTCTGACAATGGCGCTCCCTATTGTTCCACTTTTTCTAAAGCTAATGATGGGATACATCATAGTTTTAGCCTTAAGAGACTCATCTTGCACCAGCATCTGCCAGTTTTTCAGAATAGCTTTTCTAATCAGGGGTGCCATAGGGGTGTAGTCAAACGTGAATATGGCGCGTGTACTATCCTGCTTATCCTGTCCGATTTTTTTCTTTTTCCTACTGCAGTCTTTCTGTTTGAGTGTGGCAACTCTCTGATGGGCTCCGGATAGCCCCTCGCTCCGGATAGCCCCTCTGTAAAAAACGTAGTTTAAGATCCATGCATTGCATTTTAAGTTCATTGTCATCTGAAATGATTCTCCTCAGACGCAGAAACTGCTTTTTTGACCTGAGGCGGATGGAAGCTGTCATACCGCAACAGAGAGTTCGCGGAGGTGGGTTATCTGAAGACATTGGTACAGATCTGGCCATTGTGTACACTAATGTTAACATCTAAAAAGTTTAATTCAGAATGGTGAAACTGACTCGTAAATCTCATGTTTATTTTATTAGAGACGAACTGCCCAAATTGCGAGAGAGACAGGTGTGCCCATCGCGGTACCTGATACTTGGCGGAACCATTTTTGGCCAAACATGAATGCATTGTGTGTCAAAATAAACCTCAGTGCTTGTGTCACGAAGTCATTGTGATTAGTGCTTCCACCTGCTCGGTCTAGAGCTTCAGCGGATACACTGTACCCCTAGTTCCTGGGGAATTCTAGTATATAGACTTTCCACATCAATGGACGCAAGCGAGAATTCTGCTTGCCATTCAAAGTCTCCCAAAACCTCTAATAAGTCACAGGCGTCCTCCAGGTAAGAAGGTATTCCCTTCAATAGTGGGCGAAGTAGCCAATCCAAAAATTGTGATAACGGTTCAGTCACAGACCCGATGCCCGTCACAATAGGACGACCCGGGGGATCCACCATCGACTTATGTATCTTGGGAACGCAGTACCAAACAGACACAGTTGGGTACAGTCCCTCAGCAGTGCTTGCGGGGAAGATAGCCGATATCTACATAGTGCCAAAGCAGATATCTCAGTTGTAACTGATACCTCCAAGTGGGGTTAGAATGGAGGGGCTCATATGCATTCCTACGATGTAGTTGTCTTTCTGCCTCTCTAATGTATGCATCCCTATACATAACCACTATACTTCCACCCTTTTCCGCCGGTTTTATAATCAGTTCACTACGCTGCTTAAGCCATAGCAGGGACGCCTGCTCAACAGGGGTAAGCTTATATTTTTACCTTCTGGATAAATCAGGGCTTTAACGTCCTTTAACACCTGTCTCTGGAACACATCCAAAGTACTTCCGGCGGGCAAGGGTGGAGTAAAAGTGGTTTGGAGTCCCTCAGTGAAGCGCTCAGTCACACTGGCCGTTTCCTGCTGACGGTCGATCCTTGTAATTCTTATAGGGTATGTACCACATCTCTGTCCATTTGTTCAAGGTGCTCGCCCCAGTGGAATCCCAGTGCTCCAACTCTCACTACTTGCTGCGAATCTCTACTATAATCTCCCCCTCTCTCCCGTGAGTTGTAGAATCTATGCAAATTCAACTTTCTAATAGCTTTAAACAAATCAAAGGCCGCTTCATCAAATTTATGCACCAAACTAAAGTTAAGACCCTTGGCCAAAAGTGACAAACACTCATGATTCAACACCACATTAGTTAGATTGACCACATTTTCCCCAATTGGTACTGCCGGCACCTGGGCCACACTGGAAGCTAGCGCTTCCAAGCTACTTTTTGAAGCTGCTCCTGTGCACCCTTCCTTCCAGTTCTCCCCCTTCTGACTCTCCTCCTAAAGGACTGAGAGGATTGTTCATCAGGGATCTGCATTTTATTCATAGTGGATCCAGTCCTAGGTGTATCATCTGAGGCACTAGAATCCGATTCAGTTGTCCAATACTCTTGGTTACGGCGTTTGCCTTGCCGGTTTCTCCCTTGGGTTCGCTTCTTAGGCATCCAGTCAAAGATCTTGCCACTCTCGTAATCGGATTTATCACGCAAAAATGTGTCCTTCTTTCTTTCTTTAATATCGTATTGTACTGGGATTAAAAGCTTTTCCAGTCTTTTCAGAAAAGACTGTGACTGACTTTCAGTCAGTCTCGCCTTCACTTGCGCTTTGGCCATATTCAAATTGACCAACACTGTGTCATATTCCTTGATGTTGCGCTCCAAGACTAATTGCATCAACTTGAAGGAGTGTTCTAAATGGAGCGCTTTCCACAGATCTACAAACTCCTGATCTTGTTGGAACTGTGAAGTATCCTTAAATACTCTGAGTCCCCTCGGGACACGGTTATGGATTACATAAGACTTCAGTGAATTGATAGTCCACAACAGCCTCACTTATCTTTCAGAAAGCTTGATAACTCTCATTTCAAATGCTCGTATACTCATGACCTCCAGGCTTTATCATTACATTGTGCAAAAGATGTGCCCGCGTCCGCCCGACATTGATTAATCGCTGCATCGCATAAGTCAGGTGCTGGGTCTAGGACTAAATCCATGCTGATCTCCACACTCATATTTAGCGTGCTAAGGCTTGCAGTGAAATCAGCAAAGAATCAGCAGAAGGTCAGGCTACAGCCGTTTCACGCACTTTGCGCTTTGTCAAGCCTCCAATGAATCGGTGGGGGCGTAAAGATATACTATATAATCTGTCAAGTTTTTTAAATGAACATACTGTAGGCTGGTGGAGGTGCTGTACACTGAATATATGTATGTAGTGTAGTAAGTCTACTGTGTTATGTGCCACTTGTGCAGGGGGTGGGAGACTAGGGGACCACCTTGCTCAGGGGCCCACCTGGGGATTCCCCTGTACCCCTGTGGGCCAGTCCGAGCCTGGCCGAGAGTTATAGCTGGAAGGGGGTAGCAGAAGTGAGGCAAAAGATGGCGCAATACAGGTTAAGGTTGCCATACATGTTAGACAAATGTTGCCCAATTCATCAATTTGAGAGAGATTGGCCAACCATCTAATATGTATCTGGTGGTCAAATACCGTCCCGAAGAGAAATGTTGAGGGAAAGAGGTTGTACATGTGTTTGGGGGATTTGGAAGGGATAAATGTCAGGTCTCACCAAACAGTTGCAGAGATCTCAGCATCTTGCACTTTTGTTAATCTGACTTCAATTGGATGCAGAAGATTTTAAAACCATGCCATTTCTAGGTCCAACATTTTGTGTAGATTAATTTCCTAATACTGCATATATGTACAGTAGAGATTCATTTTCTTCCTATACATGCTCCAAAACCTCTGCATAGGCAAAGAATTAGAGGGATTGTCCAGCCAGATATATTGATGACCTATTGTCAGGATAGGTCATCAATATCTGATCGGTGGGGGTCCGACACCTGGCACCTGTTCATTACGCTGCACTTTGTCTCTCTCCACAGGAGATGACGCATGAAGTGCCGCCTCCTCGTCAAATAGCTGATCCCACACCCAGCACTTCCGTGCCCATTAGATATTGATGACCCATCCTGAGGATAGATCATCAATATATATGGCTGACAACCCATTTAAATAGGAAAATGGAAAAAGATACGGAAAGTGGTAAAGGGGTTGTTGGGACAGCAGCAATCTTAAAGGGTTATTCCCATCTGAGACACTTATGGCATATCTCTAGGATAAGCCATCAATGTGAGATCGGAGTGGGTCCCACAGGTTGGACCTGAACCTATCTCCAGTACAGGCCCCCAAAGTGAAGGTGAGCACACTGCGCTTGTGTACGTCCTTTCCATTTACTGCTACTGGGGTTCTGAAAATAGTTGAGCAAGCATGCTCGTCTATTTTTAAAAAGCCTATAGCAGCGAATGGAGAGCGCACTGCTCACGTACGGCCACCTCTCCACTCACCGCAATGGGACTGCAAGAAATAGTCAATTGGCTATGTTTGCACCTCTCATACTGGTGAATGGAGAGTGGCCATGGTTCTGCGGCTGATCTCCATTTTCTTTGGGAGGACTCTTTTGGAGATAGTAGTTGGGATCTGCACCTATCTGACATTGATGGCATATCCTAGAGATGGCATATCCCTTCCCTCCCCTCCCCCCCACCCACAAAAAAAAAATCATACTCACTCATTCTACTAGTCACATGTGCAAGTATAGTAGGTTGTTGCCAGCAGGACATCACATGTTTCGGCCACTGAACTTTTTCCAATGGTCGATAGAACAATAATATAAATTATACTGACCGGTTGGTTGAAAGCCCCTCAAGTAGTGTGACTCTGAACCTCCCAGCTAGGCCTTATTCACATGACTGCAGTGGTGATGTGCCCATCTACTGCACGTGACCACTACAGCCATTCACTTACCACAGTGGTGCCATTGCCACTCCCAAGAGGCAATGTAATTAGTTAATACAGGCTAGGTCTTTCGTACAGACCTCCTCTACAGGCCAATACTGCATACAGAATGCAGGGGCTGAGGGGCTCCTCTCAGTCCTTATGCTCTGGCTTCAACTCCTCTGCAGTGCTTGGGTCCAACTTGACCTACCTAGGCCCAGAGGTGTCCCACCCTTAAGGATAATGCCAATTACCTCTACTACTAGCTAACTAGCACTCAGGAATCTGCAGCATCTCTCAGCTCAGGCTCTCTGTGTTGCGATTGTCTGGTTCTCCTGCATATTACTGACCACAAGGCTCCCTGAACTTTTACATACCCCCTCTGGGAAACATGCAGCTAGTGTGGGGATGCCAGTTTATTGAGCTGACCAATGACTCAGTCCTGCCAGTGAAAAATATTCCCAACCCTTAATCTGGCATTTCATAGTCATATACTTTAACAGTTCAATGTAGGTGCTATGCTTCAATAGGGTCAACCAGGGGCGGACTGGGCACATAAAGTAGCTCTGGAAAAAAAAAATAAGTGTCCCCCATGTAGTAGGTGGGTTTAAATTAACATAAGGCGGGGGAACACAAGTAGGCGGGGTCAACAATATCATAGTGCAAAATACCATCCCAGCAGAATCAAAGTGCACCACAATATACTGCCCCAAAAGCTGGCCCTGTGTGGTGGCCATCAATAACTACCATCTTCTGTCCTCCTCCTCCAGTTGTCTATGGAGCAGAGGGCTTATGAGGTGAGGTGTGGACCAGAGCAGTTGATTTCAGGAGGGCATGTGCAGTCCCAGGCCGGGGACATGAGTACTTGATTCTCACAGCATTAATTACTGTTGAAAGCTCCACATGTACCCGACCAGTGGCAGAGAGGAGGGCTGGGTGGACCCCTGGGACATCGGCCAACCGAGAAATTTCCCTGTAGGGTCTATGGCCAATCCGCCCCTGTGGTCAAGCCACAGCAACGAAAGTCAGTAAAGGATGCATTTTTCTTTCTTTTTTGGGGATTTCAACTAACACAAGTTCTCCATGACATTAGACTCTCTCAGTAGTGCAGCCTCAGGCTTTGGAACTGTAACTTTTAGTAATAATTTCTTAGTATAGAAGAGACAAAAAAATCTGTAGAGCTAAGGGTAAATGAATATGTTATTTTGTATCAGAACACCTTTAATTACACTGAACCTTGCCAACATTCGCTGAGATTAGTCTTATGATGGAGACAGATCCATGGTGGTGTTACGTTCATCTTCTCAGAAATGGAACATAATACCAACAAATGACAGCTGCTCATACAATAGGATGGGCCTGTACATGCATTGATACCACCAGGACAGTATGTACAGATTTTATACACACCTTGATGTATTGGCAATTACCCCTCTTTGCAATTTAAACTGTATTTGAACTTGTCACCGCCCCAGGTAAGAAAACTTTACAAGTTTTTACCCTAGCAACTGGCTATGAAAATAATATCCAGCAAGAAAAACTCTTCTGCATACTAATAAATGTACTACATTTGTTTTCCACGTCCTCCGTGAGGTTACATAGCATCTACATATACCAGGCTATCTTGTAAGAAGCCCGAGAATAATGGAGTGATGCAAATCGGAAAACTAGGTGCAAAAAAATCCAAAAACATTTACTGGTCGAAATATTGTTTTACTGTATAAAAAAATGCCCTCTAGCCATTAGTACTATCATTGTAGCATTTTACAAAAGTCCACTGCTATGAGTAGGATCACTGTCCATAATCGAATATAGATTTTATACGAACGTTGGATATTCCACTCAATGAAGTCACTTTGCAGAAATTAATTTTTGACTTCCTGGCTGAACTAAATGAGTTATACTCCTTTCGCCACAAGTCCAGCCCATCATGGAAAACAAATATGCATGGGTCCTGGATGCAGTGGCGCACAGGGATCTCCAAGGGGCCCGTAGCAAACTTAGTATGAGTTCCCCTGCCCCAACTAGTTTCCAGGTACCCAAGCATGTGTGCATCAATCACTCTCTGACAATGCAGAATGCTAAGTACGACGCCCCAGATTTCTGAAGAAACTTTAATTAAAAAATTGTAATAAAAAAGTGACACCTGGCCTCATCCACTTTATCCAACTTCTGTATCAATAAAGTGGAACCAATGCTTCTTAATGTATTCACACCAGACAACTGGCATAAATTATCTCCTGCTTCCCTCCTATTACAAGACTGCCTACCTGAAGGCCACCACTAGGGGGAGCTCACTGCGTAGGAGTTCCCCCTACTGATGGCTGCATAAAAATCCAGTAGTTTTTACATTGGGAAGAGAGATAACTGTTCCTACTGCATATCCTTGAACTACAACTCCCCATTATGTGCTCAGTAAAGAGAGACTATATTATCATCAAACTGGCTTTTTTATTTGCCTCCACTATCCACCACCACACTCCACGCCTGCCTTGCACCCTGCCAACCATTCACGGCACACCAGCCACCATCGGGCAGGAAATGCCACGGTCCAGGGTGTGCTCCTAAGGGAAGAAGGATTGCGCCCCTTCACTCACTGCCCACGTGGACAGCTGGAAAGGAAGGTCCCCCCGAGGTGCGTGATGCAGCATCATGCACCCCGCGGGGACCTTGTAACAGTACAGGGACGGTCACTTGTGGTATTATTTCATCATACCATCCGAAGCCCCACGTGACTCGTCTGGTGTCTGGTTTGATTCATTATTAGTAGCCAGCCCTTTTTCCACCTTCTTGTTTCTATATATGTATATATCTTGATTTATTTGCTTTGATGACTGTATTATGTCAGTATCTTACTTACATGGACCCCCTGATGAACCCACATTGGGGGAAACGCATTGGTGTAAGAAGGAGTAAGGTTGTCAATTAGGGCCTCTACAGGGTCAATCAGGAAAGGAAGGAGGACGGAGAGGCCCCACCATTAGGAGTTGTCTCCGGGCTGAGGGTGAGCATAGGGCGTACGTAGGGATATCTTCTCTTCAGCCTGTTTCCCCTCTTCCCCTTATTGACCTTTGGCTTTGATTTTACTTTTTTTCCATTTTGTTCTTTATTATCTAACAAATAATTACCTACGATGCACTGCTATGTGTGCGTGCAGCAAGACTTATCCAGTCCATTTGAAATTAATTTAATAAATTAGAGTATTTTAAGGGTCTTTTATTTTTGGTGGAGTTATATTTAGATTTTTGGGATTTTGTTTTATCATACCTCTCATATCGTTTTTTGTCTTGAATTCTTTGTTCAACACTAGTAGAAAAAATGAGGATAAAAATACGGAGATAAAATAGAGCGCAGCTGTATAATATAAAACAATAAAAGCTAAGTGCGTGAGCATTTATTTGTCTTCTCATGCACTTAGCTTTTATTGTTTTATGTTTTTTTCCATTAAAGTTTTATAGCAGCAGTGCTCTATTTTATCCCCATTTTTTCCATCCTCATTGTCTCTGCATTTGTTGGTGGGATTTGACTGAATTCCAGTGTGTGCAGCTGCAGCTATTGCCAGGCCGAGGCTACCAAAAAGTGTTGTCTGGAGTCGTGCCCGGAGATGCACAACCCCCTCTGGTAAGCCTCTGTACTCGTGGTGTGGATACCATTATTTAATCAGGTTTCAAACCCTTGTACCCTATTTTCTATCTTTTTGTGTAGACTTATTTTATTTGGTTATAAATAGTGTTGAGCGAATCAAAGTTGACGAAGTGGAATTCGATCCAAATTTCAGGCAAAATTTTATTCATCACAAATCTGAATTTCCTGCCGATTCGTGGTAACAAATCGATTTTGTTTTTTCTTGGATTGCTGCAGATGTTACAAAGCTAAAGTAAGAAGCCTGGGAACGAGGGATCACCCATAATGCCATGCAGCTAGCCAATCAGCAGATAGCCAGCCCCTGTGATGCCCTATAAAAAGACTTCTGCTGCCCGGTCTCTGCCATTTTCCAGTGTACTGAGCATAGGGAGAGATGTGACAAGTACCAGGGACAGTAATTAGGAAAGACTTTATTTGAAAAATATTTGTTTTAAACAGTTCTGGGACAGATTTTTCATAGTGTAGGGAAAGCATAGGGAGGCATTATCCACAGGGGGAGAGCAGGGACCAATATGGGAGTGTACAGCCTGGGTACTAGGAGCGATTCTATTACACCTTGCTGCACTAATTGGGGTTAAAAAGTGTTCTAACAATACAGATTTTTGGTTGTTCACATTCTTTTATAAATAAGTAATTCAGTTCATCCTTGATTCTGTAATTGGGGTGAAATATCGTTCTGATACAACTGATTTTGGGGTGAGCAGGTTCTGTAGAAACCTATGTGAATCAGCTGACGACGGTGTAAAAGGAGTGCGCTCTCTCACGCTACAGTAGGATCTTGGGCCTCTGCGCGGTTCTTTATACCTGACGCTAACATCGACCTGTAAGGCTGAGTTTACACTTCAGTTTTTTTGTCAGTTTTGGCCCCTTAAGGCCTCGTTCACACTTCAGTGTTTGGTCAGTGATTTCCATCAGTGATTTGTGAGCCAAAACCAGAAGTGGAGCCTCCACAGACATGAGGTAGAAGGGAAAGATCTGCTCCTGTTCTGTGTTTAGAGCCGCACCTGGTTTTGGCTCACAAATCACTGATGGAAATCACTGACTAAACACTAAAGTGTGAACGAGGCCTAACTGACCAAATAAGTGAAGTGATGAGCGACGCCTGTCATGTGCGTGTTTCACTAGCACAGCGGACTAGCTATGCATGTTACTGCAAGGCACAGTGTCCTACACCGATCTATAGGCTCTCTGCAGCCGGGAAATAGGCTGATTTTTCTTTTTTGTATCCACATATGTAGTAGTTTGTTCTACACATACAGTCACTACCAGCAGCCTCCCACCTCCTACACCTCAGTGATAGTTTCTCCTCCCTTTGGTGCCCTGCAGCTATTCTAAGATCTTTTGGACTTCCATCCAAAGAGCTCTTTGATTAACACTCTTTTTTTGGAATTTTTTCCCTCCTCCGCCTTATTTACCAGAACTTCCCATTGTATCTTGCAGGCTCCTGGGAACCCAGCCCTGTTACATGTTGAAACCAAACAAGTAAATGCACAACAAGCAGGTGACAGGATTGATTATTACTTCCAGGCTAGGGGAGGTAAAAGCCAAGAGTTTAATCAGATGCCACGGTTGGCCGAACTCTTCGTAGGTTCATTTGGATACGGAAGCTTCAGGATGATCTATACTTCTGATTTTCAACTGAATGTTGCCAATGGCACCTGGGTCTTTATGTCTGAGTGTGTCCTACTACTAGTATGGCAGTACTCGGGCTCAGACTGGCCCACAGGGGTACAAGGTGAATCCCCTGGTGGGCCCTTAGTCTCCCACCCTCTGCACAAGTGGCACATAACACAGTAAACTCCCTAGTTTATTATTATAGACATGAACAGAGCTGAGATGACTTCTAGGTATAGAGGAAAGCTACCAGTGTCCTCTTCTCCCCAGGACCTACCTTCTCAAAATTACTGCACGGACCTCCATTTTCAATCATCTGGTAGCATCTTGCTGCTGTGTGAGCAGGTAATATTTGAATGTATCTGTATGGTGGGCCACCAAAATAAATTTTAGTGGTGGGCCCTAGGCACCCCAGTCCGACACTGGCAGTACTGTAAGGATCTCTTGCATGTTTTTCACAAACTATGTTTGAGACAACTGTTATGAAACTGCCTTACAGCTGAATCTGGTTCTGTTATCAACTGGCATAGTCTGGTGTTTGCTGGGAGTTTTTTTTATTGTTATACCTTTAAATACCTTTAGTTTCTGCTTTTCTTTGCCAGGTATAGCGATAGCACTGTGCAGTTTTTTTCCAAGGTCCTGTCCCTACTCCCTTGGCTTTGTTTGAGTGCATCCTGGGATTTCTGGTTCCATAGTCTTATTGTTGTCTTTATTGTGGTTGTTGTGGTTTTAGCTTTCTGTCTGCAGTTTAGGTTTAGATTTTCCTCTCCCTGCAGTTCAAGGTCAGTTTTTGCTAGGTTCAATTCCTCTTACCTACATCAATTGCTCTCTACCTGTACGACATCTGCCGACTGGACTCCGGGAACCTGAAAATACTGCATCATTAGGGTGACAAGAGACAAAAGTAAAGTAAAAAGGACTGAGTTTTTAAAATACAACGATTCATTCTGACCTCAGACACCATAAATTGGCAAAATAAAGCATTTGGCAGGGAAACTAAATGGGTCATGATACAAACTCTTTAATTGCTTACATAGGATTGAGACGCTCTACTATACATACAGTACAGACCAAAAGTTTGGACACACCTTCTCATTCAAAGAGTTGTCTTTATTTTCATGACTATGAAAATTGTAGATTCACACTGAAGGCATCAAAACTATGAATTAACACATGTGGAATTATATACATAACAAAAAAGTGTGAAACAACTGAAAATATGTCATATTCTAGGTTCTTCAAAGTAGCCACCTTTTGCTTTGATTACTGCTTTGCACACTCTTGGCATTCTCTTGAGCTTCAAGAGGTAGTCACCTGAAATGGTCTTCCAACAGTCTTGAAGGAGTTCCCAGAGATGCTTAGCACTTGTTGGCCCTTTTGCCTTCACTCTGCGGTCCAGCTCACCCCAAACCATCTCGATTGGGTTCAGGTCCGGTGACTGTGGAGGCCAGGTCATCTGGCGCAGCACCCCATCACTCTCCTTCATGGTCAAATAGCCCTTACACAGCCTGGAGGTGTGTTTGGGGTCATTGTCCTGTTGAAAAATAAATGATGGTCCAACTAAACGCAAACCGGATGGAATAGCATGCCGCTGCAAGATGCTGTGGTAGCCATGCTGGTTCAGTATGCCTTCAAAGCACCCCCACACCATCACACCTCCTCCTCCATGCTTCACGGTGGGAACCAGGCATGTAGAGTCCACCCGTTCACCTTTTCTGCATCGCACAAAGATACAGTGGTTGGAACCAAAGATCTCAAATTTGGACTCATCAGACCAAAGCACAGATTTCCACTGGTCTAATGTCCATTCCTTGTGTTCTTTAGTCCAAACAAGTCTCTTCTGCTTGTTGCCTGTCCTTAGCAGTGGTTTCCTAGCAGATATTCTACCATGAAGGCCTGATTCACACAGTCTCCTCTTAACAATTGTTCTAGAGATGTGTCTGCTGCTAGAACTCTGTGTGGCATTGACCTGGTCTCTAATCTGAGCTGCTGTTAACCTGCGATTTCTGAGGCTGGTGAGTCGGATGAACTTATCGTCCGCAGCAGAGGTGACTCTTGGTCTTCCTTTCCTGGGGCGGTCCGCATGTGAGGCAGTTTCTTTGCAGCGCTTGATGGTTTTTGTGACTGCACTTGGGGACACTTTCAAAGTTTTCCCAATTTTTCGGACTGACTGACCTTCATTTCTTAAAGTAATGATGGCCACTCGTCTTTCTTTACTTAGCTGCTTTTTTCTTGCCATAATACAAATTCTAACAGTCTATTCAGTAGGACTATTAGCTGTGTATCCACCTGACTTCTCCACAACGCAACTGATGGTCCCAACCCCATTTATAAGGCAAGAAATCCCACTTATTAAACCTGACAGGGCACACCTGTGAAGTGAAAACCATTTCAGGTGACTACCTCTTGAAGCTCATCAAGAGAATGCCAAGAGTGTGCAAAGCAGTAATCAAAGCAAAAGGTGGCTACTTTGAAGAACATAGAATATGACATATTTTCATAGTGACAGATTTATGTCACTATGATTCTGTAGAAATAAGGTCAAGCAGAGACACATAGCATTATAAATCATGATAATACCGTGCGCTCCTGCAAGTCCAGAGCGGAGGATCACACTCACACACGGCGCGTGATTCCCGCAATGGACTCGCTCGTGTGAAACAGCCCTTACAGTTACACACTGCCAAATAAAAGGTTACAAACTGCCAAATAAAAGGACCTTTTGGACATGTTACTTAATTTGATTTACTGTAATTTATTTAGGTTCTTATGTAGTGAGTGCACATGGCAGATCTCAGATCAGTAGTAGGAAGACAGATTAAAGAGCAAACTGGAAAGATGTTGCTGGAAACAAATCCAGCAATATTCCTGCATGTAGCTAGCAGTGGAAGTGACTGGTAGTAATCATAAGGCTACAGCACTTCAGGGCACAGATAGGGCTACAGAGCAGCTGAGCATCACAGAGGGCAGAGCTGAGGGGAAGACAGTAGTGTTGGGCGCGAATATTAGAATCGTGAATTTTAATAGCGAATATCGCCACTTCGAGAATTCGCAAAGATTTAGAATATAGTGCTATATATTCGTATTCTTGAATATTCTAGATTTTTTTTTCCATCAGTAACCTCCCTTCTTGCTTGTGGGCCAATGAGAAGGCTGCAATGTCTTTGTCAGAGCTTAGCAACATCCCTAGCAACCAATAGGAAAGTTGCCTACCCCTTACTATATAAGAACCTCCCCAGCAGCCATTTTCTGCAGTTTTATGGAGTTCTGAGAGAGACGGCAGTGACATTGCTGTGCTCTGTGCTTTACTGATTAATTACAGTAGATAGTTAGCTCATATATATAATACAGATAGTCAGTGTAGGTTATATTCTGATATAGTGTAGTTGATTCCAGTGCAGGGTGTTAGGTAGTGTCTCTGCTGTCCATACATACATGCTACAGACATAGTGCTGTGATGTCACAAGTTCACGACAATACTTAGTGCACCAATCAGTAATATGTAGTCAGACCTGCTAAAATGGGAAGTTGCACAAATTGCGCAAAAATATGCGCATCATTAATTGCCGATTTGCGCAATCGCAAATATATTGGAGCACTCTGTCTGCATATAAAGCTATTGTAACGTTCTGCCGTGCCGACCATTTTCTCCAGTCTCAGGAAACTTCTAGCAGCTTGAAAAATGTAGCTATAGTGACCCACGCCCGTATTGCAAGCGCAATACGTGCATATTACATTGGCAATTTTCGCAATCAAGAAAATAATCGCGAATTCTCGAATATATGATGAATATTCGCCCAAATATGCTGCTCATCACTAGTAGACAGAAGCTACCTAGTCTGTGCCTCCAGATAGTAGCCATGGCATGTATAATACCCAGGCCTGTTAGCCAGCTGCCTATAAGCAACCCTGTGTGATAGACTCTATCTTGTGTTGCGAGGAAGGGCATACCGAGACTGACTGGGACAATGCAGATTGTTTCTGTAGGATAGGCTAGTAAAAACTGCCTTGTTTAAGTTACAACTATGGTTATCTGATTCCTCTACCATCCTAGAGCGGGGAGACATGCATACCACCCAGGGCCAAAAATATTCTGTGTGTAAGATTCTGTCCATCTGTTACCCCCTTATAAGCATATAAGAAGGCCATAGCTGAACTAGAGTGGGTGCAGCGAAATGCGACCAAGATAATTAAATGAATGTTAACCTTTCTTGGTACTGCAATCCACCAAACTTTGACTTACTGTATATTGTTTGGAAAAAAAAATGTATTAGAGCAGATCTAACTACCATGTAAATACATAAGCATAGACAGTGTGGCGAAACCAACCTCGCCACGGTGTTTTGGAGGGGGCTGTTTGCCAGCCTCCTGCCCTGGGATTATGGTCCCTTAAGTTATTGGGTCTTAAGGCACTTGGGACTGAGCCCTCTGTCCCTGGATTGCATCATTTGCCTTACTTGCTTGGATGAAGCACATGGTGAGAACAATAGATAGCGGCCATTTTAACTCACAGACACTGTTCTGACTTTTCCACACGGTGCTATCTTGCCTGTATTTGGTGCACAGAGACATCATTCAGTAGTTTGAAACTACCAAACAGGGGACACATTTATTAGTGACTAGTTTCTGTATAACTTGTATATTTTCGGTGTAACTGTATCTTCCAAACTACTGAACGGATGTGGGTGAATTTTGGATATGTGGTTCACCCAGATCCCCCAGTTCCGAGGATATATTGGTTATGGGGTTATTGCATGTTTTGGGGTTCTTGTGAGATGTTTTATAAAACTGTATTTCTCTGCCTTTGATAATTATATTCGCCAGTGTGTTCAATAATCATCACCGGCAGAGGGGAGGATTTTGTGTGGGTGTGTTTCTATTGTCCCATTGTGTGTTTAAATGGTGATGTCTGTCCTGTTGTCTCCACATGTGTATTGGCGACTTCCCTTTGTCCTGAGAGATAATTGGAATGCCCTCGGTTGTCTCCGGGACAGATAGGAGGAAACCATGATGCATTGTGGGGATGTGTTGTATCTGTCCTGTATTTGCAAACAACTATAATAAAAACCAGGCTGGGTGTGCCAGCGGACTGCGTGACCCTCAACACGGAGCCTTGTCTCGTTATTGGGGGGATTCCCTGTATGCTGTTAGAGACTGATTGCCAGGAGTGTAAGCTGATTGTATGCTTTTCCTGTTCGTCTGCTAGCAGCTATTCGCGAGGTTCCAGTTTGGAGTGCTATTTTGTATCCAGTTCGGGAGTTTGGTGTTCTGCAATAGCTGTGCCTGTCTCTCAGAAAGGGGCATATCGCCTAAATGGATTTTATGTTTCAAAAGCTTTATTAGAAAGTATAATATCATCAAGTAAAAGCATCTTGACAAAACGATATGATATACTTTGTAGACACATAGAAAAATAAAACAATAAGCACAATATTAAACATCAAATGGAGATCCAATAGCTATTATAGCTGGTAAATAAGGAGCAGGTCAGAAGCGTCCGACATACGAACATACATATCAACAAGCCCGGATTATTCACATACAAAATTGCCATCCTTACAGTGAGAGACTTTGCTGCACATTGGCGGAGTAGGAGGAAGAAACCCAGGGTTCCCAAAGTTTTTCAAATGCCTCGAAAGTGTCCATGCGGATAGCTGAAAGCTTCTCATACAACAGAATCCTATTAATCCTATCCAAAACTGCCTGATAGCTTAAAATACTGGACTTCCATTTAAACGCTATATGGATTCTAGCAGCCATTAAGATGTACTGAGACAGTCTGAACTTGGCAAATGTCAACCAGGGTGGCTTATCCCCTAATAGACAGTAGGCGGGGGTTGGTTGGTAATTACAATCCAGAACTGA
The DNA here is from genome assembly GCF_014858855.1 of Bufo gargarizans. Classification (NCBI taxonomy): domain Eukaryota; kingdom Metazoa; phylum Chordata; class Amphibia; order Anura; family Bufonidae; genus Bufo; species Bufo gargarizans. The sequence continues at coordinate 57,419,245 of NC_058084.1, read as the reverse complement.
AGAAAGCAATCTACACACTTTGGACCATAATAGCTGGACATGAGGGCATGTCCACCAAATATGATAGACTGTCCCATTCTCTGCACATCCCCTAAAGCAGAGTGGTGATACCTCTGGATAGATGTGATGTAACCTGTAAGGCACTAAATGGGTTCTATGAAGAATTTTCACAGAGGTCTCTGCCAGTGTGGTTTGCCAGGAACTTTTGGTTATGGTTTGGGAACGGAAAAACCAATCTAAAAGAGGGTATTCTACCTGCGTATCTTTCTCCCACTCCACCATATACGGGAGGCGAACCCCATCCGGCGAGGGATCTAGCATTCCATACAATCTAGACAATAGTCCTTGCCTACACAAAGAAAAGTTAGCATAACGTTCAAAGGGAGTGAAATCTAGATTCGCATTATTGATCCTTAAGGAGTGGAAGAATGAGAATATTTGATTAGCCCTGAACGATTCGCTCCTAGGGAGGGCAGATTTATCTGTAAAATCATTCAGGGTAATCAATTTCCCTCTGACCAAGAATCTGTGTAAAGTCACATACTTGTTGCCAATCCACCAGCTAAAATCGGAGGCTTTCATTCCTGGAGGGAAGGCGGGATTACCAATAAGGTGAAGAAGTGGAGAGATTCTTGATTGTAGGTCCAGCTTAAACCTGACAGATCTCCACAGTAATAGAGCTTGGTAGGACAGTGGTGAGTTAAAGCGTACCCTGAGCGGTAGGGATAGTGAGGTCCATATTAGGGCCCTCCACGACCAAGGCGAGAGGAGGGACTGTTCTATTGATACCCATATGGGGTGTGTCTCTGGCTTAGTATGTGTCAAAAAAAGCTGGGCCAGCCTAGCAGCTTTATAGTACTTCATGAAATCAGGAACAGAGAGACCCCCTTGTGTTTTATGTCGACACATAGTAGTCCGAGCTATGCGAGCACGTTTACCGCCCCAGATAAACTTCAGCACATCTCTCTGCAGGTCGTGGAGATCCCCACTCGGGACCGGTAATGGTATAGTACGAAATAAGTACAGCAGCCTGGGCAGAACTACCATTCTAATAACATGAATCCGACCTATCCATGATAAGGGTAATGAACTCCAGGTCTTAAGGTCCTCTCTGATAGCCCGATATAAGGGTGCGTAGTTCAGCCTATACATCATATGGAGGTGGGTGGGGACTACCGTACCCAAGTATGGAATGTAATTAGGCAAATGATGAAACTGAAAATCTTGCTTCAGGAGTGACTGCAAAGCAGGGGGGGTGTTACATAACATGAGCTCAGACTTTTGGTGGTTAACACGAAGCCCAGATATTTCTGTAAAGGACTTTAGCAACTTAAGGAGGTTCGGCAGAGAAATGAGGGGATTAGTAAGTGAAAGGAGTAGGTCATCCGCAAACAAGCTTAGCTTATGCTCAGTTTCACCAACTTTGACTCCTGAGATATTTAGGTCGGTTCTGATGGCAATGGCCAGAGGTTCCATCGCCAGGGCAAAAAGCGCCGGAGATAGAGGACATCCTTGACGAGTACCCCTAAGGATTTGGATGGGGGCAGGGTTCATGGACGGAAGTTTAAGGTATGCAACTGGAGAGGAGTAAAGAGCCCTGATGGCCTGTACAAATGGACCCCTAATACCCATAGATTGAAGGACCAAGTGCAGATAATCCCATGTGACAGAGTCAAAAGCTTTTTCTATGTCAAGGGCTAGGACAGCTAACGGTGTGTTTTTAGTATTTGCAACCTGGATCAAATTAAGAATCTTACGTATATTGTCCGGAGCTTCCCTACCCGGGATGAACCCTACTTGATCCTTGCCTATAATGGAGGGCAGTAGAATGTTTAACCGACGCGCAAGAATGGACGTGAGAATTTTCGTATCTAGGTTCAGAAGCGAAATTGGTCTATAGTTGGATGGGGATAAATGATCCTTTTTGGGTTTGGGAATAACGGTTATGTTGGCCGCCAAAAAATCAGGGTGGGGTGTATTGCCTTGCATTATGTGATTACAAAATTTGGTGATATGAGGGGTCAACAGGGGGGCAAATTTTTTATAGTACAGGGCTGTCAGGCCGTCCGGGCCCGGTGCTTTGCCCAATTTTAATGTTTTAATGGACAGCTCCACCTCCTCGGCCACGATTTCTCTACTAAGATCACACACTGCCTCATGAGAGGCCTGTGGTAAACTTAGAGAGTCCATAAAGCTATTACGTACTCGTTCCTGACTATCTGACACTGTAGTGTAAAGTTTTTGATAGAATGTATGAAAGGTCTGGTATATGGTTTCTGGATTGGAGGAAACCTGGCCTACACTAGTTCGAATCTGGAACACCTGGTTAATTTTTTGTTTAGCCTTAAGTTGACGGGCCAGCATCTTATCGGGTTTGTTAGCATACTTATAGTAATAGGACGCGGTCCAGCGCAGTGCCTTTTCCGTTTGATTCGAGAGGATCATGTTAATTTGAAGTTTGGCGGTTTTAATCTCTTTAAGTAGGTATAGCGAGGGTGATCTTTGATGAGCTTTAACTAATCTGCTAAGTTTAGATTCAAGATCTAGTAGGGCTGTATGTCTGTCTTTTTTTAAACGTGAGGCCTCTCTGATAATTTGACCTCTCATGTAGGCCTTGTGAGAGAGCCAGACTACTACCGGGTCTATATCTGGGTCGGAATTATCCAGAAAGAATTGCTTTAATTCGTCCTGAAGTCGGTCGCGAATCACAGGTCTGGTCAATAGCGACTCATTAAGCCTCCATGTAAATAGTCGGCTGGTAGGGGTGGCTGGGGTAACATCTGCAATAACCATGTCATGGTCAGACCATGGCGCAATTTGGTGTCTACAATAAGCTAGGTGTGGTAAAAGGGATGTGGAGATTAAAATCCTATCAATGCGCGAGTACAGACCATGGGCAGGGGAGTAGTAGGTATAACCTCTCTGAGTCCCATTATATTCCCTCCAAGAATCAGCTAAAGAGAGGGACTTCATAACCCTCGAAATTCGATGTCCCAAGATGGCTGGACGTGGCGTATTAGGCTGTGAGGAGCGGTCTAGAAAAGGGTTCATTACAAAATTGAAGTCTCCTGCCCAAGCTATTTCATCATACCGTAGTGCCTCAAGCCTCTGATACATATCAGTGAAGAAGACAATTGGATCTTCGGTTGGGGCATACACGTTCACTATGCACAGAACCTTCCCCTTATGTTCCCCCAGTAAAATAACATAACGTCCCTCTTGGTCAGTGATTTGGTCAGCGACCTGAAACGGGAATGAGTTCCGTAGGAGAGTAATGACCCCCCCTGCATTTAGAGCGAAAGGTGGAGGAGAAGAATCTAGAATATCGGGGGTGAAAATATTTGGGGTGGGAGGAAGGTGTAAAATGTGACTCCTGAATACATATTACATCCGGGTCATGCCTAACGTAAGACGTGAATGCTGTTTTACGTTTGCCTGGGGAGTTCAGGCCCCGCACATTGTGTGATAATATCTTACACATTATCCCAACAATATAAGGTAAAGCTTAGTATGTCAGGTCGCCTGGACCACCTAGCAAAGACAGTAATGAAAGCATAAATCTCCATGAAGACAATAAAATGAAATAACATAAACAAAAACAAATCCAACAGTACTGTTAGACAGCAAAACTGGCTAGGCCTAACATGGCCCGCAGTAATTAGTGGGTCTAGTGTGGAAACCAAGAACGCAACAATCATCCCTGGATCCACAATCAATAACCCGTTAGTGAAGGGCAACAATTACATCCGATTCGCTGTATCCCTAGCGAAAGTCCTGAATTGACCCCGCACAGAAAGTCACATATAACCAGCCCCAACATCAAACTTCATCCCTGGAATAGAGAATAAACATTCCCGAGGATTTTGTAGAAAACTAATCTGAACATCACCGTCCGTGGGTGTGCAGAGCCGGCCCTCGTTTCAATGTCCCGGGGACTTGGAAGTGGTGGGTACCTGAGACCAGACTCTGGCAGGGCGCTGAGGCCTAGGAGGCGCAGCAGGTTTCTCCAGGCGGTCCACCTTTAAGCCGGCTTGTCGCAGTTTTTCAATCCCCTCGTCAGGAGTATGGATCGTATACGAACGTGAATTAAGTTGAAACGATAGGGCAAAGGGGAATCCCCATCTGTAGCGCACCTGGGCTTGCTGTAAGGCCTGAGTCACAGGCTTCATCTCCCTACGCTTCCGAAGCGTCGTGGGAGCCAGATCCGCATAGATGCATACCTCAGGCGGAAGGTCCGGCATGGCCGTCAAATTTCGCGCGGCATTAAGGATCAAGTCTCTCATCTCAGGATAGTGTAGCTTGAGAACCACATCCCTAGGAGTATCAGGGATGCGCGGCTTTCCCAGGGCCCTGTGGATTCTGTCCATCCGTAATTGAGACTGTTGGGCCTGTGGGAGCAAGGCGCTGAACAGCGCGCCGATCGTGCCTGAGAGGTCTTGGAAGGTTTCAGGTAGGCCCTTTATGCGTAGGTTCCCCCTTCGAGACCTGTTCTCCAGGTCTTCAATTTTAGTCTCAAGAGCTTGTAGCTGAAGCGAGTGGGCGTCGATGTCCGCCCTATCAGTCCCAATGGCGTCAGCCAGTTCATCTGTCCTGGTCTCCAGGTCAGACACTCTGCTCCCCAGCTCATTAATCTGGCGGGAGAATTCTGCGACCGCCTGTGACAGCTCTGACTTGAAAAGCGCTGCTATATTGGTATATAGTTCTGCCTGACCTGCTTGCGGTGGTGTAGCTTCCACGCGGGATTCACATTCAATAGAAGAGGCCGGGCTCGCCGGGGAAGCTGCCTTGTCGGCCATGATGGATTGCCTCGTGGTCCGGAAGATCTCCGGTATTGTCTGTGAAGCGGTCGGCGTTCCCGGGATTTTCGTTCCCCTTTTGCCTCGGGCAGTCTTCTGTGACCCCTGCATGAGCTTTCAGTGCTTGTGGAGCCGAATGAACGGCGCTAATGAAGGGAAAATGCCAGCGGTCGGAGCGGAGCTCACAAAGACATGTCTGCCCTGCAAGCCGCGCGCATGCGCCCTGAACCGCCTAAATGGATTTTAACCCCTTGTCTGCTGAAACGGTCCGTTACAATTGGTGGCAAGCAGCGGGATCGTTCCTACAGCCAGAAGGACAGCTACAGGAGACACCATTTCTTTGGATTTTACAACTTAAGGGCAACGCATGTCTCAGTACAGCGACCCTAAAAGCACCAGGATGGAACCAGCAGTGGAGTACAGATACTCTGTTGAGGAATTTGACCGTATGATGTGGTTGCGGCTGAACTTCTTCGGACCCAATCCAGCTGAGAAATACGTGAAGTTCGTGAGGAGTCTAGTGTTCAAGACCCTACTATACCGGGCAGAAGGTTACAGTCAGCTGCCACATTTGGTGAACCTCCATCGGAAGTTACAGTTGCGGGACAGAGGGGGCCCAGTCTCCATTCCCCAGCGGCAGTGTGAAGTGCAAGGAGAGGAGAGCAGCGTCCTCCCTCCCCAGCGGCAGGCTGAGTTACAGGGGGCAGAGGTAGTTGTTCCTGCCCCCCAGCAGCAGAGTGATATGCCGGGAAGGCAGTGTGAAGTGCAGGGAGAGGAGAGCAGCGTCCTCCTTCCCCAGCGGCAGGCGGAGTTACAGGGGGCAGAGACAGTCGGTCCTGTCCCCCAGCGGCAGAGTGTCCTACAGGGAATAGAGAGCCCAGTCTCCTTTCCCCAGCAGCAGGACACTGTATTGGGAGCGGAGGCGGTCGGTCGCCCTCCCCAGCGGCTGGAAGTATGTATGGGAGAGGAGCTCATTACCCCCTCTCCCCAGCGGCAGCTTAACGCACCAGGGGGAGACAGTAAGCCCCACAACAGTGCAGATGGGACCGTGGTCTCTGCACTTACAGCACAGGGGGTAGGGACAGTCGGTCCTGTCCCCCAGCAACAGGGCTGTTTAGCCAAAGGGGAGACAGTCGGTCTCCCCCTCCAACAACCAGGCTCCAACCAGGCTTCTTCCATGGTAGCGCTGGCACCAGGGCAGAGTCCCGCTGATCCCTGCCCACAAAGCAACCTCCACTCCAAGCCAGGGAGCAACTCAGAGACCGGGAGTACCAGCTACCAATATAACCTTGGTGGATTCACTGGACAGAGACAGGCTACGAAATTCAGCAGGTCCAGTATTTTGTTGTGGGTGGGCTGCCAGACTAACTCAGGTACCGACCGGCGTGAGGTCAGGTATCTGGTTAGTCTTCCCTGGGAGGGGGAGATGTGTGGCGAAACCAACCTCGCCACGGTGTTTTGGAGGGGGCGAGGCCATAGCTGAACTAGAGTGGGTGCAGCGAAATGCGACCAAGATAATTAAATGAATGTTAACCTTTCTTGGTACTGCAATCCACCAAACTTTGACTTACTGTATATTGTTTGGAAAAAAAAAATGTATTAGAGCAGATCTAACTACCATGTAAATACATAAGCATAGACAGTGTGGCGAAACCAACCTCGCCACAGTGTTTTGGAGGGGGCTGTTTGCCAGCCTCCTGCCCTGGGATTATGGTTCCTTAAGTTATTGGGTCTTAAGGCACTTGGGACTGAGCCCTCTGTCCCTGGATTGCATCATTTGCCTTACTTGCTTGGATGAAGCACATGGTGAGAACAATAGATAGCGGCCATTTTAACTCACAGACACTGTTCTGACTTTTCGACACGGTGCTATCTTGCCTGTATTTGGTGCACAGAGACATCATTCAGTAGTTTGAAACTACCAAACAGGGGACACATTTATTAGTGACTAGTTTCTGTATAACTTGTATATTTTCGGTGTAACTGACATAAAACTGTATCTTCCAAACTACTGAACGGATGTGGGTGAATTTTGGATATGTGGTTATGGGGTTATTGCATGTTTTGGGGTTCTTGTGAGATGTTTTATAAAACTGTATTTCTCTGCCTTTGATAATTATATTCACCAGTGTGTTCAATAATCATCACCGGCAGAGGGGAGGATTTTGTGTGGGTGTGTTTCTATTGTCCCATTGTGTGTTTAAATGGTGATATCTGTCCTGTTGTCTCCACATGTGTATTGGCGACTTCCCTTTGTCCTGAGAGATAATTGGATTGCCCTCGGTTGTCTCCGGGACAGAGAGGAGGAAACCATGATGCATTGTGGGGATGTGTTGTATCTGTCCTGTATTTGCAAACAACTGTAATAAAAACCAGGCTGGGTGTGCCAGCACGTCAGACCACTGCGTGACCCTCAACACGGAGCCTTGTCTCGTTATTGGGGGGATTCCCTGTTTGCTGTTAGAGACTGATTGCCAGGAGTGTAAGCTGATTGTATGCTTTTCCTGTTCGTCTGCTAGCAGCTATTCGCGAGGTTCCAGTTTGGAGTGCTATTTTGTATCCAGTTCGGGAGTTTGGTGTTCTGCAGTAGCTGTGCCTGTCTCTCAGAAAGGGGCATATCGCCTAAACGGATTTTAACCCCTTGTCTGCTGAAACGGTCCGTTACAGACAGTATAGAGATCTTTCTAACAATCTTTTTTATTCTTAAACCTGTACGCAGGACTAGAGTATTATGGGCCACAGTGCACCCCCCCCCCCCCCCATTTTTACAAAGAGGCGGCAGATTTTCTTTACACTAAGCGCTCTTTCACACGAGCGGATCCTGAGGGGGTATTCCGCTAGGTGAAAGAATGCAAAGCCCCGCTCCGGACAGCAGAGACACAGAGCATTAACATGACTGATAATGCTCCGTGCCTCTCTGTGATCTTTTTACTACAAAATCACAGTGAGATAAAATTGTCACCGTGAATATTTAGTAAAAAGATCACAGAGAGGCACAGAGCATTATCAGTCATGTTACTGCTCCGTGTCTCTGCTGTCCGGAGCGGGGCTTGGCTCTCATTCACGCAGCAGATTACCCGCACGGCATCCGCTCGTGTGAAAGAGCCCTAAGCCCAATGCATGGCTACACTCACCCAATCCTAATAAAATCTGGCCCTACCTCATACAGGGTGTCGCTGGCGTCGGCGTGATGTCCACTGGATCCAGAACAAGGTCCCTGTGGTGATAGAGAAAAAAGAGGAAGGGATGGTGACTGCCCCTATGGAATCACCAGCAGGGGGTGCTGTGCTGGCCTGTAAGACTGTGCCATGCCAATGTATAGCAGGGTAATCTAGGACATTTCCCCTAAGTGCTCCCACACAGTACTAATGCCCACATTGTGGCCCCTCACAGTAATTAAGCCCACCTTGTGGTCCCTTCAAAATAGCTATGTCCTACTTGTGTCCCCTCACAGCAGTTATGCTAACTTTGTTCCTGTCACAGTAGATATGCCTACTTTTGTGCCCTTCACAGTAGTTATGCCAGATATGTGCCCCTTACAGTGGTTATGCCAGATATGTGCCCCCTCACAGTGGTTATGCGAGATATGTGCCTCTCACAGTGGTTATGTCAGATATGTGCCCCTTACAGTGGTTATGCCAGATATGTGCCCCCTCACAGTGGTTATGCCAGATATGTGCCTCTCACAGTGGGTATGTCAGATATGTGCCCCTCACAGTGGTTATGGCCAGATATGTTCCCCCTCGCAGTAGTTATGCCAGATATGTGCCCCGTCACAGTAGTTATGCCAGATATGTGCCCCCTCACAGCGGTTATGCTAGATATGTGCCCCTCACAGTGGTTATGCCAGATATGTGCCCCCCTCACAGTGGTTATGGCCAGATATGTGCCCCCTCACAGTGGTTATGGCCAGATATGTGCCCCCTCACAGTGGTTATGGCCAGATATGTGCCCCCTCACAGTGGTTATGGCCAGATATGTGCCTCCATCACAGTAGTTATGCCAGATATGTGCCGTCTCACAGTAGTTATGCCAGATATGTGCCGTCTCACAGTAGTTATGCCAGATATGTGCCCCTCATAGTAGTTATGCCAACATATGTGCCCCCTCACAGTAGTTATTCCAGATTAGGTGCCCCTCATAGTAGTTGTTCCAGATTAGGTCCCCCCTCACAGTAGTTATTCCAGATTACGCCGCCCCCTCAGTGAAAATGCCCACTTTTGTGCCCCCTCACTTTAGTTGTTGCCCCCCTTTTGCCTCCAGTCTGCAGCTTTATGGGGGGAAAAAAAAAACACATACTTAACCTCTTCCCTGATGACCCGCTTCCACACTCACATCGCGCTGCTGGCTGCACTGAAGGTCGATTCCTTGGCTTTCAGCACTCTTCCCACAGCCATCAGCGCCATATGTGGCCAGCAGGGGGAGCACCTGCTTCACTCTGAAAACGAACAACCCAGCAGTGACAAGAACTGCCAGGTGAGTGCCCCTCACCCGTTCCTTTCCTATGCGCTCCCCCTGCCTCCTGCACCCCCTCATGTTTGAAGAGAGCTCTGACGGGCCCCATCAGAGTGCTCCCATTACATGTGAGTGCAGCGGGCCCCTCCCCCTGCCGGGCCCGGTCGCACTCTCTGCGACTGCGATTATTACGCCCCTGGACTAGAGGACATCCTCTATGTCTAGAGCAGTGGTTCTCAACCTAGGGGTCGGGGGGTCGCCTGAGGCTTCCTATTGTGGGTCGCCCGCACAACGGCAGCGGCCCCTTATCCTCGCGCACAGGAAGTGATGTCCTATCACTTCCTGTGCTTGAAGGAGCCTGACGTCTGGACGGGTAAGTCGGGCCGCCTGTCTGCTGAGGTCCGAGTTTTTTCGTTAATGACACTGCCGCTGAGCACCACTGCCACCAATGATTTAATTGAGCCTGGCTGAGCCTGGCTAATTTTATTTTAATTATTTGGCTGAGCAAGGCTTAATTTATTTGGGGGGACATGAAGCACCGCTGATTTATTTATTTGGGGGACCCTGAGCACTTCTGATTTATTTATTTAAGCAGACCTGAAGCACCGCTGATTTATTTATTTGGGGGACCCTGAGCACTTCTGATTTATTTATTTAAGCAGACCTGAAGCACCGCTGATTTATTTATTTGGGGGACCCTGAGCACTTCTGATTTATTTATTTGGGGGACCCTGAGCACCATTGATTTATTTATTTGGGGGGGACCTGAAGCACCGCTGATTTATTTATTTGGGGGGGACCTGAAGCACCGCTGATTTATTTATTTGGGGGGGACCTGAAGCACCGCTGATTTATTTATTTGGGGGGGACCTGAAGCACCGCTGATTTATTTATTTGGGGGACCCTGAGCACCATTGATTTATTTATTTGGGGGTACCCTGAGCACCGCTGATTTATTTGGGGGAGACCTGAAGCCCCGCTGATTTATTTATTTGGGGGACCCTGAGCACTTCTGATTTATTTATTTGGGGGGGACTTGAAGCACCACTGATTTATTTATTTGAGGGGTACCCTGAGCACCACAGATTTTTTTAATTTTTTTTAATTTATTTTTTTTGGGGGGGGGGGGGGGTACTGTGAGCACCACTGAGTTATTTATTTGAGGGGTACTGTGCGCACCACTGATTTTTTAGGGGTATTTGTTGTTTATTATTTATTTTAAAGTTATTTATTTGGTTTACAAATATTTTGTATTTATGCTAAAGTTCTGTAGTTATGAATGAATACATCCTGCATATCAGATATTTACATTACAATTCCTAACAGTATCAAAATTAGTTATGACGTCGCAAGGAAAAAAATTTAATGGTTGGGGGTCACCACAACATGAGGAACTGTAATAAGGGGACACGGCTTTAGAAAGGTTGAGAACCACTGGTCTAGAGCAAAGAAGGTTTCACCATCATCATAGACAAGGATTCATTACTGTAAGGGCAGTGAGACTGCAGCGTCCCACACATGTGTGAAAATGGGACACTTTAAACATCTGAATTGCAATGTATGGTATTTCCTATTACCAGGCTGGCATTGTCATTTCACCCATTCGCCCCTAGGTGGTGCTGGCACCACATAATATATATAGTGGGGTGTATCTAGCTTAGAGAGGAATGTAGAGGAGAACAGGGAGTTAGTAGTTAGTGAGAGGAGGAGAAGCAAGTTCATGGAGGAGCGAAACAGGCATCGTCCATCATGTAGTCTGCTATTTCTACCCCTTGGTCATGGCCAGGCTAAGGGAGTACACCTAACATTTATCTACAGCAGCTTAGCACAGACAAGTAAGTCTATGTCTGGATATGGGGAGAGACTAGTGAGGGTTGCAGCTGAATCTAGCTTATGGACATCATTAGCACAAGTGCCTAAAAGCAACTTTCCAAGTGCCGGGACACAAATAGACAATTAATGCGCAAAGTTGTCTTTACCACTACAAAGCCTGAGCACACTACGGAGAGCAGGAAAAAAAAAAAGAGACTAAAACGGCTGAGAAAAAGGCAGCGCAAGATGTCCCGTCTGCCATCCCTATACTGGAGGGAAGCGCGGACCTCACGCCAGAGGTCGCGCTCGACAGAGCAGAGGAGGTTCACCCAGCCACATTAGTGCTTCGGGGTCTGGCCATCCCTGCGGCACTCGCAGATGAAGCAGCACTGCTAGCTTGCATAAGGGCACTGTGGGGACCGCCAATGGGGAGAGCAAGAGGTAGACCCACCATCCAGACAAAATCGCAGTTGCGCCTTTGTTTGCGCCATTTTATTTCCTTTTTTTCCCGCTTCTCAGGTTGTCTGGGACTTTAAAAAAACAAAAAACTAAGTTGCTCCAACGTTCAAGAACTGTACCCAGAAAGACATTTTTCTGTTCCTTATGCTATGCAACGCTTATAAATCAGAAACTTTGCACTTTGGATTACAAATTATTTATACCCCAAATCAGGAATGGACTTTGTCTCAGGACTATGTCATGGACTGCATTGCCCCAAATGTGAGATCACCGCCCATTTTGTCCCGTCAAGTAAAGAATATGACAACGCCCAATTCTTTTATCCACTAAAAAAAAAGTGATATATATATATATATATATATATATATATATATATATATAATACGTTTGCCTAGAATGTATTGTTGTGCATAATTCTTTTTATTACAGAAGGTTATCGAAGTGTCATTATAGTGCATTGCAATGTTTGTATCCATATTTGTATTTTTGTGGGGTGTATTTGGTGTATTTCAGGAGACGTCGAGGACGACTTATCTTTTAGCAGTGGGGTATGCAGCGTCCCACATATGTGTGTAAATGGGACACTTTAAGCATCTGAATTGCAATGTATGGTATTTCCTATTATCTGTCTGGCATTGTCATTTCACCTATTCGCCCCTAGGAGGTGCTGGCACCACATAATATATATAGTGGGGTGTGTCTAGCTTAGAGAAGAATGTAGAGGAGAATAGGGAGTTAGTAGTTAGTGAGAGGAGAAGCAAGTTCATGGAGGAGCGAAACAGGCATCATCCACCATGTAGTCTGCTATTTCTACCCCTTGGGAATGGCCAGGCTAAGGGAGTACGCCTAACATTTATCTACAGCAGCTTAGCACAGACAAGTAAATCTATGTCTGGATATGGGGAGAGACTGGTGAGGGTTGCAGCTGAATCTAGCTTATGGACCTCATTAGCACAAGTGCCTGAGAGCAACTTTCCAAGTGCCGGGACAGAAATAGACAATTAATGCGTAAAGTTGTCTTTACCACTACAAAGGCTTCCGGGATATAGTGGACCTTGAATTCTATGATAGAGTATCCTGCAAATAATGAAGCAGAAGTGTTTGCCTGCCGCGAGGGGAACGTCCTTATTGGATAACTCAAAATATAAAGTAAGCAAATATCATATCCAGTACCAGAGTGCTAGAGTTGGAACTTAAAGTAAATCTTCAGTTTGCCTGCAGAGTATCAGCAGTAGAAGAATACCTCCATTGACAACTGCCACTACCTGATAATAGGAGTACAATTGAACTTATTATTACTTATGCTACACAAAAAGCTTTCCATTGATGAACTGTACCAACTGTCCAGATTTTCAGTAAATGTTCAACTGGTTTACAACGGACTCCTCATCATTTCCACTACTAAACTCAACATTTGCACCTTGCGGTGCTGGCGTCACAAACCAGGGGCCCAGCCGTCACAAGCACTCTAAACACCACCACCATCAAGGGCACCTCATCTTCCATCTGGCTGGTGTTCCCTGTAACCGAGAGTGCCCCGGAAGATTTTGTGCTGTCTTCCCATCCACTGCACTGCCGACTCAGGGAGGCTCTGCTAACCTTGAGTACAAACAAATATTACACCCATCGGTCCACCGTAAGCCTCACTTGTTTCCCCTGTGGTTTGGTAGCGTTGCAAGGCTATGGTGCTGTCTGCCAGAGGAGGTGGTAATGGCTGATTCATTGTACAAGATGAAGAAGTGCCTGAAAGCTTTTTTGGAAAGTAATAATATCACAAGTTATATACACTAACACATTTACTACCCAGAAATACATCTATATTAGGCATATTTCTGGCGCAGATTGTGGCGCAAAGGTTATTTGCGCCATAATCTGTGACTTTTCTCCACTCACGCCAAGTCTAAAAAAAGTAGGTGTGGTGTGGGCAGTGAAGGAGATGGGCTGGCAGGCTCGTCTCATTCATCATTTGCACAGCTGTTTTAGGTGTAGAAAATGGTCTAAAATGCAAGACAGCAAGGAAGCTGGCTTATATTTTAACCAGCGCTGGATACGCAGAAGTTAGGTAGAAGCCGGCGCCTCCACCGTTAACTATAGAGGTTATTAAGACAAGCGTCTAAAACGCTGGTCCTAACAAATGTGCCCCTATATCTCTGGAGATGGGATGTTGATCCAGAGATTTTTGGGAATGGAATTCTCCCATTAATTTGGGGATATTGGCATCCGCATCATAGAGGGTTTTGTCTGTACCTAGATAAATACAGTAGGATTAGAGGTTGGACCTGACGGACCTGCGTCTTTTTTCAAGCTTATTGACTGTCTAAAAGTACAAAAGCCTCGCTTTTAAAGAACATACAAATGTCCTGAAAGACATCATCATAGGTAGTTGCATGTGATGACCCTTGGTGGTTTTTACCTGGCATCCATAAAACATACGGTAGTCTCATCCATCAATTGCCAGGAATCAGCTAGGTAGTTGTCACAGAAGATGAGTCCAGGGGTGGTGTGCTGGCATTGATGACAATTTCGTCTTGGTGACTTTTTGGCCATTGAATGCAATCCATGATTCAAAGGTTCACATATCAATGTTGCTCCAATTGCAAGGACGTTGGTAATGAGAATTCTTTTAGAGGTCTACTTTGGGAAAGGTTCCCTGGTTTTGAGATGTGATCCACTTTTTGGCATAATTTATACAACTGTAATAGCTTTATGACGCTTTTAGGTAATGCAGTAGGTTTACCTGTAGTCCAATAGAAAATCACAGTACTACTCATAAATAGAGAAGACTTATGAGGACAAACATGGCTGATGAATTTATTGGGAAGGAGCGCTGCACACCACATGCTGGCTTATAAATAAGTAATGTCCCAATGTATTGACCATTTAAATATTCTGTACAGCACATGCTCCTGTCACAATGAACCTGTGGCCGTTACTCATCACTAAATATTTTATAGTGAAGATGTCCAAGCACTGCCTCAACATTGTTAATGACTAGGTGGTTATAGTCTTGTAAAATTACTGGTCCAAACAAATTTATATGCCCAGCAATTTATTTCCCAGGACCCTACTTCGCCATATGCTGGACCCCTAGGTTGGACCCCAGTAAGTGCAGCAGAGATGATGAACTTTTGGGGACTCGTGCTGCATATGGGCGTTGTAAAAAAAAACAACCATTAGGCAATATTGGAGTTCTGACATTTTCTACCAGACTCCAATTTAGGGCTCATGCACACGAACGTATTTTCTTTCCGCTTCCATTCCGGGTTTTTTGCAGAACCATTCACTTCAATGGGGCTGTAGAAAATACAGAAGTTACTCCGTGTGCATTCTGTTTGTCCGCATGGCCGTTCCGCAAAAAAGTAGTGCATGTCCTATTATTGTCTGTAAATCACGGTCCGAGGCCCCATTCAAGTCAATGGGTCCACAAAAAATACGGAACACATCCATACGTCATCCGTATTTTGTGGATCCATACTTTAGAAATGCTATGCCCAGCCTATATTGCTCATGTGTTTGGTGATTAATAAGTTACTGTTTCTGTATACGATCCGCAAAAAACGAATCAAATACAGAAACCATACGGATATGTTTTGTGCTGTAACGGAACGGAAGAGGACTTAAATCAGAGAGAAAAAAACCTCAGATACGGAACAACGGATCAGTGAAAAACGGACCGCAAAACAACAACGGTCGTGTGCCTGAGCCCTTACAGTCAGACCATGACCCGGAATTGATTTGATTCAATTCGGAAATTCCTACACTATAACGACAATGCAAAGTGCCCACCCCAAAAAGACCCAACATTTGACCGACTTTTCAAGGTTAGGCCTGTCATTGACCACTTCAGCACCAAGTTGGCTGAGGTCTACAACCCAGAGAAAAATGTCAGTGTAGAGGAGTCCCTATTATTGTTCAAAGGGAGGATTCGATTCTGCCAGTATCTGCCTAGCAAACGGGCAAGGTATGGCATAAAGATATACAAACTCTGTGAGAGTAGCTCCAGGTACACCCACAAGTTCCGCATTTACGAAGGGAAAGATTCCAGGATAGAACCCCCAGAATATTTTTATCTTATTTCATAATTTCATCATTTATAATTTCATTATTTGTTAGCATCCAGGAATGCATAGACTTGGCCAACGTTTAACGTTTCGGTCCTTGTATGGGACCTTGATCACGGCCTGGAGTAAAACACAATGTAATGTATCAGAAAACATTATACATGATTAGGATAAGTTAAATTATAGTTCATAGTATATATCACATGCATGTCAAGTTGTCCACTGTCGAATAGCTAGGGCCGCAGAGGGCGATAGGTAAGCATACTATCATTTCAGATATATATTTCATATAGATATCATCTATTGTGAAGTTACATACACATAGTTAGGTACAAATGGGTACAACATTGAATGGCAGAATGGAAAAAACAGGGAAAAAACAATGCAGAAGTCCACAGTAAGTGTAATAGTGATATCTCTCGCGAAATTCCTAGTTGGCAAGGGTAATAATGTTATACCGGAGGCCCCCCTCTTATTTGGTGTATGCTTATATGTCTAGCCTTACAACAGCATGTTATCAAGCCTAATGACAATAGATATAACCTCTGCAACACTTCACAGGACTTGCCACCCCTGAGAAGCCCCGCTACTCTGCATGACTTTGCCAATGCCTGCCTATTATTACCCTTGCCAACTAGGAATT
This sequence comes from Bufo gargarizans, assembly GCF_014858855.1. Classification (NCBI taxonomy): domain Eukaryota; kingdom Metazoa; phylum Chordata; class Amphibia; order Anura; family Bufonidae; genus Bufo; species Bufo gargarizans. The sequence goes on along the minus strand of NC_058084.1, from coordinate 57,403,019 downwards.
TCGCGAGAGATATCACTATTACACTTACTGTGGACTTCTGCATTGTTTTTTCCCTGTTTTTTCCATTCTGCCATTCAATGTTGTACCCAATTGTACCTAACTATGTGTATGTAACTTCACAATAGATGATATCTATATGAAATATATATATGAAATGATAGTATGCTTACCTGTCACCCTCTGCGGCCCTAGCTATTCGACAGTGGACAACTTGACATGCATGTGATATATACTATGAACTATAATTTAACTTATCCTAATCATGTATAATGTTTTCTGATACATTACATTGTGTTTTACTCCAGGCCGTGATCAAGGTCCCATACAAGGACCGAAACGTTAAACGTTGGCCAAGTCTATGCATTCCTGGATGCTAACAAATAATGAAATTATAAATGATGAAATGATGAAATAAGATAAAAATATTATGAAATTAAAATATAATTTTTTTTTTTTATATATACGAAAAACGAGTGCCGTGGTCTCCTTTACTATATATCGTTTCAAATTACCACTGAGCACCGTACAAAAAGGACTCTAGAGGAGTGCCGTCCAACCCAAGTACTTCAAGAACCCCCAGAATGGCCACCCTCCTAGGAGTTAGTGGGAAGATCGTGTGGTACTTACTGCACCCACTGCTGGATAAGGGTTACCACCTCTATGCGGATAACTATTATACCAGCATACCCCTATTTAGGTCCCTAACTGCCAGAGGTACTGTGGCTTGCGGCACAGTGAGCAAAAATCAGAGAGGCCTCGCTAGATCCCTGGTAGGGCAACCACTGAGCATGAGTGAAAATAGGGCTCTCCTCCATGAGAACATGCTGGCGGTTAAGTACAAGGACAAGAGGGACGTCCTTGTACTGACCACCATTCACACTAATGCCATCTCCCCTGCCCCTATACGTGGTACCACAACCACTTCCCCCAAACCAGTTTGCATCCTGGACTACAACAGGCACATGGGGGGGGGGGGGGGGGGGGGATTTTGCAGATCAACTTATAAAGCCCTTCAGTGCCACACGAAAAACAAAAGTGTGGTACAAAAATCTGGCCGTACACATTGTAAAGATAGTGTGCAATGTGTACGTGCTATTTCATTTTGCAGGCCACAGAGGAACTTTCCTTCAGTTCCAAAAGGTGGTAAGCAAGGCCCTAATTTATCAAACCCAGGCAGGGGAGGGTCGCAGTACTTCAGGAAGTTACGTTTTTTGCACTTTGCCTCTAGAGACCTGCTGTGTGCCAATACAGCAGGCTACAAGAACATATGGGGTGTTTGCAAAAAGGGGAGAAAATGGGGAACATATACTGGGGTGCATTTTCTTCTTTAACCCCTTGTGAAAGTGAAAAATTGGGGTCTGCTAGTAATTTTTCATTTTTACAAATGTGTGCTTTAAAATCGTTTCTCTAGTATTTCTGTCTTCTGTGAGACTCCCGTTTGCTGAAAAGTACCCTTTCAACCACTTAAAATGTTTGTACGGGGTGCTCTTTCCGAAATGGAGTCACTTCTTGGGGTTTTCATTTCTGGGGACCTCAGGAATTTATTTAATGCGACATGGCAGCTAAAATACATGTCTGCCAATTCAGATCAGCAAAATCCATATTTAGCCGTTTCACTCTAGAGCCCTGCCATGGGCCCATACATCATTTTTTGAGCACATATGGGGTGTTGGCGTATTCAGGGGGAAATAGGGAACAAAATGTGGGGTGCATTTTGTCATGTTACCCCTTGTGAAAGTGAAAAATGTGGATGTAAAAGCAATTTTTTCTGGAAAAAAATGATGATTACACTTACCGGTAATCGGATTTTCCTGACCCCACGACAGCACCTTAGAGAGATGGCTCCGCCCCAGGACAGGAAACCTGCAGCATAAAAAAGGTGGAGCCGCTCTCCCACCTCAGTGAGTTTCCAGAGCATGAGAGGGACTCCCCCTTACGTTAGTTTAATTTACGTACTGTATATATATATATATATTTTTTTTTTTTTTTGCAACACCCGTGAACACACAGACTTACACCAATAGGGTGGGAATAAAGAGGTGCTGTCGTGGGGTCAGGAAAATCCGATTACCGGTAAGTGTAATCATCATTTTTCCCCTCCCCCACGACAGCACCTTAGAGAGAGATTTCAGAGATCATCCTCAGGGTGGGTGACAGAACTCAAAACCTTAGTGCCAAAAAGAAGGTCAGAGATAGAATCAAGCTGAAGCCTATAGTGCTTATAGAAGGTGGACGGAGAAGACCAGGTGGCTGCCCGACAGATCTGTTCAATAGATACGCTAGCCCTCTCTGCCCAAGACGTGGATACCGCCCTCGTGGAGTGAGCCCTCACCGAAATCGGGGGAGACACGCCGGCTACTGAATATGCCAAGGATATAGCTTCTCTAATCCACCGGGCAATAGAAGCCTTAGAGGCAGTATTACCTTTTCTTGCCCCACCGAACAGAACAAACAAGGCAGAGGACTTCCTCCAGTCTTTAGTCACCTCCAGGTACTGCAAAATGCACCTCCTGACATCCAGAGAATGTAACTCCTTCTCTCTATCATCCTTAGGCTCTGAAAAGAAAGCTGGGAGAACTACCTCCTGAGCCCTATTAACCCTGGAAGGAACCTTTGGCATAAACCCAGGATCTGGCCTAAGAACCACTCTGTCCTCCCTGATGGACATAAAAGGGGGGTTAACAGAGAGGGCCTGAATCTCCCCAACTCTTCTGGCTGAAGTTAAAGCTACCAGCAAAACTAACTTAAGGGAAAGTATTTTGACCGAGCAAGATGCCAGAGGTTCAAAGGGATGTCTGGTAAGGGCATTAAGTACTAAGTTAAGGTCCCAGGGAGGAAACCTAGGGCCTGCTACTGGCGTAATCCTATCCACTGCCTTAAAAAAACCTAACCACCCAAGGGTCCATGGCCAAACTTCTTCTCCCCAGAACTGATAAGGCTGACACCTGCACCTTTAGTGTACTTTTGCTAATCCAAGGGACAATCCCCTCTGTAAAAATTCCAACACCTGAACTATGGAAAATTCTAACGGCCAGGAAACCACTTCTGTGCCTATAAAGGACAGGAACTTTCTCCATACTCGAGCATAAGTAACATTTGTTACCTCCTTCCTACTTTTTATCAAAGTGGAAATTACTTCCTCAGAGAATCCCTGACTGGCTAAAAATGACCTCTCAAATTCCATGCTGAAAGATGTAGGGACCCTACTTCTGGGTGGGACACGGGACCCTGAGATAATAGATCTGGAATTTCTGGGAGGATCCAAGGATCCGAGACTGACATTGCTCTCAACAGGGAAAACCACGCCCTCTTCGGCCAGAAGGGGGCTATCATGATCACCCTGGCTCCTTCGCACCTGATCTTCCTTACTACCAGAGGAATCAGCTGAAGTGGAGGGAAGGCGTAGCCTAGTGGAAAATCCCATTTCTGGAGAAAGGCGTCTACCCCAGATGGGCACTCCTCTGGACTGAGGGAGAAAAAAATCCCGTACCTTTCTGTTCTCCCTTGTGGCGAACATATCTACCGAAGGTAACCCCCACAATCTTACTATCTGGGAAAAAATCTTGGGATTTAGAGACCACTCTCCCTGACGCAGTCTGTGGCGACTCAGAAAGTCTGCTCGAGAATTCTCGACCCCTCTGATATGAATGGCCGAGAGATGAAGCACTCTCCCCTCTATCTCCTCGAATATCCATCTCGACTCCCTTAGTAAGGAATCTGACCTGGTCCCTCCCTGGCGATTGAGATATGAGACCACTGTCCGATTGTCGGACATCACCCTCACATGTCTGTTCAGGATCATCGGAAGAACCGCTCTCAAGGCCAGCAGGACTGCCCTCAGCGCCTTCCGATTTGATGAAAACTGTTTCTGACCCTGGGACCACTCTCCCTGAAAGATCCGATCCTCCACATGAGCCCCCCAACCCCAGGGGCTGGCGTCTGTAGTAACCACCACCGGTTCCGGAAAGGCCCAGGGAAGTCCCTGATTCAGATTTTCTACCTCCTTCCACCAATCCAGGGAAGAAAGAGTCACCTCTGACAAGCTCATCACTGACTCCAGGGATGCCCCCGCCCGTCTTGTAGCAGCCAAGATCTCTACCTGTAATTGGCGGGAATGTCTCTGAGCCCACTGGACTGCTGGTATGCAGGAAGTTAGAACTCCTAACAGAGACATAGCTTTTCTTATAGACAGGTTCCGTTCTAACTGAACCCTCTGAACCTCGGTCCTCACTGCCACCCGGAGGAATCTCTGGTGATCTGGATGGATCGGAATATGATGGTAAGCATCTTTTAAATCCAGAACCGCCATATGACACCCTGGAGATAAAAGATATATTGCTGATCTGATAGTCTCCATCTTGAATTTTCTGGCTTTTAAGAACTTGTTCAGATATTTGAGATTTATGATGGTCCGGTATGACCCATCTGGTTTCTTTACTAAAACCAGGGTGGAATAAAATCCCTGCCCTAGCTCTGGGACAGGAATCAACACCCTCTTGCTTATCAATTTTTATTTTATTTTTTTTATTTCTTGCAGCATGACAGGGGAAGACCTTGACACCACAAATCTTTCTGCGGGCCAACGCAGGAATTCCCCGCTTATATTGTCTAAACTGCGTAAGAGATTCCTGGGGAAACTTCTTCTTCCTATCTGCCGCCTTCTCGAGTAAAGAGTCAAGCTCCGACCCGAAAAGAAACTGGCCATCACAGGGAATGCTACAAAGCCTCAACTTGGATGACAGATCTCCCCCTTTCCAATTCTCCAGCCACAAAGCACGTCGCGCAGAATTAGAAAGGGAAGCGGTCCTTGCCTCCAGCCTTACCGAGTCCACCGCGGCATCTGCAATAAAATCCGCGGCTTTCTGGAAGGTCGGAATTGAAGCCAATAACAGCTCCCTAGGGCATTTTTCCCTAATCTGCCCTTCTAACCTTTCAAACCATAGCGACATAGACCTTGCAATAACCGTGGCAGCTATACTAGGTCTGAAAGCAGCCGCAGAAGACTCCCATGCATTCTTAAGGGAGGAGTCAATTCTTTTATCTAAGGGGTCTTTTAAAAAACCCCATGTCCTCAAAGGGCAGTGAGGATTTTTTAGAAATCTTGGAAATGGCTACATCCAGCTTAGGGGCCTTGTCCCAAGATGTAGACGCTTCCTCCTCATGCCTGGAGCCGGGTTTAAAAACTACCGGGAAGCCGAACTTCCGGTCACCTGACCGGGAAGTGCACTGCCGTGGAACGCACGGCCGTGGAACGCATGGCGCTTCCGGTTCGCCGTATCCACATCCGGTGGCGTCTGGCGAGTCTGCAAGTCAGCAAGGCCCTCTGGCCTTCTTCAACCGCCGGCGCCGTCCTCCTCGCCTGAGGGACCAGCACCTTCTGCCCTGGATCCAGTGAGACGCCCGGCCGCCTCCGGAACTTCATCCCCGCGCCTGCGGGGAACAATCGGGTAGGTACCGACTGCCGCCCCGACCCTCCGGCTTCTATCGGGACTTCAAGGTCAGGACGACACTGCAGGCTCCCGTACCAGGACAGGAAACCTCACTGTGGTGGGAGAGCGGCTCCACCTTTTTTATGCTGCAGGTTTCCTGTCCTGGGGCGGAGCCATCTCTCTAAGGTGCTGTCGTGGGGGAGGGGAAAAATTGTAATTTCTCATTTTCACAGCCAAGCGTTTCCTAATTCTGTGAAACGCTGATGGGTCAAAGTGCTTACTACACACCTTGAAATATTCCTTGAGGGGTGTAGTTTCTGAAATGGGGTCACTTTTTGGGGGGTTTCCACTCTTGGGGCACCTCAATTGCAAGATGGCGCCTGTCAATTATTCCAGTGAAATCTGCCTTCCAGAAGCCATTTGGTGCTCCTTTCCTTCTGACCCCTGTGGTACGCCCATATAGCAGTATACAAGCACATATGGGGTATTGCTCTAATCAGGAGAAAATGGGCCATAAATTAGGGGGTGCATTTTCTCCAGTTCCCCCTTTTGAAAGTGAAAAATTTGGGCCTAAAGTCAATTTTTCTGGAAACAATTGCAATTTTTCATTTTCACAGCCAATTCCATGAATCACCTTTGAGGACAAAGTTCTCACTACACATCTTCAAATAGACCTTGAGAGGTGTAGTTTCCGGAATAGGGTCACTTTTTGGAGGTTTCCACTCTAGGGCCACCTCAGGGTGTCTTCCTATGCGACATAGCTCCCAATTACCATTTCAGCAAAATCTGCTCTCCAAAAGCCATATGGTGCTCCTTCCACTCTAAAGCGTGCTGAGCGGCCACACATCATTTTTTGAGCACATATGGGGTGTTTCTGTAAATTCCAGATTCAGGGTAATAGATTTTAATTTATTTTTTTGGACTGTTAACCCTTGATGTGTTGCAGAATTTTTTTTATTACAATTTAAAATCTGCAAACAAAAAGTGAAATTTTGAAATTGCATTCCTATTTTCATTTATTCTCGTAGAGCACCCCTTTAAAGGGTTAAACTTTGTAAAATCCATTTTGAATAGCTTCTAGTAGTTTCTAAAATGGGGTGATTTATGGGTGGTTTCTAATATGTAAGCCCCAGAAAGTGACTTCATAACTGAACTGGTCCTGAAAAAATTGGGGTTTAGAAATGTTCTTAAAAATTTTAAAATTTGCTTCTAAAGTCACAAAAAAAATATGTCATTTTCAAAATGATCCAAACATGAAGTAGACATATGGGGAAATTTAAATTAATAATCATTTTTGGAGGTATTACTATCTATTATAAAAGTAGAGAAATAGAAATTTGCTGATTTTTCTAAATTTTGGGTAAATTTGGTATTTTTTGAATAAATACAAATGACTTTTTGACTAAATTTTACCACTGTCATGAAATGCAATATGTCACAAGAAAAAAATAAAATAAAATCGCAGGATGGCTTGGATAAGTAAAAGCGTTTTAAAGTTATTACCACGTGAAGTGACATGTCAGATTTCCTAAAAATGGCCTGGACAGAAAGGTGAAAAATGGCCTGGTCCTGAAAGGGTTAAGGGCTCATTCAGACATTTTCCAGAACTTGACCTCCCAGACTGCCTCTCTACCTCTGGCTCAGACCGCCCCTTATCACAACACCACGCCCGGCCCACTCGCCACATGAATTTTATTTTTATTTTTTAATCCTCAGTCGGCGGCAGGCCCCCAGTGGCGTAGGGCCCCATAGCCATTGCTATGGCGATCCCAACGCCACTGATTACTATTCACTTCAATGGGGCCACAAAAAATGGAAATTACGTCATGTGTATTCCGTGTCCGTATGTCTGTTCAGCAAAAAATATGGACAGGGACTGTTCTATTAGGGGCCGGTTGCTCCGTTCTACAAAACATCCAAAGTTCGTGTACATGAGCCCTGACGCTGTACCTGTCAATCAATCGGCATCCCGTTTGGGGACTACCATGTACCGAATTGGTGTCAGGAATTTATCCACTAAGCAGAACATTGCTATCCATGGTGCATGGGTTTGTTTAACCACCTCCGGACCGCCTAACGCACATGTGCGTTCCGGAGGTGGCAGGCTGGCGCACAGTCACGCATATATGCGTCATCTCGCGAGACGCGAGATTTCCTGTGAACGCGCGCACACAGGCGCGCGCGCTCACAGGAACGGAAGGTAAGCGAGTGGATCTCCAGCATGCCAGCGGCGATCGTTCGCTGGCAGGCTGGAGATCCGAATTTTTTAACCCCTAACAGGTATATTAGACGCTGTTTTCATAACAGCGTTTAATATACCTCCTACCTGGTCCTCTGGTGGTCCGGTATGATTTTTACGGATCCACGGATCGGATCCGCAAAACGCATACGGTCGTCTAAATGGAGCCTTACAGGGGGGTGATCAATGACAGGCGGGTGATCACCCATATACACTCCCTGATCACCCCCTGTCATTGATCACCCCCCTGTAAGGCTCCATTCAGACATCCGCATGATTTTTACGGATACATGGATACATGGATCGGATCCGCAAAACACATGCGGACGTCTGAATGGAGCCTTACAGGGGGTGATCAATGACAGGCGGGTGATCACCCATATACACTCCCTGATCACCCCCCTGTAAGGCTCCATTCAGACGTCCGCATGTGTTTTGTGGATCCGATCCATGTATCCATGGATCCGTAAAAAATCATGCGGATGTCTGAATGGAGCCTTACAGGGGGGGGTGATCACCCTGATCACCCCCCTGTCATTGATAACCCCCCTGTAAGGCTCCATTCAGACGTCCGCATGTGTTTTGTGGATCCGATCCATGTATCCATGGATCCGTAAAAAATCATGCGGATGTCTGAATGGAGCCGTACAGGGGGGGTGATCAGTGACAGGGGGGGTGATCACCCTGATCACCCCCTGTCATTGATAACCCCCCTGTAAGGCTCCATTCAGACGTCCGCATGTGTTTTGCGGATCCGATCCATGGATCCGTAAAAATTATACGGACGTCTGAATGGAGCCTTACCAGGGGCGTGATCAATGACAGGGGGGTGATCCGGGAGTCTATATGGGCGATTACCCCCCTGTCATTGATCACCCCCCCTGTAAGGCTCCATTCAGACATTTTTTTTGGCACAAGTTAGCGGAAATTTTTTGTTTGTTTTTGTTTTTTCTTACTAAGTCTCATATTCCACTAACTTGTGTCAAAAAATAAAATCTCCCATGAACTCACCATACCCCTCACGGAATCCAAATGCGTAAACATTTTTAGACATTTATATTCCAGACTTCTTCTCACGCTTTAGGGCCCCTAAAAAGCCAGGGCAGTATAAATACCCCACATGTGACCCCATTTCGGAAAGAAGACACCCCAAGGTATTCCGTGAGGGGCATATTGAGTCCATGAAATATTGAAATTTTTGTCCTAAGTTAGCGGAAAGTGAGACTTTGTGAGAAAAAAACCAAAAAAATCAATTTCCGCTAACTTATGCAAAAAATAAAAAAAATTCTAGGAACTCGCCAGGCCCCTCATTGAATACCTTGGGGTGTCTTCTTTCCAAAGTGGGGTCACATGTGGGGTATTTATACTGCCCTGGCTTTTTAGGGGCCCGAAAGTGTGAGAAGAAGTCTGGGATCCAAATGTCTAAAAATGCCCTCCTAAAAGGAATTTGGGCCCCTTTGCGCATCTAGGCTGCAAAAAAGTGTCACACATCTGGTATCGCCGTACTCAGGAGAAGTTGGGGAATGTGTTTTGGGGTGTCATTTTACATATACCCATGCTGGATGAGAGAAATATCTTGGCAAAAGACAACTTTTTCCATTTTTTTTATACAAAGTTGGCATTTGACCAAGATATTTTTCTCACCCAGCATGTGTATATGTAAAATGACACCCCAAAACACATTCCCCAACTTCTCCTGAGTACGGCGATACCAGATGTGTCACACTTTTTTGCTGCCAAGGTGGGCAAAGGGGCACATATTCCAAAGTGCACCTTTTGGATTTCACCGGTCATTTTTTACACATTTTGATTGCAAAGTTCTTCTCACACATCTGGGCCCCTAAATTGCCAGGGCAGTATAACTACGCCACAAGTGACCCCATTTTGGAAAGAAGACACCCCAAGGTATTCCGTGAGGGGCATGGCGAGTTCCTAGAATTTTTTATTTTTTGTCGCAAGTTAGTGGAATATGAGACTTTGTAAGAAAAAAATAAAATAAAAAATCATCATTTTCCGCTAACTTGTGACAAAAAATAAAAAGTTCTATGAACTCACTATGCCCATCAGCGAATACCTTAGGGTGTCTACTTTCCGAAATGGGGTCATTTGTGGGGTTTTCTACTGTTTGGGCATTGTAGAACCTCAGGAATCATGACAGGTGCTCAGAAAGTCAGAGCTGTTTCAAAAAGCGGAAATTCACATTTTTGTACCATAGTTTGTAAATGCTATAACTTTTACCCAAACCATTTTTTTTTTGCCCAAACATTTTTTTTTTATCAAAGACATGTAGAACAATAAATTTGGCGAAAAATGTATATATGGATGTCGTTTTTTTTGCAAAATTTTACAGCTGAAAGTGAAAAATGTCATTTTTTTGCAAAAAAATCGTTACATTTTGATTAATAACAAAAAAAGTAAAAATGTCAGCAGCAATAAAATACCACCAAATGAAAGCTCCATTAGTGAGAAGAAAAGGAGGTAAAATTCATTTGGGTGGTAAGTTGCATGACCGAGCGATAAACGGTGAAAGGAGTGTAGTGCCGAAGTGTAAAAAGTGCTCTGGTCATGAAGGGGGTTTCACCTAGCGGGGCTGAAGTGGTTAAGTCACTAGCGCTTATGTTGTAGACCACATGAGAAGGAATCACAAAGATTCAGAAGGAAAACAAGCAAGCCAAATCTATTAACATGTAAGTTACATAATGTGTGCAAAGGGGAAAATTACATAGTAAAATGCCAAACAAAAACAGCAATAAATAAATGACAATCAGCACCTAGTGACCCAGCCTTTCAGGCCATTAAAACAGCAAATTTTATTCTTACATCTTAACAAATGGTAAAAATGGGCCAAGAATAAAGTGGAGTAAAAGCAGAGTTGTATCTGTGCTTTCACTGCATTAGTGCTACATTTATTTGGCTGGTAAGTTGAATATCTGTACCTTGAAAACCTACCAGAGCAACAAGAGACATACAATATTAAAATCTACCGTTTTATCCAATAGACTCCTGTTTCAGCTTCATCAGGGAGACTGTTCTTTAATCAAAAAAGGTACCGCAATGGGCACGAGATTTGCCCCATTTATTTCAAAAAATTATGGGGCTTTCAGAGAGATAGCATTGAAGTGGAAGCCAACTATACATGCATCATAGAAAAAATTAATTTTAACTGTTGTGGCATCTCATTAACATTGACCATCTTATGAAGTGAATACTAGTGAGCACTTCCATAATGGAAGCTCTCAATAGTACACAGTAGGGAGCAATAGTCTTCTGCCGGTGCCACACTGTGTCCTGGTTGGATACAGCGTCAAGACATAGTGTGCACTAAGCCCTTACACTGTACGACATCAGGTCAGTGCAGCACTGCAGGAAGAGTGCGCTGGATCTCCTGAGTGATGTCTCTATCCAGAGCAGAAGTAAGTTCTTTTACTTATTTTATGTCTGATGAGGATTGGGGTCTGATTTTGAGATCGAATGGCGATTGGGGGGGGGGGGGTCTAATTTGGGGGAAGGGCTCACATCTGAGGAGATTATATAATTACACACACACACACAGTGTATATATAAATTTGGTAAAGCTGTAACTGTACTGTCCCACAAATTAAATGTAACATGTTATTAATGCCACAAGGCAAATAGCACAAAATTTAAGATGTAAAAAAAGTAGCAAAAATGCTGGCTTTTGCTATTCCCCCAGCAATGGGCAATAAAATGCAATAAATAAACCATATGTACCCAAAAATTAAAAATACTCATCAGCCCTAAAGGGGTTAAAGTTAATTTGTGAAGTTCCATTTTGCGCTACCAATATTATATGATATACAGTCAAGAAGTACCGTAATTTTATCATTCTTCAATGATGTGGTATGGAAATCTACAGTAAGTTAATTCTAAACATGCCTATATAACCTATCGATTCTAAGATGATAGATGGTCTTTTTCTTACGCAAGTCTTCTATGTCTCAATAAGACATGACAGGTGACTGCAGTTGTGGAGCAGTTACCTATAGATCTCCTCAGCAGTGTTTATGGGGTTACAAGAATCACTTCTACCATTGCACAAATATCACCCAACCAACACAGAGGCACCAGCCTGCTGGGATTTCTCCATATGTAGGTAATGGCTAGTCCACCCCTGTACACAGCTTAAAAAAATCCAACCACTGAAAAGTGGGGATGTCTCATGTATATCTGGACACATAACATACCATGGAAGATGACAATGCTTGTGGGCGATTTATTTTTGTCAGCTTTTGTCTCCCCCTTGTGGCCTGCAAAAAGCAGCTGTCAATGAGGCCCATTGGCTTGGTTCAAGTTAAAAAGACACTGTAAGGTCCTGTTCACACGGCGTCTTTTTACTGAAAACCTACTGTATACCTTAAACCTCTCTGTAACACTTAGTGTCAGTGCCAATTGCTGACATTCCTGCTCTCTTCTACCCTCCTGGAACTTGCTAGCGGGGGGGGGGGATGTCAGTAATTAGCACTGACGATTTTAGACACGGGCAGAAGCCTTTGGCATTTTACAGAAAAACTAAGCCTTCTGCCTGTGTCCATGCGTGTAGCCCTTACTGTCAGCGCTCCTCTCTACCTTCCTGGTGGCTTGTTAAAAGGGGTTCTTCGGGAATTAAGAAAATGAAAATACTTACGGTATATATTACTCTACTATAAATATATTTCAAAATACTTTTCACTAGTTATAATGGCTTTAGTTTTTTTTTAGCAATCATTAGCAGAAATAAAATGGCCGCTGTCCTATTAGTACACACAAATCCTGTCCTAATCACACAGGAGGACAAGTTACTTCAGAGCACTGAGCTAAAGAGCTGCCTCCTCCTCTTTGCTCTACTTGTCAGGGATTATGATCCTGAATACAACTGATAGGATCTTCAGCGGAATCTGTGGGAATGGAGTTCAGGAGGAGACATGAAGTACAGAGAGGAGGAAGGGGATGTGGGTAATGAGCAGCAGCTCTTGTGTTCAGTCTCCATTACCACAGTCTAATTGAAGAAAGAGGGTATTACAGCAGCATATCCAAAAATCTCCTTTTTTATGGTATTTCAAAGCATATGTGCAAACAGACAATGCAACGTTTCGGCTGTCCTCAGCCTTTGTCAAGCACACAATATACATCAATTGATTCCACGTATAAAAATAGTAAAATACTTCTACCACCCCCAACAATCCACTCCAATCATCAGTGTGTGGGTAGATACCCATTACACAAGAAGAGCATCTTATTGGGCAAAAATCTCAATGCTTACTTTGCATAGTAGATGATCGCACCCGAGTTCTTACCGCCAAGGAGTAATCATATCACGGTGCGCTCCCAACCACCTGTTGGCGTCCGTCAGGCGCTACTGCGCATGTCTGACTACAAAGCATCCTGCGTGTGCATGGCAACACCACATGCGGGTCAAGCCTCGCGGCAATCAGTGAGATCTCGTTCGCGATCACATGTTCATGCCTCCGCATCACCAGACTTCATCCCGGTCATCTGACCTGTAAGTTGCGAACAGCTCATTCCTCCCACTCGCCTGACATCACACCACATCATGTTGCCAAGGACACAGCACCCGCTATATATTAAGTGCCACCAGATCCCTTCAAATAAAGGGGTGACAGGTGTTCTGTCTCGGCAATGGCCCAATGATCCTTAGAGTGACAGTCAGTCTCCATTTTGATTCGGACTAGGCAGCTCCCGTGTCGACTGTTGCCTTTGACAGTCGGAGCAAACAAAATGGAAATTAATTACCCAAAAGCATTGATAACATCTTCCTCGTCATGCTGGGTCTCTAGGTGTCCATGTTTTGAGGTAGAGGTTTTTGCAAGGCGAGTACAGGCCATGGCACAGCATTATTATTATTTTTTTTAATTGGCAATAAAGGCAACAGAGGGGTGGCTGTATGGTACTTACCTCTTTAGAGGCCAATATCCAATATGGTTTATTTAAGAAATATTACATAGAAAGTCTGTCACCCTGCCTAAGACCATTGTTCAATTCTGCATTAAAATGAGTTTTGCATATCCTTTTGCCAGCTTTCGGATGATGTGGCTTAGATGACTCACTTTTTGTAATCCGTTGCTGCTGGCCTTCGTGTCATTATTTTTTTTTTCAATCCATCAAAATTGGTTCAAACTTCACCCATTTCGGCCAAGATCCAGGATTCCTGACTGGACTTGGGAAAATATTACTACTTTTCTTTAGTTTTCTGTGATCGATGACCCCCTGAAGATATTTGGCGGATCGTTCATTTCCGTTACAGGTACTCACTGAGAACATAATCCTGTCAGTGTTATCCAATATATTTCAGAACTCTAAGGGTTACATAGCATTACAAACTAATATAAGGCTACTTTCACACTAGCGGCAGGCTGTTCCAGCGGGGGAACAGCCTTTTGGATCTGTGCTGCCGATAGTGCACCTTGCAGCCGGAAGTCCGCTCTGGCACACTAACAGCAGAATGGATCCGGCAGGTGGTCGCTAGTATGAAAGTAGCCTAATGCTATGCGACCCCAGATGTGCTGGGAGGTCAGGACGGGAGCTGCTGTATACACGCACTGCGAGTCCGGAGCATGGCACTCGCTCATCTGAAAGGGGCCTTAGGCCAGACACACAAGCTAGTTCAGTGCGTGTGTCAGTGCAAGGTCCTGTTCTGAACTCCGCTCCTCTGATAGGATCACACAGCATTATACTGTCAGTGTAATTCACTAGATTCCAGGACTCTAAGTGTTACACCGCATTATAAATCATTACAATGCTGTGCAATCCTGTCAGAGTAGTCCAGAACGAGAGCTCGCACTGAACTCGCTCGTGTGTCTGGAAATATCTTAGATGGAATAAATTGAAATGATATATTGAATATACGCCTATAAATACAATAGAGCAAATAACATGGGGATAGGCGCTAAAACAAAATAATAATGTCTTTATTAATTGTCTGATTAAGAAATAAGGGGTATCAACCGTCAGTATAATGTGCAAAACTGACTTTAACAATTGTGAAAACACTGATATATACCAAATAGCACCACCATCTGGATTGCCAGTGTAATCTCACAAGCTACTAGCATAAGGGGCTCATTCAACCACAGGGTTCAAGATGTGTATCCCAGGGTGAAAGGTATCAAGGGGATGTATTGGTATGGGAATTTCACCAAACACCACTCCAAAACAGTGAGAGCCAGCGCGCAGACTCTCACTGCACTAATAATCACAGGTGCTGGACTATGGCAGAGCAATAGCATTCACTCCAGGTGGATTAAAGGAGCAATGGTTGCCCTGACATGTCCCTTATTTGCAACAGCTCAACGCTGCGTTTCCATGCATTGGGAATGCATTTCATCAGGAGCTATGTGCACCAGGTTAATACTAGAGCCCAGAGCCTCAGTGTTGTTTTAATAACCGAGGTAATGGACAAACAAACAGTCAGTGATAGAGATCCCTGCCTAGCACCGTTTTCCTCTAGTGTGAGGTACGGAGCTTTACAAACAGTCACTATCCTGCCTGAGCTAGCAACCTCTAGGCTGAGGTGCTGCGTGCTAGTGTGCATGTAATCCGGCACTGTGATGGCCGCAAAGCGGCCCACAGAACGCCGAGCTTTACAGGGTGAAGCCCCGCCCTGTTAGACACGCCTCCGTCAATCAGCCAATCCGGCCAGGAGGCACGGCACAAGGCAAACTAAAGGCTGAAGGGTGGAGGAACAAGGTGAGTCACAGGGAAAGCGCAGCAAGCGCCACATAAACAAAGCAAGGAATTTACAAAGCGGCTTTATATATTTATCGCAGCATGGACATCTTTATTGTAATATACAGTGAAGGAGAGTCACTCCAAGAGAAGTGTGTAAAAACGGACAGACACATAGATTCATGTGTGTAGCCACTTGTATCAATGATCACACACATGAATCCACTTCTCATAGTGCATTGTACAGTAACACAAAGAAATCAGCCTGGTCACTAGATGAACGGGACGTATGAGATCGCATCATTGAGGCCGGATGGTTTGATGGTATTCAGAGAAAAAATCCATCTCGCCTCTTTTTGCAACAATATGCGATCATAATCACCGCCCCTTGGTGACGGCTTCACAGAGTCGATCACTTGAAATTTGACCGAAGATGTATCCCCCCTGTGAAGGTCAAGAACATGACGAGCAATTGGCGTATCTTTGAGATTGGTAATATCCAAAATATGCTCCCCAATCCGTCTTCTTAGCTCTCTGATGGTTTTACCCACATATTTGATGCTGCATATACATGTCATTAAATACACAACACCAACTGACTTGCAATTGTGGAAAGACTTAATGAAGAACGTTTTATCCGCAGTGCTGTTAGTGAAGCTTTTGGATTTTTTAATGAACCCACAAAATTTACAGGATCCACAAGGAAACGTACCTGTAAGTGGGTTTCGCAGCCATGACTGCGGACGGGGGCTGATGTACAGACTATGTGTCAACATATCACGTAAATTATTGTTGCGGCGATAAGTGACTGAAGGGTTGGCTGAAATCATCCCACCAATATCCGGATCGGATTTCAAAATGTCCCAGTGCTCGTTAAGGACATGGCGCACCTCGTCATGGGCGCCGTCAAAAGTCCCAATGATCCTCACAATATTCTCACTATTGTCCCTCTTTTTCGGAGACAACAACCGATCCCTGTTAGTACTCATTGAGTGCTGGTAAGCCTGCTTTAGACACTGCTGAGGATAACCACGACACTGAAACCTCTGCTGGAGATCTTTATGTTGACACATAGTCTGTACATCAGCCCCCGTCCGCAGTCATGGCTGCGAAACCCACTTACAGGTACGTTTCCTTGTGGATCCTGTAAATTTTGTGGGTTCATTAAAAAATCCAAAAGCTTCACTAACAGCACTGCGGATAAAACGTTCTTCATTAAGTCTTTCCACAATTGCAAGTCAGTTGGTGTTGTGTATTTAATGACATGTATATGCAGCATCAAATATGTGGGTAAAACCATCAGAGAGCTAAGAAGACGGATTGGGGAGCATATTTTGGATATTACCAATCTCAAAGATACGCCAATTGCTCGTCATGTTCTTGACCTTCACAGGGGGGATACATCTTCGGTCAAATTTCAAGTGATCGACTCTGTGAAGCCGTCACCAAGGGGCGGTGATTATGATCGCATATTGTTGCAAAAAGAGGCGAGATGGATTTTTTCTCTGAATACCATCAAACCATCCGGCCTCAATGATGCGATCTCATACGTCCCGTTCATCTAGTGACCAGGCTGATTTCTTTGTGTTACTGTACAATGCACTATGAGAAGTGGATTCATGTGTGTGATCATTGATACAAGTGGCTACACACATGAATCTATGTGTCTGTCCGTTTTTACACACTTCTCTTGGAGTGACTCTCCTTCACTGTATATTACAATAAAGATGTCCATGCTGCGATAAATATATAAAGCCGCTTTGTAAATTCCTTGCTTTGTTTATGTGGCGCTTGCTGCGCTTTCCCTGTGACTCACCTTGTTCCTCCACCCTTCAGCCTTTAGTTTGCCTTGTGCCGTGCCTCCTGGCCGGATTGGCTGATTGACGGAGGCGTGTCTAACAGGGCGGGGCTTCACCCTGTAAAGCTCGGCGTTCTGTGGGCCGCTTTGCGGCCATCACAGTGCCGGATTACATGCACACTAGCACGCAGCACCTCAGCCTAGAGGTTGCTAGCTCAGGCAGGATAGTGACTGTTTGTAAAGCTCCGTACCTCACACTAGAGGAAAACGGTGCTAGGCAGGGATCTCTATCACTGACTGTTTGTTTGTCCATTACCTCGGTTATTAAAACAACACTGAGGCTCTGGGCTCTAGTATTAACCTGGTGCACATAGCTCCTGATGAAATGCATTCCCAATGCATGGAAACGCAGCGTTGAGCTGTTGCAAATAAGGGACATGTCAGGGCAACCATTGCTCCTTTAATCCACCTGGAGTGAATGCTATTGCTCTGCCATAGTCCAGCACCTGTGATTATTAGTGCAGTGAGAGTCTGCGCGCTGGCTCTCACTGTTTTGGAGTGGTGTTTGGTGAAATTCCCATACCAATACATCCCCTTGATACCTTTCACCCTGGGATACACATCTTGAACCCTGTGGTTGAATGAGCCCCTTATGCTAGTAGCTTGTGAGATTACACTGGCAATCCAGATGGTGGTGCTATTTGGTATATATCAGTGTTTTCACAATTGTTAAAGTCAGTTTTGCACATTATACTGACGGTTGATACCCCTTATTTCTTAATCAGACAATTAATAAAGACATTATTATTTTGTTTTAGCGCCTATCCCCATGTTATTTGCTCTGGAAATATCTTAGACCTACAATTAATCTCTATTTTAAGCAAGACATCGGACGCATATTAAACGGCACCAGTACTCAACAAATTAAACAAAGTATATAGGTTTATTTTTCTCTGACGTAAACTGTGACAAAACAATGAAATGGCTTTGAAACTGTGGAAAAAAGGGGAAAAACACAACCTCACTAAATGGGGTGTTTAATGAAATACAATTCTGCAGTACAGTAGTACAACTTAGAAATCAATACCAGAAACCGCTCATCCTCCACCCCACAAAATAGTTTGTCTAGGAAACATCAACAAAATAAACTGGCAAAACCTCAAAGAAAGCAGTGGTTTAGGAAACCTACAGTAGGTGTACAGAACCAAGAAGTGTTCCAGCAGAATTAAAAGGCAGTTTTGGGATTACAGAAAAACAAAGTAGAAAGCATCTAGCCTACCAATACAGCAACGGCTTCTTAGAATGAAACCGCCCCACTTCAGCTCCTATGTACGCCTGACGACTAGCTGTTGTGGTGGGCAGAAGATCTGCGTGAAAAGTGCAAGGAAGAAGTAGTACTACATGGCATCCACTAAATTATTACCGGTACATGGTTGCATTAAGTATAACACAGCAAATGCATAGAGGAGGGGCCCTGTCAGCTATGACGACATCTATATTCTCTAATAAGGCAAATGGAAAGGACCAAACTGGACGACCCTTTAAAACTCTGTTTCCAAAGGTTCATTGTGGCATCTGAAGTGACGGATCTGCTAAACATTACAATTGTTATAACTGTTGATGGTAATTTTGGGTCTATGGCACACAAACCAATTGGGTCCAACTGATGGAAATCCTGCCCATCGTTCGGAACACTTATCTCTCATGCTTCACAATGCTCTTCAGCTTTTACTAGTTCAATACCTACACATGTACTTTTAGTCGGCATGCGTTCCCTCCAGGATTAGTCATGTCAGCGCAGCATGGGAAATATATGAGGAGGGTTCAGGACATATTTTAGGACTGTCCCATCAGTCCTACAGAGATCTGAGATCAGTGGACGGCTAACCTTACGACTAAGTCTTTCAGCTAAACATTATTAAATTGGATTTAGGGTACGGTCACGCAGAGTGGATTGTTTTGATGCTGCTGCGATTCCTTGGCAAAATCTGCATGCAGATTTATTGCATATTTTGCTGCAGGTTTGTGGGGAATTAACTCCAAAAAAGCGAAGTAACGTTAATCTATGTTGTGGATTTAAAGGAGCTGTTCACCCTTGGCGAGTGTTTCTTCAGAGCCCCCAAGCATGTCTGGACCTGTGGTGGTAATTAGTGTTGAGCAAATTGAGATTTACATCATAGATCCAAAGTCAATTTGTTCAAACACTTTGTTTTAATGCTGTATGGAGAGCCGTCTCTGTACAGCACTAAAATGTATTGTCTCCGTGGAGGCAAAAAAATAAAAAATTCAGCTGAAGTCACTGTAATCAATTCTGCATCTTTAAAAAAGTCAGGTTTGGTACCGAGGTACCAAACCAGGACTTCAGATTTCAAATTTTTAATGTTTTTAAAGATGCAGAAATGAACACCGATTTCATTCACTGACGTCTCCCACGTTTTTGGGTGAATTGAATTTTGCCTCCATGGAGGCAATATATTTTAAATCCTATACACAGACAGGTCTCTGGATAGAGTTAAAACAAATCGACCTGCAGTGGCAGGGATCATGCAAGTATGATTACCATTGCAGGTCCAGCCACGTGGGGGGAGGGGGGGGGGGGTGAAATCTGAAGAAATACTCACCAAGGGTGAACAACCCCTTTTAAATCCATACCGCAGATCAATTTTCACTGGAGATGTTCCCCCCCCACACCGTGTGGATATTCTGTAAAGTGAACACAGTGGATGGAGGTGTGCTGTTCTTTCTGTCTCTGTTACTTTTGGCTGCCAACAGCTGATCGGTGTGAGTGCCCAACCCCACTCATCCGATATTGATGACCTATCCCAAGAAGAAAAGAAAAAAAGTAATTAATATCTATAACCCAGAAACCCCTTCAAGCAGCCACTAGAGGGAGATTACATTTTACACTGAATTAAATATTATGCAGTTAGCTCCCTCTAGTGGTGGCTGCAGGCAGCCAGGATATTCTTTAACTTTATGTCTATGCAGGGAATTTGGCGCTCCATATCAAGACAAACAAGAGCTCGAAATGCTATCAAGATATATTAAAAAGCAATCGGCACAGAAAATTGCACCTAAAATGACCGTTTTCAAAGATGGTTGATCATTTGAAACATATTGACTGGAGGAAAATATAAAAGGAAAAAGAAAAGGTCACATTAAATATAATTTTTTCTGGCGCAGCTTAGAAACTATGAAAACAAAAAATGGCCAACGAATATTAACGTTTTTCCTCTGTACTATTCACCATTTCATATAAATAATCTCCGTTCTCTCTGATGCAGATCAGCAGCTCAGGCAGACTCAGCAGCTGCAACCGTTTAGAGCTGTCCGATCTGCAGCTTACTGCAAAAATGTCTATTTTAGCAAAGGCACTTTATTTCTATACATATTTTTTTCTCCAGCGATCAGATCCTCCTGCTAACTGAAGGCCGCCATCTTTAGTCAAGGAACACAACTGGTCATAGGCTAAGTGTGCACAGAGTTTGAGCACCATGTTTATAGTATACGCTGGGAGAAGTGCCCGACGTGTATGTCTGACTGACTAAAAGTGTTTTTTTGGCCTTCCTCACATGAGGCTAGTATACGCTGTCATGCCTTTCTTTTTTTTTTATCTGCATAAATGACGCTTTCTTATACAGAGGGCTACCGCAAAAAAGTACACTGCGCTCTATATGTTTTACTACAGCGGGATCCTATGGTTGACTGATGCCATTATGGTATTAGTCACCGGCCTCCATCTGATGGTAGGCTCAAAGTCTGTGAGATAAAGGGTTTTTCCCGAGACTTTTAAAGTGATGACCTATCCTCTGACTAAGTCATCAGTATCTGATGGACACCGACACCCAGGAACCCTGCTGATGAGCCGTTTGAGAAGGCAACACGACCTTAGCACCACGGCCTTCTCTCAGCTCACCAAGCCCAGCGCCGTACATTGTATAGCGGCTGTGCTTGCCATCGCTCTCAGCCCCATTCAATTTAATGGGGACGAGCTGTGCCTAGGCAATATGATGGAGGTATGTGATGCCTAGGCAAAGCTGCCAATGGCGGTGCCTTCTCAAATAGCCGATTGGTGGGGATCCCTGGTTTTGGACCTCCACCGATCAATCCAAAATCTCAGAAAACCACTTTAATAACATCACAGAAGAACATACAACAAGAAGTTAGGTTACCTACCTCGGGGTAATCTTATAGAAATGATTAAAGTTATAGAAAAATTTACTATTTTATCTGCTTATGATAGTCTATAGCTATATTATTTTTTTATACCCCAATAAGTCTAAAAGGTGCAAGACTAATAACATTTTGCAAAAATCAAAATGTGCTTACGGAGAACAAAAAATAAATAAAAAAAATGCAGAACTAAGGGTACTTTCACACTTGCGGCAGAGGAATCCGGCATTTATTTTTTTCACAGATTTAAAGGTCTGCGCATGCGCGGACCGGAAGAATGGATCAGTCAATGCGGCAATTTTAATGCCAGATCCGGCACTAATACATTTCAATGGAAATTAATTCCGGATCCGGCATTCCGGCAAGTGTTCAGGATTTTTGTACGGAGAGAAAACTACAGCATGCTGCGGTATTTTTTCCGGCCAAAAAACGTAAGAGGGACTGAACTGATGCATCCTGAACAGAATGGAGCATTAGGATAAAACTGATCAGTTTTTTTCCGGTATTAAGCCCCAAGGACAGAACTCAATGCCGGAAAAGAAAAACGCTAGTGTGAAAGTACCCTAACAAATGTTCCTAGAAGTTGTGCAACTCTTTTGATAACAGAAGTCAATTTAAGAAGGTACAAAGTTGAATATACATACATGTAAGACACCATTTATTGGCAGGTGCACGTCTTTTTTTTTTTTTTGCCGTGCCGATATACAGAGCCACTTTAGGGGGAAAGAAAAATATAAAAATCGTTTTCCTGCAAAACATTTACACTTGGCAACCCCACAGACAGCAATAAGATACAAAGGAGAACACCAAAATCTAGTTTCTCACTTGAAAACCTAAAAAAACAAAACAAAAAAAACTTTCATCATTTGCACTACTTTCGTGATGTGTACGGTAAGTAGAGATTGTACAGTATCATGAGATCTAACCAGTGTGGGGAGCAAAAATCATTAATTTAAAGGTGCAAATAGGAATCATGGAATAAATCGATTGATGCTGATTAATGCGGTGTAGTCCTCTCATCCGGCAAAATAAAAAATAAAAAGTTTGGTCACTCAAAGCTTTTTACATCTCAAGGGAAAAAAAATAAAATAAAAATAAAAACAAGCCTCTTCAATTAGCACATGGTTATGTTTTACATATGATGCAAAAAGTAAAAAATAAAATAAAAATATCTAGTGGTCACTGTGTTGTCTATCTTACAGCCCTCCTGCTCAATCACAAAATTAAGTCTACAAAGGGAAAAAAGGGGTGAAGAAACAAAAATACAAGTCAGTAAAAATGTATTAAAATCTTCTTGTACAGGTTATGTGCTGCCCACATCATGTATTCTGTATTTACAGTAAAGTCCTCTATCTGCAGTGTGGCTACTTTGGCACAGCATGCAGATTGACTACTGCACTCCGGCAGAGCTCGCCGCCGCTCTTCCACCCCTCTTCCACCCCGCTCTGTGTTTTTTATTTTTTTTATGAGAGAGGATCTCCGTGTATTTCACAGTAAACTGGACACTGCAACACTGTTCTCGCCTCCGTTGATGTCACTTTCCTTCCTATAAAAGAAGAAACAGGAAAGGGATATATACATTTTAGAAATTACCATATCCACATCTACAAGACAAGGTAGGCGTCCATAAAGGGCATCTGTCAGCAGTTTTGTTCCTAGGACACTGGCTGACGTGTTACATGTGCGCTTGGCAGCTGAAGACATCTGTGCTGGTCCCATGTTCATATGTGCCCGCATTGCTGAGAAATATGATGTTTTAATATATGCAAATGAGCCTCTAGGAGCAACGGGGGCGTTACCATTACACCTAGAGGCTCTGCTCTCTCTGCAACTGCTGCACCCTCTGCTCTTTGATTGACAGGAAAATCAAGGTATAATATATGCAGATGAGTCTCTAGGAGCAACGGGGGCGTTGCCATTACACCTAGAGGCTCTGCTGTGTCTGCAATTGCTGCGCCCTCTGCACTTTGACAAGACCAGGTAGGCATCATGATGTTTACGCTGCCTGGTCCTGTCAATCAAAGAGCAGAGGGTGCAGCAGTTGCAGAGAGAGCAGAGCCTCTAGGTGTAATGGTAACGCCCCCGTTGCTCCTAGAGGCTCATTTGCATATATTAAAACATCATATTTCTCAGCAATGCGGGCACATATGAACATGGGACCAACACAGATGTCTTCAGCTGCCAAGTGCACATGTAACAGGTCAGTCAGTGTCATAGGTACAAAGCTGCTGACAGCCCTTTGTCCTGGTGGCGAAAGATTTAATTTGAACAGTATTGACAAAACACAAAAACCTGAACTATAAAATTAAAAATATAATTTTACCCCATACATTCACAGAAAGTGGACACCTGGTGTGAACAGGCCACCCAGAACTTTAATATAATGAACGCCTAAAATAATGGTTTATGAGAGGCAGCAAAAGTCATTGGCTCCGATTGAAGCTGTAGAACTAAATAAAAATAAAATATATAAAAATACACAACACACTTATCACCGTGACTCTACCGATAATGGAGTTGGCTATATATAAATGGTCTAATAAGATGGAGGGGAGATTCACTTTATCTTCTACGCCCTAGCCCCCGTCAGGAAGCTACGACTCTGGGCTTTATTATAATACCAAAAAGTCTAAGCTCTAAACCTTATAATCCAGGTGTATAAAACCTTTCGGTTAAAGCCTTGTGGCAGCGAGTGGTGTTTTAGGCGCTTGTACGTATCTCAACATGTCCGTTTCCTGCTGAGCGCCTCATAATTCATGCTGCTGTGCATTGTGAAGAATGTGAGCGGCAGATGTGTAGGAAACAGACTTCACTGACCTGCAAGTCACATCCATTTCTCCAGAGAAAGAAAAATTTTTTATCTACCACAAACACTGTATTAAAGGGGTATTCCGGTTATATCGATGACCTATCCTCAGGATACATCATCAATATCAGACTGACAAAACTTTACATCTTTTCCAAGCCATGCTTGCTTTTTACCACTTAATAAAATATCTGGAGCATTGCATATAATTATTTTAACAATCTAAATGGGAGAGGGGGGGGGGGGGGGCGGGAATGCTCTTACATAAAATATATTTTTTTTTTAACCCTTTTAGCCTCTTTACTCACCCCCTTGCAAGCTATGGTCTCATCACTTTCTGTGGGTGGGCATGTATGACCATAGGGCACCAGCATCTCCCAGGAGTGCACTGCAGTCAATTCTTGGTAACCCCACCTTCCCTTCCCCAGCTCCGTTTTCCTGTCTTTCTTCCCTTCATAAAAAAAATAGTCCCTCACTCACACTCCCAGCAATACCACGAATAGAAACCCCCACCCCAAAGAGAGAAAACGGATCTCACATCCACATGCTATGCATTGATCTATTGCTTATCGGCATAATTGGTTTTATACAGCACCAATCGTATACATTTTGATCAAAATAACACCAAGGTGGCCTCTTTCGAGAGGGTGCAACACAGTGCCTGCAGGTGGGCATGACCCCACAACCCAACAGTACCCCTGCTGTCAGACTAAGCTTTGGCACTGGGCCCCAACAGCCCACAGCAAACATGCAGCACTGCACCGTGTGAACAGATGTCAAAAGCTCATCCTTCCATATAGTCTCAGAAACTAAACTGAGGCCAAGTAGGTGTTAACCCTTGTGACTGAGCTTATGCATTTTGATCAAAATATATGCAAATGGCCTTGCATACATTTAAGCTGAGAAGTAATATATCAATGCATAGCATGTGGACTTGCAAAGAATGTTCTCCATTAGAGATGAGCTAAAAACTTTGTTCTAATACTGTACGGCGATCAGTCTCTGTACAATATTAGAATGTATGGGCTCCGATGAGTTGAAGTTATTACTTCGTGTAGTCGCGAGAGACTTCGTCTAATAACTTTGGGAATTAATTATTACTGTAGAAAACCTTGGAACCGAACTCTGGTTCGGCTGCAAGGTACCACTTGGAACCAAACCAGTTTTGTTTTTTTTAAGTAATAATTAATTGCCAAAGTTATTACACGAAGTCTCGTGCGACTTTGCGAAGTAATAACTTTGGCTCATCGGGGCCAATGCATTCTAATACTGTACTGAGAGGGATCTCCGTACAGTATTAGTACAAAGTTTTTAGCGAATTGACGAAGCACCCAAAGTTGATTCGCTCATCTCTAGTTATAATGCTGTACGGAGATCCCTCCCCATACAGCATTAGGCCTATTGCACACGGCCGTTTTTTTTTCCCGTTTACTGGCCGTTTTTTGCAGTCTGTATACGGTCCGTATACGGAACCATTCATTTCAATGGTTCCGCAAAAAAAAAACAGAATGTACTCCGTATGCATTCCGTTTCCGTATTGCCGTTCCGTTTTAACATAGAACATATCCTATTATTGCCCGCAAATCACAGTCCGTTGCTCCATTCAAGTCAATGGATCCGCAAAAAAACGGAACACATACAGAAATGCATCCGTATGTCTTCCGTTTCCGTTCCGTTTTTTCCTGAACCATCTATTGAAAATGTTATGGCCAACCCAAATTTTATCTATGTAATTACTGTATATGCCATACGGAAAAAACGGAACGGAAAAACGGAACAGAAACGGAAACAAAAAACGGAACAGCGGATTCATGAAAAACGGACCGCAAAACACTGAAAAAGCAATACGGTCGTGTGCAATAGGCCTTAGAATGTACTGCCTCAGATGAGGCGAAGTCTGTTATTCACAAAGTCTTACAAGACTTGGTTGAATAACTTCGGTAATTGATTATTAGAGTGAGAAATCACTTCAAAACTTGTAACCGAACTCATTATTAATCAATTACCGAAGTTATTCAACGAAGTTGTGCGCGCAATTTTTTATTTTTTTTTGAGAAGCGACTTTGGATGTAGCATGTGAAGTCGCTTCGCTCATCTCTATTCTCCATGTTCTTTTGAAATTTCACTAATCAATAGCCCTATGGTATGTAAAGCCCCCCGTGCACATGCTGTCCTCATCCGTAAGTCCGTTCCGCGGCCCCGCAAAATAGATATAACATGTTCTATTCTTGTCTGTTTTTCAGACAGAGATAGGACATTTCTAATGGGGGGGGGGAGGAGTTAAAAAAAAAAAAAAATTATATATATATTATATATATATATATATTATTTTTTATATATATTATTTTTTATTTATATATTTTGTTGGCATGCATGTAAAACAGATATGGTTGTGTGCATGAGGCCTAAAGAATATAACATATCTTACAGTTACAAGATAAGCCAAGATGTGCCAGTTACCCCTTGAAGATTACCAGCAACACGTCCCCATACTTTATTGCATCCCTATAACAAGACTTCAACTCCAGAAGGTAAGGGACATGCTTTCTGTTTTGCAAGGTTCCAGATTAATGGAGGATTCTATGCCGATGTATGCTGCATCCAGGTGGGAAATGAATGGAGGGGTGACCGCGCGGCTCTCTCAATTCACTTCTACTAGAGTCATGGAAATAACAGAGCCCGATTTTGCTGGACTAACTTACAGCTCTCATACTACAGGCTCATTCTCTACTTCTGTGTGCCTCCAATATTATATGCAAACATATGACTGTATTCATGGGCAGTGTATGATCTGATTTTATACTTTTTTTCTCCCCAAAAAAAGAAATGGGAGGGGGAAATATATACATTGACCAGAACATGTCCATGTAAATAGAGAACAAGGTGGGTTTCAGAGGGACATAATATGGCTGCCCGTGATTCTACAGAACTAAACCTAGAACACCATAAGGTAAAGTAAATGGCAAAGTAAATTTCAGCAGGACAGGAGGGGGTCTGACATATTAACATTCAACTATATCACACTCTAAAACGTGGTGTAAGGCCATTACACAGCTCAGGGTAGAAACCTTATATTAAAGGGAACCTGTGGAATCAACGGTCAGAGTTTTATAGAGCAGAAGGCACTGAGAAGACTGGTATATAGTTTTAAAAAGATTCATTTATTCATTTACATCCCTGCTCAATCTGGTCTTCGAAATCCAGAGGACGAATCGATCAGCGATTTTATATATTTTACTCTCCTATATAGCGCTGACATATTCTACAGCGCATTACAGACATCATTGATTCGCAGCCTTCCTTGTATTAGAAATTACTGTCAATCACTGACCGGACCTCCCACTGGATTCGTAAATATAAAATGAGCAGAGATTTAAGTAAATAAAATACAAGTTTAGGCCCAATTCATACGACCGCATTTTTTGTGGATTGGATGCGGACCCATTCATTTACAGTAGATCTGTACAAAAAAAAAAAAAAAACACGGATGCAACACAGATGTCACACGCGTGCCACCTTATACCGAGTTTTCAACCATAAAACTATATCAATCTGCTCAGATTCTCCTGATCTATAAAGCAACGCAGATTGGGCTGCATTTTCCTTTTAAGTGCCAAATTGTAATATAGGATCATATTGTATAAGGATCATTTAGTATAAGATTTATGGCCACTTTCCGGAATGGACTATAGGAGCCTGTGTGAGCTGTTCACAAAGTAAGGCCTAGTTCACACGAACGTGTGTGATCTGTGGCCGTATTGCGGCCCGCAAATCGCGGGTCGCAATACACGGCCACAGTTCCGTGTGCATTCCGATTCACGGATGCGGACCCATTCACTTCAATGGGTCCGCAAATCCGGAATAGCGGAACGGCCGCACGGGACGGGACCCCTCGGAAGCACTACGGAGTGCTTCCGTGGGGTTACGTCCCGTACCTCCGTTCCGCAAAAAGATAGAACATGTCCTATCTTTTAGCGGAACGGGCGGATCGCGGACCCATTAAAGTGAATGGGTCCGCGATCCGATGCGGCTGACCTACGGCCGGCGATCGTGCATTGCGGCCCGCTGTTTGCGGGCCGCAGCACGAGTCACACACGTTCGTGTGAACTCGGCCTAAAGCCTCATTCACACGTCCATGCTCAAATCCGTGAGCAGGTGATCAGGGATGCATCCGTGAAGGATCCGTGTTAGGTTCGTGTGTCCGTTTTTTTTGCTGTCAGTGTTAAAATAATTTTCAAAGCATCTCTTCTTATAGATCCGTGAAACACGAATGGCATCCGAGGTTTTCACGGACCCATAGACTATAATGGACATGAATATACACACACTAAAATGAATGGGGATGTGTGCTGTCCGTGGAGAACATGTACAGCACACGTCCGTGAAACACTGACGTGTGAATGAGGCTTTACTGACTAAACAGTCTGATTGTGCCGGATGATGAAAGGAGAGGACGACACCTGCTGGACAAAGTAGCAACTGCAAAAAGCAGTCAGGGATGTAAGGCTGTCCCCACGACAGGATGAGAGTGAGGATTTTTGCAATTAAAATGCTTTTCAGGAAAGGAGCGCACAAACAAAGACCATGGGAAATCCTGTGTTTCTGGATGAGAGTAAAGCATCACAAACAAGAGAAATGTAATAATAGGAATGATAAATGTCCCACCAATCGAGCAGATTTAACAGGGTTTTCAGCGAGCAATATACGGATAACCTACCCTAGGGATAGGACATCAATATTTGATCCCTGGGTAGTCCGACCTTTGGCACCCCTGGCAATCTGCTGTTTGAAGAGGGTTGAGCTGCAATATCAAGCAGAGCCACTATACGGCACTGTGCCCAGTATGCTACGAGGTGGCGGCAGCACTCAGAGACAAATGGCTGATCAGCTGGAGGTGCTGAGAGTCGTCCCTCACCAAGCAGATATTGTGGACCTACCCTGGGGATAGGCAATCAATAGTGTACTCCAGAAAACCCCTTTAGAAAATCTCTATTTACTCCTAACAGGTGATATGGCTCCTAGGCCGGACTGCTCTATATGCCTGGGGAACATGAAAAAGCTAAACGCGAAACGTGCGTTGGGGAGCGGACCGGTGGTGTTCCTGTGTGGTATACTAAAGCTGGTTGGTCAGTATTTTCTATGTGCCTACTATAATTCTAGTCACCATATTGCCTCAGTTAGCCTTTGTGGTGTGTATCTCCACCCCCAAATTTTGGTATCTGTTGTACTATATATGCATATGGGTTGTATTATGTAGTTTGGAGCCATAGTGGTTAGGTGTAATACACCTGTGTACTGATGACCAATCAAGATTATTGCACGTGCACTTTATTAATATATACCAGCAGTTCACCATCGGTCCTCTTGGTTTTTAATACGTTCATGTATTGTGACCTGTGTTCAATGTCTTCTTGTGATTTGTGTCAATCATGTCTTGTTGTGATTTTCTAATAAAATTATGTTATTTTTGGATTACCTCGGTACTATAAAAAAGTGTTTTCTGTACTCTATTGACCCACTCCTTCTGGTCAGTTTTCGAACATTCAGGGTTATCTGGGTCGGCAGTCATTTACGTCACTGGAACTTCCTGACGTATATATGTAGGCCTGCGTATCTAAGATATAAATGACTACCAACCCCAGTACTTGCACCTGCTGGGAGAATGGGGTTCCCTTCCCCCCAGTTTGCATTCCAGAAAGTGCGTCTCTCCAAAGTAGTGAATCCCAAGTCCTACAATAAAGACAACCTCATGCGTGCATTGCCACGTCTCCACTTCATCTACACAGGGATCACAAGACCCTCATACTGCCAATTTAGGTGGGTCCCAGAGAGGGCCACACAGTGCACCATTATTACTTGTCTGCCTCTGCTCCAGCACTACATGCCACTCTTCTCTCAGCATGTCTGTGGCCAGATGGCTGGGGGCCACACAAATTTTAGAAAATAAAAATGCTACACTAACATAGTCCACATATTATGGGAAAAAATTTAATGTTTGAAAAAAAAAAAAAATATATATATATAATTTACAAGCAATAATACAAAGTGCACAGCTGCTGTTGACAATCACACTTTACTTACATTTCAGTCTTCCATTTTTGAAAGTCTCCGTTTAAGATGTTTCGGTGGTTCCCAGTTATCACTCTCATCAGTGTCAATTTCTTCCTCCTCATCCGGATCATCCAGAAGATCATCTTCCTCCTCAATTTCAAATGGATCCAAACCAGCATCCTCTCTTTGAAGGCGTTCTGCAAACCATTCCCTCACCTGCTCATAACCCAGCTGAGATTTTGTAACCAATTCATCCAAGTCTTCCTCATTAAGAAATTTGTGCATTAAGTAGTAGTCTTTAAGTACCGCTTTTCCAGTCTTGTGTTTTACTGGAGCTGGCGCCCTTTCCCAGCTATTTGCTCTTCGGGATCCTTTAGGGCGCCCTCTGGGTCTCCCTCTTCCTCTACCCCTAGGCCTGCCTCGCCCTCTCTTGCGTACAAAGCCCTGTCCATTAACAGCATTAGGGGAGAGGCTGCCGTTTACTTGATATCGGTAGAACCACTTCAAATGATGATTTTTAACAGCATACCTGGTGTCTCCAAACCACCCAACAACATCACTTCTTGCAAGACCAGTCTCCTCCGACAGCTTATCGTAGTCGTCTCCTGTAGGCCACTGGTTACGAACAAAGAATGTCTTAAGCATAAGCAGCTGCTCTGGGGTCTTTTTCCCTAGTTTACTAGCAAGAGCTGCCCCAGCTTTTACATAAGCATTTTCAGGGTCCATTTCTTCTTTAATTCCTTCCTCCTCATCAAAAAGTACAGGTTCATCCTTTATGCCACCTGTCCTCCTCCTTTCTGCGAACCAAGCGTCGATTTCTCGTCTTGTCAGTTTGCTAAGAACCCTTAACCGGTTCAATTCCTCATCTGTAGGTACGTCGTTTCGAAGGAAGCTTTCCTCAAGAATCTGTAGCTGTTCCACTGTCTTTTCTTTGAATCTCTGTGGGGTGAAATCTGGGAAGGCGTTCCAGTTTTGCCTACGATGTGAAGTCAAGACTACCGGTGGAGTCGGGGATTCAGTGGTTTCATCGCTAGAATCAATAATTATAGTTCCACTAGGATCACTTGGGAAATGGATGCCATGGCTCCCCTTAGAATTTCTTTGGTTGTATCTTGTATCGCTAAACCATTTCTTGATTTCACCTTTAGTCAATCCTGTGAAACGTATTAAACGGTCAATTTCGCTATTATTTGGAAACGGGTTCTTTAGATAGCTAATTTTGAGGGCTGTCAACTGCTCTTTCGTTTTCTTGGAGCGCATACCAAACAGATCTGTTATCATGGTAGGCTCCTGCTTGGGTAGCTGCGCACTGGGAATGGCAGCAACCCTCTTTGTTTCAGACACTGCTTGCATTTGGTGAAGGTGGCTTGCGTGGAGTTGGGCGTTAGTTGGGACACCAGCCACTGTCAATGTTATTGGTGTTGTCACTGGTATTGTGCCCGTTCCTCCAACTTGCGCAAGTACGAGGCTAGGCTGGCCAACTATTTGGCACGTCTGTAAAATGGAAGGCAAGCCATTGGCAGCGGAAGAAATCTGAGCTGGGAAAACAGTTATTGTCTGTGGGACCGTGTGTACAGTGCCATTAAATTGCTTTCGCCGAGCGTCCTCTACTTCTTCGGGTGTCCAGCTAACACCATGCTTTAGTCGTTGTGCAGAAAACCAGATTTTTATTTGTTCTTCTGTGCATTTAGATTGTGAAGCGAGAAGGGTGATCTCAGAAACTGTTGGGTATGGAAACTTATTGTAGTTACTCAGCAAAAGAGGGTTGCTGTCTAATGCAGCATTGTATGTAGGAATGCTATTGATGGGGATAAGGACTTTCGAGAGGATGTTTTGCTGCGTCTGTACAGTCGTAATCATTTGTGCCACTCCTGGTTGAAGAACATTCGCAGGAGTAAGAACAGTACTTGGTAATTCTTGGGCACTTGTCACAATCGTAACGCTAGTTTTCACAGGCTCAGGAGCGACCACAGTTGGCTTTGACTCTCTGGTATCCTGTGATTTTGGCTTAGGCTCATTCTCTGTTATCAAGTCGTTTTCTTCCGTGCCATCTTCGGAGGAATTTTGCTGTACACTGATTCGTTTCTTCTCTGACTTATCCTTCATTATTTTCATTATTGGGGTTTTACTGATGGATATCGCAGATGAGTTTGACTCTGATTGTTCCTGGTTTTCTTCTTGGACGAAGCTCCCATCGAATGTTAGATCATTAACGGTCTGTTCAAATATTGACTGATTATTGCGCTTAACCATAGTCAACTTAAAGTTCTCCTCTCCGGGATGATACTTTGTGTTGTGCTCAGAAAGTGAATCGTAACGTTTCGTGAGAAAATTACACTCCACACAGAAATAGGAAGAATTTAATACAACGTTGGGATGCTCAGAATCCACATGAAAGGTAAACATATTTAAGTCAGTTGTCTGAAATGAACAGTATTTACATTCGTAACCACCTTCTACAGCTTTATTCTGCTGATTGTCAGAATCATTGGGTTCTAGTGCATCGTCTTCGCTTGATATGCTCTCAGGCACTGCGCTCTCTGGCACGGGTTGCTCCGCAGGAGTAGGCAAAGGTGGACTTTCCTCTCCATCAGAGTTGACTCCTAGATCGGTATCGTGCTCGCTTGCAAGGACCATGCAAGGAGTTTTTGTTTTCCGTTTACTTGCCATAGTGCTATAGAGTTTGTTAGAAACTTCAAGTGTCAATCCACCTGTCGGTAAGGTCTTCTGCGTTCCAAACAGCGCCTTAAAAGTTACTTCTCTTGAGCATGTGATGTGATGCTGTAGTACAGTAGTATCAAGTTAGGTTCATGATTCATTTCTGGAGAGAGAAGACGAAAGAAAAATATCAATGAGGCAAGTCCACGTATTTCATAGAACATAGCTGCCTAGGACTCACTTCATACTGACTGGGCCTTTAAAAAAAGATTTGATGTTGAAGTTTTTTGCTTTGAAAATGTTTTGTGAGGGGACCGCCGTGACGATCTCAGTCATACAGCATCATGCTCTTGTGAGAACTAGGACTTTCCTCGAGACCATGCCGCATTATAGCTTCTGATGGGACAGCGGCGATAGCGGCTGTTGGGTTCCTTTCTGCGTCATCATTGTCTCACTATCATCCAAGTGAGACGCAGTCCCATAGGAAGCTATGATGCAGCGTGGTCTCGTGAGAAGTCCTAGTTCTCTTGAGATCACGCTGCAACATGATACTGTGTGACAGAGATCATCACAGCAGAAAGAAACCGCCCGCAGCAAAGAAGAGAAGTGACCGAACAAACCTCTGACATTTGGCGGAGGCAGAGCTCAACATGCCAGGACAAAACGTAGAGAGAAGGGGGGAACGAAGTAGCATTGAAATGGAAGTGGGAAAACAACAGGATGAACCACGAAAAAGTAGCCCACCTCCAATATCTCCACAAAGGACCCCCTCTACTAACTTAGAATTCACCAATAGAGTACATGAACTGGACACCCCCTTTAAGAAAAAAAAAAAAGTATTTAGGCACATGTGCGGATATGCGATATCTGATGCCCTGAAATTGTTACGGTAGGCTACGTCCACATCTACACTAAGCTTTTCCAGCAGTCTTTTCTGACAGAGGAGCATAGCCGTCAATGGTACATCCACATTCACCACATCCATTGGGCTTTCAATATGAATACATGAAGCAGTATTTTTCCAGCAGAGAGACGGAATTCATGTTGAAAACCCAATTATTCCCATTATGGTGAATGGGGATGTACCATAGACGGCTATGCTCCTCTGTCAGAGTGACATAATTTCGGTGGGCTTATTAAGACCGCCACTAATAAATGTGCCCATGTAGAGCAGTCTCTTTCCCCAGCTTGAATACTTTACATCACAGAAGCACCAGGACTATACTTTACTGTATATTAAAAGCACAACATTAGGAGAGGTTATTTTTTTGCCTGACAAACGTAGAACGTGCAAAATGACTGTTGCCTGAAATATGCCCATGTGAAATCCACAAATTGGACGTCTGTGGCGAATTGGAAGTTGGCATCCATTCAGTGGAGCAGGCCGTCCACCGTGGTTTCCACATGAAATAGGTGTTACTTTTTTACATGATGCAGAATTCAGATCCTCACAGGAAATGGTGTCCATATGAAAGGCTCCTGACTGTCACCGAGATCTATAGGACGTGTTTTGTTGGTGGATTTAGCATATTCTACACCACAACGCTGTGTGAAAATACCAGTACTTGTCACCAGACTTTCACACATATAAACCGACCGCACCCTAGCTCTACATCATCTCACACAAAGTGAAAGCCGGCATCTGCCAACAATACTGTACAAAAATTCACAAAAAGCCAAAAGAACAACCCACTGGTGAAGAAACACAAACTCTAGAAAACTCAGTCCCTGTGCATATCCACCAGCAGACACACTGCCTCACGGCACCACTGATCATAATTCATGTCCCCCCTCCGTATAAAGCTGGACGCAGGTGTGTGCCATTTTTTACATTTAAAAAAAAAAGTCTACCTACTCTTGTTTGTTCCGCTGCCGCTCTCCTCACTTGAGGGCTGATGCGGCCGGCAGGCTAGTCATTCCTGGCTGCTGTGATCCCGCGAGACCCGCCGCGGAGGTCACGGGTCTTGCGCTGACAAGTAAGCGCAGCGCAGCCAATCAAAATATAAGGAGGGCCCGCCGCACGTAATACAAAACCACTTGCGGGGCCTGCTTTACTCCATCTCTCCTGGGGGGCCCTATGGGCCCCCCTTACTTAGGGGCCCGGTCGCAATTGCGACCGCTGCGACCCCTATAGCTACGCCACTGGTCTCACCGGTCACAGCTCAAAACTGAGCAGATAGTGGCGGCATATAACTGTAAATAAGCTGCACTGCACGTGACTGTAAGGGGTGGGGGTGGTTGGTATTCTATTTCAGGAGAGGTGTGTATACGATATATATATATTTATTTTTTATTATACTATAGCATGGTGGCTCAGTGGTTAGCTGAGGTCCTAAGTTCAAATCCAACCAAGGACAACATCTACATGGAGTTTGTATGTTCTCCCCGTGTTTGCCTGGGTTTCCTCCGGGTTCTCCGGTTTCCTCCCACACTCCAAAGACAGACTAATAGGGACCTTAGACTGTGAGCCCCACTGGGGACAGCAGATGATGCTAATGTCTGTAAAGTTCTGCGGAATAGAGCAGCGCTATATAAGTACATAAAATAAATACATACATTTAAAAAAAACTTTTTTAAGCATGCAACACTATAACATTCAATCATTAGACTGCCATTTGTATTCTGTAATGGGTTTGTATCCATTGGTCAGCATTGGAATATACCAGTAACGGCCTGGAAGCTTTGTACAGGCTCTGGCCTTTTACTTTACTTGAACGCCTTAGGCTACTTTCACACTTGCGTTCAGAGCGGATACGCTCATATAATGCAGACTATGGGATCCGTTCAGAACTGATCCGTCTGCATTATATTGTAGAAAAAATTCTAAGTGTGAAAGTAGCTTCAGACGGATCCGTCCAGACTTTACATTGAAAGTCAATGGGTGGCGGATCCGTTTGAAAAATGCACCATATTGTGTCACCTTTGAACGGATCCGCCCCCATTGACTTCCATTGTAAGTCTGGACGGATCCGTTTGCCTCCGCACGGCCAGGCGGACACCCGAACGCAGCAAGCTGCGTTCAGGTGTCCGCCTGCTGAGCGGAGGCCAAACGGTGCCAGACTGAGGCATTCTGAGCGGATCCGCATCCACTCAGAATGCATTGGAGCTGTACGGATGCGTTCGGGGCCGCTTGTGAGAGCCTTCAAACGGAACTCACAAGCGGAGCCCCGAACGCTAATGTGAAAGTAGCCTTAGGCTACCTTCACACTCACGTTTTGGGCGGATCAGTCATGGACGGATCCGTTCAGATAATACAACCGTCTGCATCCGTTCAGAAAGGATCTGTTTGTATTATCTGTAACATAGTCAAGACGGATCCGTCTTGAACACCATTTAAGGTCAATGGAGGACGAATCAGTTTTCTATTGTGTGGGTCCGTGCTCATTGACTTACATTGTGTGTCAGGACGGATCCGTTTGGCTCAGTTTCATCAGACGGACACCAAAACCAAAGCGGAATGGTGACTGAACTGATGCATTCTGAGCGGATCCTTTTCCATTCAGAAAGCAAACTGATCCATTTTGGACCGCTTGTGAGAAACCTGAACAGATCTCACAAACGGAAAGCCAAAACGCCAGCTGGGTCACATTTGACCACAGCATCTGAAAGATTAAACGTCTGCGATCGGCATTATCTTCAATCACAGAAATTAGCCCCCAGTCTTTTCTGTTTACAACAGCAGAAACCCGGTGGCTATGGCACCGAGCGGGCATCCTTTTTGAAGGCTAGACTTCCGCAGTACACGTACAGCAGAAATGTGGAAAGGAGCTGCAGACATTTCTGGAAAGTACTGGCTGCACCCTGCATGTGACAACAATCTCCCGTATTCTTTACATGTCTGGGCTGTGGGGTAGGGGGGCAAGATGGAAGCCTTTTCTTAGGGCTCTTTCAGACGAGCATGTGCAGTCTGGTTATCATGCTACGTGCGAGTGTGACCCTCTGTTCTGGACATGGTGATGGATCATGTGAGTGACCATGTGATGAGCGCAGTGACATCATCAAAGGTCCTATTCCTCACAGAACAAGACAGAAGAGATGCCGGCTGCGCGAACAAGTGGATTAAGGAGAGTTCAATTTTTTATTTTATTTTTTTAACCCCTTCAGCGCTATTGTACTATGCATTCTGTATTCAGAATTCTATTATTTTGCCTTATAACCATGTTATAAGCAGGGCTGTGGAGTTGGAGTCGAGGAGTCGGAGTCAATTTTGGGTACCTGGAGTCGGAGTCGGCAAAAAATGAACCGACTCCGACTCCTACTAAATTTAAATTGGAATAAAAAAATAAAAAAGCAAGTTTAAATGTCCGAATTCATAAACAGTTATAATTAATGACTTCTCTACTGTAAGAATAAAGGCCAATGCATGCAGTGCCTCACGTAACCGCAAAACAAACGCGTTCAGTGATGTGAAGAAGCATGCTTTTCATATGCTTCACTATATGGCACGCAATGCACAATTAGGAGTGGCAATACATATACTTTCCATTGTGTTGTGTTCTGATGTTACAGGGAACACAATGCCCATGGTTTACCTAGCCTCTCACTGATAAGGGATTAAGTAAATATGTGTTTTGCAGGACTAGAGACACTTGTATAAGTGAAGGGAATGGAGGGTCAATAGTTCAAGACTGAAGCTGTAAACCATGGATGTCAAACTCATGGCCCTCCAGATGTTGCAAAACTACAACTCCTATCATTCCCTGATAGCTGTAGTATGCCCAGGCATGATGGGAGTTGTAGTTTTGCAACAGCTGGAGGGCCACGAGTTTGACATCCCTGCTGTAAACCATTGGAAAAACTGCTGTCATTCAGCTAAGGCTATAAAACGTGTAAACTCAGAATGTTATCTTAAACTTTAAACATGACTATGGGATTCTTCTAGGGAAATCATGTTTTAAAATAAATGTCCCTTCTTGGATCCTCCCACTGCCCTGTCTTCAGCAGAAGATCAGCACACAAAGGAGAAGGCAGCAGCTTCTGCCCAACTACCTCTCTGTGCTAGAAGAGCTTAGAAGAACTTCTTTCTTTCCTTCAAGGAATGTATAAAATACATTTGCATATTAAATACAGAGGAGTCGGAGTCGGAAGTACAAAAAACTGAGGAGTCGGAGTATTTATCTACCGACTCCACAGCCCTAGTTATAAAGGGAAAATAATACAATCTACACAACCTTGAACCCAAACTGGGTACCACATTCAGTTTTTTATCACGTGTGTGCAAAACATATTGCACCCATGCGATGATAACTGAACAACGGAACGCAACGGCAATTGCGTTCCTACTCACGCGGGTTTGCCGCAATGCACCCGGACGCATCCGGATACGCTCGTCTGCAAGGGGCCTAAGGCAAGTCCAGAGGCGATGCAGCAGCTTCTTATGCCATTACTGAAATTTAGGTACAATGTGGAGGGCCCCTTTAAACACTTGTAGATATCCTTTTTCCCAGGGAGCATTACATTTGTCAGCTGATCGACGAGACATGCTTACACATGAAGGTTAGTAGAAATTAACACTTAAAGGGGTTTTCTGGGTTTACCAGACATGCTCATTTATCTGCTTAGCACATCTACATCTTCCCCATGATTATTTTTTTACCAATTTGGACTCTTCTGACCCATTTTTTTACCATGTAAGGCCTCATGCACACGTCCGTTGTTTTGGTCCGCATACAAGACGCAGTTTTGGCGGCTCAGATGCGGAACCATTCACTTCAATGGGGCTGCAAAAGATGCAGACAGCACTCCGTGTGCTGTCCGCATCCGTTGCTCCGTTCCGCGGCCCCGCAAAAAAAATATATAACATGTC
The DNA here is from genome assembly GCF_014858855.1 of Bufo gargarizans. Classification (NCBI taxonomy): domain Eukaryota; kingdom Metazoa; phylum Chordata; class Amphibia; order Anura; family Bufonidae; genus Bufo; species Bufo gargarizans. Next base: position 57,364,376 of record NC_058084.1, on the reverse strand, counting down.
CAATTCTTGTGCGCGCTTTGCGGACAAGAATAGGCATTTATATTAAAAGGCTGTCCGTGTCCTTCCGCAAATTGCGGAAAGCGCACGGACGCCATCCGTGTTTTGCGGATCTGCAGACCGCAAAACACACCACGGTCTGTTATTTCCATCCCAGGGGTGCGTAAAAAACCAGGAGGAAATATTTCCCTAATCTCTGAGTAGGGTTCGCTACTGGTTTTGGCTCACAATAACTGATGGAAATAACAGACGTGTGAACTCCCTGGTTTCCCTCCTGTATGTCGCACTTCCTGTTTCTGTATCCAACCAATCCCATGATGCACTTCTGCTTCCTCGTCTCAGCTCCAGCACCACCCCTAACAACATCCAGCTGGTTTATAGCTCCTCCCACTGCGCTAGTCACAGACACTCCCTTATCACTGCCCCGCCCATGGACATACCATCACAAAGCAAGCTGTATGGACACGGTCATGTGACCACAGCACAGAACGGGAGATAGGAGCAATAAAAGGTAAAAGAAACATTACGAGAATACAGCGACCAAGCCTCGGCCAGTATGCAGTACAAAGTAGTATAGATTTATATTCGGTTACGCTACATACTTAGTATATATTCGTTTTGCTATATTGACCACGGCAACTGAGGTGTTAAAGGTCCAGGATCAGGCTGATTTCGGCCTCTGCAGGCAGGTGTCTGCCGGCATCAGCCGTGTACAGAGCATTCACAGCTCACTCCATACATTGCCTTGTGACCAGTGCTGTACATGCTATTGGTTCTTAAGGCTAGGTCTACACGACGACATTTGTCGCGCGATAGGGCGCAACAGTTGTCGCGCAACATTTTGTTGCACTAATGTCGCGCGACAATTTTTATAATGGCAGTCTATGGTGTCGCACTGCAACATGCGACATGTTGCGACTGCGACGCGACAGTCGCAGAAAAATCCATCTTGAATGGATTTTCTGCGACTGTTGCGTCGCAGTCGCAGCATGTCGCATGTTGCAGTGCGACACCATAGACTGCCATTATAAAAATTGTCACGCGACATTGGTGCAACAAAATGTCGCACGACAAATGTCGTCGTGTAGACCTAGCCTAAGGGGTAAACACTAGATTAAAAAAATGCCATGAAAAAAAAAATAAAAAAAAATAAAAAAAACATTGAGCGCTAGTGTGAGAGGGCCCTTAAAGGGGTTGTCACTTCAGCACATGGCATTTACCATGTAGATAAAGTTTATACAAGGCACTTACTAATGTATAGCGATTGTCCATATTGCCTCCTTTGCTGGCTGGATTCATTTTTCCATCACATTATACACTGCTTGTTTCCATGGTTCCGAAGACCTTGCAATCCACCAGCGGTGGTTAGCCTTGCGCACTATAGGAAAAAGCACCGGTCTGTGCGCGCTCCCAAGAATACGGACAAGAATAGGCATTTCTACAATGGGCTGCCCGTTCCGTAAATTGCGGAAGGCACACGGGCGGCTTCTGTTTTTTTTGCGGATCGCAAAAAACAGCACGGTCGTGTGCATGAGGCCTAAGGCTAGGGCTACACGGCGACATTTTGTCGCACGACAATGTTTATAATGATGGTCTATAGTGTCGCACTGCAACTTGACCGTCGCAAAAAAAATCCGTTCAAAGTGGATTTTTCTTGTCGTGTCGCCGCATGTCGCAGCGCGACACCATAGACTGTTATTATAAACATTGTCGCGCGACATCTCGTCGTGTAGCCTTAGCCTAATACTGGATCTCCGTACAGTTTTATTCCAAAGTTTTGAAACTGAGACTTTGTTGAATAACTTACTTCGGCTCATCTGAGCCCATACATTCTAACACTGGATAGTAATATTCTGAAGTTTTGAACAAAGCGACTTTCGATAAAGCATCCTTAGCTCTCTTCGCTCAACTCTATCACCCTGCAATCCAGCAGAGGTGGTCGTGCTCACACACTATAGCAAAAAAGCGCCGCCCTCTCTGGTAGACGGGACTGTGGGAGCGCACATAGGCTAGTGCAGGGCTGGCCAACCTGCGGCTCTCCAGCTGTTGTAAAACTACAATTCCCACCATGCCCTGCTGTAAGCTGATAGCTGTAAGCTATCTAGGCATGCTGGGAGTTTTAGTTTTGCAACAGCTGGAGAGCCGCAGGTTGGCCAGCCCTGGACTAGTGCTTTTTCCTATAGTGTGCAAGCCTGACCACCGCTGGTGGATTGCAAGGTGGTCGTAACCATGGAAACAAGCAGTGTATAATGTGATGGAAAAAAAGAATCCAGCCAGCAAAGGAAGCAATATGTATATAAATACATTAGTAAGTGTCTTGTATTAACTTTCTCTACAGGAAGTGAGACAACCCCTTTAAGTGCAGCCGAGAACGTCTGAAGATAATAAAACTGATCCCCCCTCGGGTCTTTACTTCCCAGGATCCTGTTGACATGTAGGACATGACCTGCCTTAGCAAGTGATTGGCTGCAGTGTTCACATTTCTTGTCAACCCTGATGTGGGACCCAGGAAGGATGGAACGGGAGCGGTGGAGGGATCCGTAAGATATTGCTTAATTTCACCCTTCTGAGCCATTAAAAAAATATAATAATAAAGGGGGGGGGGGGGTGATGACATTTGTGTGACACAATCCTCCACCTCCCCCCGCAGCACCACGTGGACCACTTCGTCCACCTCTCCTACCTTTGTGACTCTTGTGACCAAGACGTCGAGAAAACAGTCACGTTCTAATTATTGCCAACTGTTCCTTGTAAGTTTGCTTCTTTTGGAGGACTTTTTCATTTATGTTTGGATCATATCCACTCCACCCAAGCACCTCATCATTTGGACAGTGAGGGCAACCCGAAATTGTCTAGCGTCTATCCTGAGGATTGGTCACACACGTGAGCGATTTCAGTGCGAGAAACTCGCAGCGTGTGTCGGTGTGAGGTCCCGTTCTGACCTCTTCTCCTCTGACAGGAATGCACAGTATAAGGCCTCATGCACACGACCGTTGTGTGCATCCATGTCCGTTGTGCCGTTTTCCGTGACTTTCTGCGGACCCATTGACTTTCAATGGGTCCGTTGAAAACTCAGAAAATGCACCGTTGTTCATCCATGTCCGTGATCCGTGTTTCCTGTCCGTCAAAAAAATAGGACCTGTCCTATTTTTTTGACGGACAACGGTTCACGGACCCATTCAAGTCAATGGGTCCGTAAAAAAACACGGATGCACACAAGATTGACATCCGCGTCCGTGATCCGTGGCCGTAGGTTACTTTCATACAGACGGATGCGAAGATCCGTCTGCATAAAAGCTTAGATCCAACAGTATATTCTAACACAGAGGCGTTCCCATAGTGATGGGGATGCTTTAAGTTAGAATATACTACGAACTGTGTACATGACTGCCCCCTGCTGCCTGGCAGCACCCGATCTCTTACAGGGGGCTGTGATCCGCACAATTAACAGGTCTGTGCTATAAGCAATGCGCCGCACAGACCTTTCACTTAACAATAGGAGGAGCGCCCGGCTGGTCAAAGACAGCGCAGGTAAGTATAATGCTTCTACAATTGCTAAGTAACCATGGAAGCCAGGACTGCAGTAGCGTCCTGGTTTCCATGGTAACCGATCGGAGCCCCAGCGATTAAACTGGGACTCCGATCGGAACTCTCCGCTGGGGGGGGGGCCGCACTGGCCACCAATGAGTTAAATAATGGGGAGGGAGGGGGGCCGCACTGGCCACCAATGAGTTAAATACTGGGGAGGGAGGGCGGTCTGCCCCCCGCTGCCTTGCAGCCCCTGATCTCTTACAGGGGGCTATGATACGCACAATTAACCCCTCAGGTGTGGCACCTGAGGGGTTAATTGTGCTGATCACGGCCCCCTGTAAGAGATCGGGTGCTGCCAGGGGGCAGTCATGTACACAGTTCTTAGTATATTCTAACTTGAAGCGTCCCCATCACTATGGGAACGCCTCAGTGTTAGAATATACTGTCGGATCTGAGTTTTGACGATCTAACTCAAATCCAATGGTATATTCTAACATATAGGCGTTCCCATGGTGATTGGGACGCTTCAAGTTAAAATATACCATCGGATTGGAGAAAACTCTGATCCTATGGTATATTAATAGGGACTCCTGACTTTACATTGAAAGTCAATGGGGGACGGATCCGTCCCCATTGACTTGCATTGTAAGTCAGGACGGATCCGTTTGGCTCCAAAACGACTTTTTCCTTCATGTCCGTGGATCCTCCAAAAATCAAGGAAGACCCACGGAAGAGAAAACGGACACGGAACTACGGAACCCGTTTTTGCGGACCGCAAAAAAAAAAAAACGGTTGTGTGCATGAGGCCTTATAATGCGGAGTGTCTCAGAGATACCTGGAATCTACTGGATTACGCCTCATTCACACGTCAGTGTTTGGTCAGTGATCGGTCAGTGATTTTGAGCCAAAACCAGGTGCGGCTCTAAACCCAGAACAGGTGCAGATCTTTTCCTTCTACCTTATGTCTGTGGAGGCTCCACTCCTGGTTTTGGTTAACAATCACTGACCAAACACTGATGTGTGGACGAGGCATTACACTGACATTAGGGCTTATGTTTGGTTCCGCATCCGAGCCGCATTCTTTTCAACGAAGCCGTAAAAAATGCATGCCTCATCCGTTGCTCTGTTCCGTGGCTGCGCAAAAAAAATTAAAAATTATAGAATGTCCTATTCTTGTCCATTTTGCGGACAAGAATAGGATTTTTGATAAAGGGCAGCCCGTTCCGTGTTTTCCGGATCCGCAACTTACGAATCTGCAAAACACGGCGCGGTTGTGTGCACGAGTCCTAATGCTGTGCGATCCTATAACGGGAGCTCACCCCGACGGGCGCGCTGCGAGTTTCTCACACCGAACTCGCTCATCTGTGCTGGCCTTGATAAAGATTTCAGTAACCAAATCTGCCCACAAACAATAAATAACATTTAAATTAACTTGTATGGGAATTAAAAAAAAATAAAAAATTCAATTTTGAGAATGCAGGCGGCCGCCACACAGCAGTAACCTAGTAGCCACACCAAATACGCATCCGATTTTTCTTTTACGTACGTTGCCGCTGCTTGCGCACCCTGTGACACGTTTACCAAGACCGGCTTTTTACGCTGGTCTTCGTTTCGTCTAATTAATGACGAGGGGCGCGCCTGGTCGTAAATTAGGTGTATCTGTGCCAGTCCTCTCACGCTTGGCGTAGTCCAGGCGTAAATGTTAGTAAGTTTGCCGGCCCCCGTCACGCCCAACTGGCAAACATGGCGCCAAAAAATGTATTAAAAAATGGGACTTGCGACTAATTTACGCCTAAAATTGTCGCAGGTCCCTTAATAAATGCGCTCCGCTGTCATTTAGTGCAGATGTAGTATAGTAGATTATCCCCAAATTATACCCCTCGCATTAATACTCCACTATATTACCTCCCCCTCCCCCCATACACACAGCAGGGGGCAGCCGGTGTCGGCCCCCTCTCAGGGCGCAGCACGGGGCGGCAGCTGCCCCACCATCACCTATAGACCGCTATCTGGCAGTGCAGGTAGCTGCGGCACCCAGTCTCCTCATGAGCTCATTGTGCGCAGTACACGGGAGGCCCGGGCCTGTCCCCGGTCACGGCGGCCTCTCACACAGGCCGCAGGAGCCAGGCCCCGGGGGAAGGGGAGGGGGGTGACAGGGCCGCCGTCCTCAGCGCTCATCCTCTCCATTACCTGCTCCCGCCGCCAGCTCAGCTCTCCTCCGCCGCCACCGCCTCCTCCTGCATGGCGGCCATCTTACACATGGCGACTACACAGGGGCGGCTGCTGCTGCTATGACTGCTGAGGGAAAGACTTCTCCGCCCGTCTGTTCGGGGGAAGAAAAAAAAAAAGCCGCCACCAAAAAAACTATTTATTCTATATTTTCCCCGTGCGGATACATTAATGGCGGACGTGGAAATAAAAATGCGTTTATTGAGGGGACTGGCGTGACGTTTTCGTGCGAGGGTCGGATTTTTTTTTTGGCGGTAATTGTAGGCGGGGAAAATGGTTTCTGTGGTAAATGGCTGTAACGTGAGCTTCTCCTCCCACCGTATCTAAGACGGCCAACGTGAGGGGGGAATCACAGCAAACTCCTCCAATATGTCTGCTAAGGCCCTCAGTTATTAAAACCACTGTGTAATTATTCTTTAAATCAGGGGCCAAAAGTGGGAATATAATGGTGGCTGTGCTGATGAGAGTCCTGCATGAGAAGGCTTGAGGCTGGAAAGGGTTAAATAACATGTCTTCCACGTGATAAATATCGATGGATAATTTCATCGGAGCGAAAGGGAATCGGCGTCGCGGTATCAGATGTGGTGGACACTGACGACAACCGACCATCCATGATGCCACATCGTCCATAGCGCTCCTGCAATGGCAGGCTTTGCAACGTAGGTGTGAACATAGTCTTAATTGACAGGGCCCATTTGCTTCTTTTTCTAAATAGCGAAACTCACGAATCCGTACCTCGTACAGTGGCGACTCTAGGAACAATATATAGGGGGGGCACAAAGATACCACAGTCAAAAATGGGGGGGCAAAAACAAAATAAGTATATAGAAATAAGATTACAAAATACGAGAGAGTTGCGGTCTGCAGGGATACAGTTATAATAAAACAATTTACTTACAAAAGAAGCTATTGAGTCGTCTGCTGTGCCGTCCTCTGCTTGCTTCCACGGATTCGTTCCCCTTCTTTCTGTCTCTCGTCAGTGCACAGGCGCACTGTTATGGTGGATCTGTGGAAGACACACTGTTATGGGGGATCTGTGGATGGCACATTATGCCTCTCATTAGCCCTCATTATGCCTCTCATCACTCCCATATCAGCCCCCATATCAGCCCTTATGCCTCATTAGCCCCCATTATAAGCCCTTATGCCCCATTAGCCCCCATCATGCCTCATTAGCCCCCATTATGCCTCATTAGCCCACATTATGCCTCTAATTAGCCCCATTATGCCTATAATTAGCCCCCATTATGCCTATAATTAGCTCCATATGCCTCCAATTAGCCCCCATATGCCTTCAATTAGCCCCCATATGCCTCCTATTAGCCCCCATATGCCTCCTATTAGCCCCATATGCCTCCTATTAGCCCCCATATGCCTCCAATTAACCCCATATGCCTCCAATTAACCCCATATGCCTCCAATTAGCCCCCATATGCCTCCAATTAGCCCCCATATGCCTCCAATTAGCCCCCATATGCCTCCAATTAGCCCCCATATGCCTCCAATTAGCCCCCATATGCCTCCTATTAGCCCCCAATTAGCCCCTATATGCCTCCAATTAGCCCCTATATGCCTCCAATTAGCCCCCATATGCCTCCTATTAGCCCCCATATGCCTCCAATTAACCCCATATGCCTCCAATTGGCCCCATAGACCCCATATGCCTCCAATTAGCCCCCATATGTCTCCATTTAGCCCCCATATGCCTCCAATTAGCCCCCATATGCCTCCTATTACCCCCCATATGCCTCAAATTAACCCCATATGCCTCCAATTAGCCCCATAGACCCCATATGCCTCCAATTAGCCCCCAAATGCCTCCAATTAGCCCCCATATGCCTTCAACTAGCCCCATAGACCCAATATGCCTCCAATTAGCCCCCATATGCCTCCTATTAGCCCCATATGCCTCCTATTAGCCCCATATGCCTCCTATTAGCCCCCATATGCCTCCAAATAGCCCCATATGCCTCCTATTAGCCCCATATGCCTCCTATTATCCCCATATGCCTCCTATTAGCCCCCAAATATGCCTCCAATTAGCCCCCAAATATGCCTCCAAATGCCCCCATATGCCTCCAATTAGCCCCCAAATATGCCTCCAATTAGCCCCCAAATATGCCTCCAATTAGCCCCATATGCCTCCTATTAGCCCCATATGCCTCCTATTATCCCCATATGCCTCCTATTAGCCCCCAAATATGCCTCCAATTAGCCCCCAAATATGCCTCCAAATGCCCCCATATGCCTCCAATTAGCCCCCAAATATGCCTCCAATTAGCCCCCAAATATGCCTCCAATTAGCCCCATATGCCTCCAAATGCCCCCATATGCCTCCTATTAGCCCCCATATGCCTCCTATTAGCCCCCATAATGCCCCCAGCAGCCACATTTTTTATAAAATAAAATAAAAAAACACTTACCTCTCCTGCTCCTGGACGGACGCCGCCTGCCATTTTCTCCCTCCTCAGTCGACTGTGCTCTAAACTGGCGCGCACAGCGTGAGGTCACAGAGCGACCTCACGCTGTGCGCAGCCCTGCACAGCCGACAGCCGAGGACCAGGAAGTGGTGAGTACAGAGCGTTCACCACTTCCTGGTCCTTCTGTACTAATGAGCGCTTCCATAATGGAAGCGCTCATTAGTATTCACTCGGGGGAATCAGCGGGGGGGCACCTGGGGGGGCAAGGAACAACATAGGGGGGGCAATTGCCCCCCCTCGCCCCCCTCTAGCGACGCCACTAACCTCGTAAAACAAGTGGGGTGCATTGGGAGGGAAGGCGAATACGCTATAGGTCATGTTATCGTCTGGGTTGGAACGCTAAGGCTGTAAAACGCTCAACAGGCAAGAACCAATGATTCCCTATGGGAATGGTTCTCACCTGAGCGCTTTACAGCGCGTACGATCGCGCTGTAAAACGCCCGACGCCCCAAGAAGTACATGAGCTTCTTTGGGGCGTCTTCTCGTGCGTTCCCGTACATAGACTTCAGCGGGAACGCGCGACAATGGGCGTTCGCTTGTCTCTGTATGCACCATTGCAAACGCCCGTACAATCGCGCATACAGAGCGCTCCATCGCGAACGCTCAGGTGTGAACCCAGCCTAATAATGACAGGCAACTTGCTGGACACTGTCGTGTGCGTGAGGCCTCATTGTGAGATTTCCCCACAGATTTAAGGCCTCGTTCACACCTTAGTGAATCATGCATGTGTACTGTCTGTGTTCTCCACGGATAGCACACGTAACCATTGATTTCAATGTGTTTGTTCACACGTCAGTCATTTTCCACTGACCCTGCGCGCCATACGTAAATTGTGCCTCAAGGGAGCACTGAGCTCACGCATCTCTTAGAATCTTATAAAATACAGGACGTATAAGGTATTAGATCTCTACGGCCACCAGTTAGGTCAGGGCATGTGCACCCTGCAGTGAACCGCAATCTATCACCCAGGAGTGCCATTGTGGCATCCACCGGTGCAGTACACACTGGTATACTTTCCTCTTTACTGGATAGAATCGCGTAGTCGGACTTATCGGTGACGTGCACTGTATGCCTGTACAGCACACATGGCGGTGGTATACATTAGGGACTACACCTATATGCTAGCACTATACCATTATGGTGGCCCAGAGGGTCATCGGTTTATAGGGTTCGTCACCTTTGGGCCTCTTTCACACAATAGTTTTTTTTTCCCTGTTTACGGGTCGTTTTTTGCGCTCCGTTACGGTCTGTATACAGAACCATTCATTTCAATGGTTCCGCAAAAAAAAAACGAATGTACTCCGTATGCATTCCGTTCCGTTGAAAGATAGAACATGTCCTATAATTGCCCGCAAATCACGTTCTGTGGCTCCATTCAAGTCAATGGATCCACAAAAAAACGGAACACATACGGAAATGCATCCGTATGTCTTCCGTATCCGTTCCGTTTTTGCGTAAACATCTATTGAAAATGTTATGCCCAGCCCAATTTTTTCTATGTAATTACTGTATACTGTATATGCCATACGGAAAAAACGGAAACAAAAAACGGAACAACGGATCTGTGAAAAACGGAACGCAAAACACAGAAAAAGTCATACGGTCGTGTGAAAGAGGCCTTAGAGAGAGATTGGCATAGACACCATCCTTGGGAGCACTCTGTCTTTGCGAGATAAGCGACACAAGGGATCTGGCAGCCACTTATCTCCTTCCATCCATAGATATGTTCATTTAGGGCACATTCACACGAACACCATCCGCCCGTGCTGCGGCCGCGTGAATCCCATATTGCAGGGATGCCCGACCTGCGGCCCTCCAGCCTACAGCAGGGCATGGTGGGAGTTGTAGTTTCACAACAGCTGGAGGGCCGCAGGTTGCGGCGCAGACCCATTGACTTGAATGGGTCCGCGATCCGCAATATACAACAAAAGATAGGACATGTCGTATCTTTTGCAGTTCGGAGGCACTTCTGATCCGTGCCTCCGTTCTGCACCGCATCTTGAGGATTGCGAACCCATTCAAGTCAATGGGTTTGCGGTCTGCATTACGGGTACGGACCACCTACAGTCGCGTGAATGCACCCTTAGCAAAAACCAATCAGTCCCATAGCAGTGAATGGAGAGTCGGACTGACTGGCACACTAGAGGGAGGACCAGGGAGACCCCAAATTCTCAGGATTCTCTTGTAGATTGTAAGCCCTCGGGGGCAGAGTCTTCATTTCCTCCCGGACCAGTCTGTTAACAAGTTCATGCTTAAAGGGAACCTGTCACCAGAAAATCGCTTACTAAGCTGTTAATAGCACCTTATAGTGCTGCAGAGTAGTGTCCTAATGCACTTTTTCATCGTTTAGCCGCATCTAGCCTCCTGGAGAAATCAATGTTTTATTCAGCCGCTGCCCCCTGCTTCAAGTCAGGTTTGAAGTCAAGCGGCCTAGGCGTCTCCAATCCTGCTCTCCCCGCCTCCCGCCGCCTTTATTGACACGCCGGATCTCAGTGCCGGGACCGCGCTCCCAGCCCACATGCGCAGTAAAGGGCTGCTGTAGCCGCATGCGCAGTAAAGGGCTGCTGTAGCGCGATCCCGGCTCGTACACTCAGCTGGCTTCAGTTTCGCTACTGCGCATGCGCCCGCCAGCCTTACATACTAGCGCATGTCAATAAAGGCGGGGAGAGCAGGATTGGAGATGCCTATGCGGCTGCCCCCTTGACTTCAAACCTGACTTGAAGCAGGGGGCAGCGGCTGAATAAAACATAGATTTCTCAAGGAAGCTAAATGCGGCTAAACGAAGAAAACGTGCATTAGGACACTACTCTGCAGCACGATAAGGTGCTATTAACAGCTTAGTAAGCGATTTTTTGGGTGACAGGTTCCCTTTAATGTAGTTTTTTGTATTATGTATGTACAGCGCCTAGGAATTAATGGCACTTTCAAATAAATAATTGTGGATCGGACATTCTGTGATGGGTTTTTAATCACTTATCCTGAGGGTAGATGATAATTTTTATGGGATAACCCCTTTAACCCTCTGACTGCTGCAGCCATGGCATGATCAGTGATTATCCCTCCTCCCCTCCTGATGACATCACTGTGCATTCTGGTGATGCAGTTGGGGATCTAAAACGAACTCCAGCGTCATTCATACATTACCTGCGATTTCCTAACGCACCATGGGGGACATTTACTAAGCATGCTGCGCCAGAATTATGGCTTAAAATGCACCAAAAATAATGTTCTTAATGGAACCAAATATACCAACTGTTTTCTGCAGAATTTTCACCATAAAGAATGCATCACACCAGAAGTGAGTTATAAATGCCAAAGAGGACGGGGCTATGACATTGGCACATATTGTGACTTATTTATCATTCTCTTAGGCTACATTCACACGACCGTATGTGGTTTGCGGTCCGCAAATTGCAGATCCGCTAAACGCGGATACCGGCCATGTGCGTTCCGCATTTTGCGGACCCTACATGGCCGGTCCTATGATAGAAATGCCTATTCTTTGTCCGTGATTGCGGATAAGAAGAGGACATGCTCTATCTTTTTTGCGGGGCTGTGGAACCAAACTAAGGATGCGAACCCATTGAAATGATTGGATCCGCACCCTTTCCGCAAAATTGCGGAACGGTACAGACCCAGAAACACGGTCATCTGAATGCACCTTTATTGGCGGAAATTGCTCCAATTGTTGCAGACAATTAAACCAGCTTAGGTGGTGGTGTTTTAACCACCTCCGGACCGCCTAACGCAGATGTGCGGTCCGGAGGTGGCAGCTCTGCGCAGAGTCACGCATATATGCGTCATCTCGCGAGAGCCGTGATTTCCTGTGAACGCGCGCACACAGGCGCGCGCGTTCACAGGAACGGAAGGTAAGCGAGTGGATCTCCAGCCTGCCATCGGCGATCGCTCGCTGGCAGGCTGGAGATGTGATTTTTTTAACCCCTAACAGGTATATTAGACGCTGTTTTGATAACAGCGTCTAATATACCTGCTACCTGGTCCTCTGGTGGTCCCTTTTGTTTGGATCGACCACCAGAGGACACAGGTAGCTGTGTAAAGTACCACCAAACACCACTACACTACACTACCCCCCCCCGTCACTTATTAACCCCTTATAAACCCATGATCACCCCATATAGACTCCCTGATCACCCCCCTGTCATTGATCACCCCCCCTGTCATTGATCACCCCCCTGTAAGGCTCCATTCAGACGTCGGTATGATTTTTACAGATCCACGGATACATGGATCGGATCCACAAAACACATACGGACGTCTGAATGGAGCCTTACAGGTGGGTAATCAATGACAAGGGGGTGATCACCCATATAGACTTCCTGATCACCCCCCTGTCATTGATCACCCCCTGTAAGGCTCGATTCAGACGTCCATATGATTTTTTACGGATCCACGGATACATGGATCGGGGGTGATCAATGACAGGGGGTGTCACAACCAGACAGCTGAGAAGCTCTGACAGAGGCCTTTCAGAACCTCCCCCTTGAGTTTCTGTGTTGTGGTATTCAGCTCCTCCTCTCGTTAGTCTCTCTCAGCTGTCATGTGTTGGACTAATTGCTTCCCTTTAAATTCTTCCCCAGACTGCTTTTCTGGGCGGCTTATATTTCTTCCTGGAGTATGTGTGCATTGCCCATCTGGTTCTCCTCTCCTCTACAAAGTTAAGTGTTAAACTGTTATCTGTTATTTTCTGTTTGCTGGATCCCAGGTGACCCTGACTCCCTCCGTGTCTGGTGTAGGGAGCCGGTGGTCGTGTCCCCTCACTATTGTAGGGTGCTCAGGGGTTACATAGTCAAGGTACGTGGATATGCATACCTCCACCATTCGGATCTATGCATAGGCTGAGCAGCCAGGGAAAGTGCCAGGTCTTCTACAGGGGTCTCCCTTTCGTTCCTTAGCTTTTGGATCCAGCGAGTCATTTATGCATGTTGTTTTGCCTTGTTACCTGTACACATTCCGTGACAGGGGGGCGATCACCCCATATAGACTCCCTGATCACCCCCCTGTCATTGATCACCCCCTGTAAGGCTCCATTCAGACATTTTTTTTGGCCCAAGTTAGCGGAAATGGTTTTTTTTTTTGTTTTTGTTTTTTCTTACTAAGTCTCATATTCCACTAACTTGTGTCAAAAAATAAAATCTCACATGAACTCACCATACCCCTCACGGAATCCAAATGCATAACATTTTTTAGACATTTATATTCCAGACTTCTTCTCACGCTTTAGGGCCCCTAAAATGCCAGGGCAGTAAAAATACCCCACATGTGACCCCATTTCGGAAAGAAGACACCCCAAGGTATTCCGTGAGGGGCATATTGAGTCCATGAACATTGAAATTTTTGTCCCAAGTTAGCGGAAAGGGAGACTTGGCATGATCAGTGATTATCCCCCCTCCCCTCCTGATGACAAAAAAAATAAAAATTCTAGGAACTCGCCATGCCCCTCACGGAATACTTTGGGGTGTCTTCTTTCCAAAATGGGGTCACATGTGGGGTATTTATACTGCCCTGGCATTTTAGGAGGCGTTCTTGGACACTGCAGGGGGGCGTCACTGGGCACCGGAGAAGGAAACAAACGCCCCTTATATCAAAAGGACAAAACGAAATAAAGTAAAAAGAAGACTGCTGGAAATAAGGTACTTTAGTGAACATAGCGATGGTGACAGCTTAAAATGGTAAAAGCAGGTGACAGATTCCCTTTAACAAATAAATAATATTAAACTCAATAGAACTATCACTAACTAACAAATAAAATTATACTGTACTGAAATATCACTAACTAATAAACTATATAATGATCATAAAGATCACTAACTAACGTATTGAGATTTAAATCGTCAATGTGTATAAAGACTCTAAATAAAAAATAAAAAAAGGTAAACAATAGACAAACAGACATATTTTGTACCGCCGTCTACATATCGACCGTCTCTATAAAAATATCCTATGATCTAACCCCTCCGGTGAACACTTTAAAAAAAAAAAAAAACAATTAAAAGAAAATATAAATTTATTTAACCTAACATTACTAAAAAGTGCAACACCAAGCTATCAAAAAAGGCATATGCCCCCCCGAAACAATCGGTCAGTTCATTCTGCTAAAAATGAGACCCTACCATTAGACAATCGCCAAATAAAAACAATAATATGGCTCTCAAAATATGGAGACAGTAAAACATGAATAGTTTTTGGTTCATTAATGCTTTTATTGTGTAAAATAGAAATAACGAAAAATATTTGTTTAGTCTTTCCGCACCTGTAACAACCAGCTGTCTAAAAATATCGTACCAAATAACCCCTCAGGTGGACACCTTTTTAAACAAAAATTTAAAACTCTGAGAAAAGGCAATTTTTTGGACAACTTTTATCACAAAAAGGTGTAATAGCAAGCGATCATAAAGTCAGATGCACCACAAAATAAAGGTTTAATAAGAGTTGCAAATAATGGTAATATATTTATTTTTTCAAACAGGAATGAAGACATTGAAGGCCAAATTGGGCAAAATGCAAAAGGAGCAGCGCAATGATATGCGGGCCATTCAGGAGCGCATGAAGGCCATGGAGGAGAGGCAACGCCAGGCCATGAAGGGGGTGCATGAGATGATCATGCTTTTGGAAAAGTTGCCATAATTACTTTATTTTTTTCTAAAAAGTTATATAAATCGTTTGTACAGTTATAACGTGTATTTAGTTTTTTGTAATATTGCTCGGTTTTAGTGTAATAGCTCAGCCTAAATCAGCCAGAACTGACAGCAGCCGGTAAATACATGTCAAATACATATAGGGTCCATTCACACGTCTGTAAAATGTGTCCGCATCCATTCCACAATTGAGAGGAACGTTTACAGACCCAATGATTTTCAATTCCAGTCTGAAAAATTAGGCATTCACAGGCTACTGAAGTAAGTGTCGGCCATTACAGGCCCCAAAAATTAGCTGACAGGCGTTCCCCTGACAGCAAATACATTTGTATTCTGTGGCTGGTGTTACATTAAGCATTCACAGGATACAGAAGTACGTGTCGGCCATTACAGGCTCCAAAATTTAACCGACTGGCGTTCACCTGACAAAATAAATTTGCATTCTGTGGCTGGTGGTACATTAGGCATTCACAGGATGAAAAGAAATTAGGCATTCAACGGACATAAAAGGCTTTTTATGCCGCTGTATTTACCGAAGACAGGGACCATAAATTGTTATGGGTGGTGGCGGATATGGGCTGTCATGAGAAATTTGAATCAAACATTGTCTACTGGTAACATGTGTTGAATTCCTCCGAGATCCATGCCTCATTCATTTTTAGAAATGTGAGGTAGTCAACACTGTCGTGAGCTAGGCGAGTGCGCTTATCAGTCACGATCCCCCCTGCTGCGCTGAACGTCCTTTCGGACAGGACACTGGACGAGGGGCAAGCCAACAGTTCCATTGCAAATTGTGCAAGTTCTGGCCAGAGGTTAAGCCTGCCCACCCAGTAGTCCAGGGGTTCATCACTTCTCAGAGCATCCAAATCGGCCGTTAACCCGATTATAGTCAGACACCTGTCGGTCTAGACGTTCCCTGAGGCTGGATCCAGAGGGCGGCTGTCGATGGGTTGGCTGCAAGAATGATCTCATATCTGAAGTGACCAACACATCTTCAAACCGCCCTCTTCTTGCAGGCGCTGTTGGATTGGTACCCGCAACTGTTTCTCTGTGAGTGGAGATTCCTCTGCCAGCACCCAAAAAAGCAAAATGCAGCATTTCCCTAGGCAAGGCCTGGAAGTGCTGCATTCTGACAGCCCTCTGTGATGGTGGTGACATTTCCACCACTTTTTGTTTGTACCGGGGGTCTAAGTACGTTGCCACCCAGTACTGGTCCTGGAGCATGCTCTTCTTGCTCCTCCTCCTCCCCGGCACCATCCTCCTCTGACTCCTCTTCAGACTACTGTTGTTGACTTGTCTCCGATGGAGTAGCCCCCCCTGGGAATTCATCCAGCATTGCGACTTCCTCATCTTCCTGCTCCTCGACGGCTTGATCAATGACACAGCGCAATGCACGCTCCAGAAAGAAGGCAAAAGGTACGATGTCACTGATGGCACCCTGGCTGCGACTGACCAGTTTGGTGATCTCATCAAATGGCTGCAGAAGTCTGCATGCGTCGTGCATGAGCAGCCACTGGCGCGGTGAAAAAATAACAAGCTCCCGAGAACCTGTCCTGCCACAGAGTTCGGGCAGGTAGTCGTTAACTGCACGTTTCTGCTGGAGCAGCCTATCGAGCATATACAAGGTTGAGTTCCATCGCGTCGGGCAGTCACAAATAAGACGTCTGATGGGCATGTTGTGTCGCCGCTGAATGTCAGCAAGGCGAGCCATGGCCATGTAAGATCTTCTGAAATGGCCCGAGATTTTCCTGGCCTGCTGCAAGACGTCCTGGACCCCAGGGAATTTGACAACGAATCGCTGCACGACCAAGTTCAGGACGTGTGCCATGCATGGCACGTGTGTCATTTTGCCCTGTTTCAGCGCGCTCAGAAGATTGGCACCGTTGTCGCACACCACTTTACCAACTGTAAAATTGAGCGGGGTTAGCCACTGATCTGCCTGTGAACGCAAAGCTGAAAGGAGTGCAGGAACGGTGTGGCTCTTGGCTTCCAGGCACAACAGACGCAGCACAGCATGGCAACGTCTCACCTGGCATGTCGAATAGGTTCTGGGGATCTTGGGGGGCGCAGCGGAAGAGACGGTAGCAGCGGAAAAGGAGGAGTCAGCCAAGGAGGACAGGGAGGATGGAGTAGGAGTAGGAGAAGAAGAGGCAGGCCTGCATGCAATCCGTGGCGGTAAAACCAAATCTACAGGGGTGCCAGGGGTTACATGCTTTACGGCCGTCAGAAGGTTCACCCAGTGGGCAGTAAAAGCTATATACCTTCCCTGCCCGTGTTTGCTAGACCACGTGTCTGTGGTCAGATGTATCTTGGCACCGACACTGTGTGCCAGAGATACATTCACTTGCCGCTAAACGTGGCCATATAGCTCTGGGATGCCCTTCTGCGAGAAATATTTCCATACTGGGACCTTCCATTGTGGTGTTCCAATGGCCACAAATTTTCGAAAGGCCTCAGAGTCCACAAGCTTATATGACAGTAGTTGGCGGGCTATCAGTTCCTACAAGCCAGCGGTCAACCGTTGGGCAAGAGGGTTATCTGGCGTCATCATTTTTTTTTACGCTCGAACATTTGGGCCACAGGAAGCCTGCCTTTTTTCTGACAAACGTGAGGACGGCATGATGGAAGGTGGAGTGGAGGACAATTGTGAGGAGTGAGGAGAAGGAGAAGAGGCTGGACGGTGAGAGCCTGGAGTGTGGCTTTGTGGGTTCTCACGGCATTGCTCCCACTGGGCTCGGTGATGGGAGGCCGTCGTCCCTAGGTGAGTGTTGGGCTTACCGCGACTTATGCCTTGACTGCACAGGCTGCAGATGGCAACACTATTGTCAGCAGCTGACACATTAAAAAAAGCCCACACTGTGGAGCCATGTGCCGGCGTCCTGGGAACGCCAGATGTGACCGTACATGGTTGATGGCTCGCTCCTGATACATTAGCAGTCTGGTTTGTCCCTCCTGTGCAGTGTAAGTTCGTCCTGCTTCTCCTTCCTATCTGCTGGTCCATCTCTCCCTCTGAACTCCCCTCCTCTTCCTCTCTTGTGAGCACCCAAGTTACGTCCACCACTAACATTAGAGATCTCGGAGTAGGCAGCAACAGCGGGGACCACCCTCCTTGGGCTGATCTGGGTACTGTCGTCAGACTACTGAGTGGTGGCTGTTGCTACCTCCTCTTCCTGATCCGATGCCAAGAATGGCTGCGCATCGGAAATGTCTTGTGATGGATCGCACCTTCTGCACTTTCCCACTTTGGCTCCGGCCTGGTGCTCCTGCCCGACCCCTACCACCCCTGCGGAAGGGCCTGCCTCTTCCTCTGCCTGTCTTTTGTAAATGACCCGGTGACAAAAGTCTCTAGAGAAGCGCATATAACACCCCGCTTCAATATGTCGTTTTGGGGGGACACTGGTATATCACACCAGTTATAAAAAAAAAATCCAGGAAATTTTTTCACTGTGTGTAGCAGAGGTAACGCAGTGAAAGCTGATACATTTCAGCAGTACCTAAATACACTATTTGAAAAGTATATTCTTAGATAACACCCCACTTCAATATGTAGTTTTGGGGGCCACTGGTCTATAATCACACCAGTTATAAAAAAAAATTTCCTTAACATTTTCTCACTGTGTGTAGCAGAGGTAACGCAGTGAAAGCGGCTAAATTTCTGCAGCACACAAATACACTATTAGAAAAGTATAATCTTATATAACACCCGCTTCAATATGTGGTTTTGGGGGCCACTGGTCTATCACACCAGTTCTAATACTTTTTTCTAATTGCGTTTGTCACTCTTTGTAGTTGTAGTATCGCTGCAGAACCGATCACCAGTCGCAGTGCTGCACAATACAAATCCACTATAATATGCTTTCTATGTTAGAAAGTATATTATTAGTATATCACACCCCTCTGTACTGCACACCAATCAATAGCACACCTATACCAGTCCTTAAAGGGCTTCTGTCACCCCACTACACTGCTTTTTTTTTTTTGTTTACTTATAATCACTATACTGCGATTTATGCATACATAATCTAATTAATCATTTTGGTTCAGTAGATTGTGTTAAAAACGTGCTTTTAAAATATGCAAATTACCTTGCTACCAGCAAGTAGGGCGGCTACTTGCCGGTAGCAGCCGCATCCTCCGATCCTAAAGACGCCCCCTCCTCATGTTGATTGACAGGGCCAGGGAACGGGATCGTTCTCTGCTGGCCCTGTTTGCATTCAAAATCTCGCGCCTGCGCTGTACCTGTCTTCAATCGGCGCAGGCGCACTGAGAGGCGGACGCTCGCTCGGCCGCTCCATCCTCAATGCGCCTGCGCCGGGTGTAGATGTAACGTCATCGGCGCAGGCACATTGAGGATGGAGCGGCCGAGCGAGCGGCCGCCTCTCAGTGCGCCTGCGCCGACTGAATACCGTTACGGCGCAGGCGCGAGATCTTGATAGCAGACAGGGCAAGCCAGAGGACGATCCTGTTCACTGGCCCTGTCAATCAACATTTCTCACTGGGGCATTTTTTTGGGGGGGGGGGGCACTATGGGTCATCTGCGGGCATTTATTTCTTGCCCATTTTGGAGGCATTTCTTACTAACCCATTTTAGTGGGGCACTATAGGGCATCTGGTGGCACTATAGGGGCATTATTTGGGGGCACTATGGCGGAGTGGAGCACTATGGATGCATCTGGGGGTTCTAAAGAGGCCTTTTTTATTGGCATATTATGGGGGGCACTATGGCATCTGGTGGCACTAAGGGGGCATTTTTTACTGGCAGATTATGGGAGGCGCTATAGGGGAGAGTGGCACTATGAGGCATCTGGTGGCTCTAAAGGGGCATTATTTTACTGGCACATTATAAGGGGCACTATGGCATCTAGCTCTAAGGAGCATCTGGTGGCAATAAGGGGCATTTTTAACTGGCACATTATGGGGGCACTATGGGGGAGAAGAGCACTATGGGGGCATCTGGTGGCACTAAGAAGGGGCATTTTTAACTGGTACATTATGGGGGCACTATGGAGGCATCTGGTGGTACTAAGGGGGATTTTTTACTGCCACATTATGGGGGCCTCTGGTAGCACTAAGAAGGGGGATTTTTTTACTGACACATTATGGGGGCACTAAGAAGGGGCATTCTTTACTGGCACATTATGGGGAGATGACCACTATAGGGGCATCTTCTGGGGGTACTAAGAAGGGGCATTTTTTACTGGCATATTATGGGGGGAACTATGGGGAAGGGGGAGAGGAGCACAATGGAGGAATGTGCTGGAGGCACTAAGATGGGGTATTTTATACTGGCACATTATGGGGGCATTTACTGGGGCACTATATAGGGGTATTTGATACTGGCATACATTATGGGGACATTAGCTCAACTGCAGGCAATAAGCAGTATTTGTTGTACTGTCATATTATAAGGAGAATTATTACTACTAGGGGCATTATGGTGAGCTTTACTACTACTACTGGGGGCTATGGGGAACATGATAGTATGGGCACTATGGGGGCATTATTACTACTAAGTGTGCTCTGGCACATAATTATTTCTATTGGTGGGATTTTGGGGAGCACTGTTACTTTGGTGGGCACCCTGGAACAGTATCAGCTTAGCACAATTATTTTTGGGGAGATTATGTTTATACTATTAGTGTACCGGATACTATTTACTGGGCTCAGTTATTTTTTTTAGAGCACTGTGTGCCAATAATTGTTGAAGGGGGGCACTATATGTGTGGTACCAGCATTTTTAGGGGGGCAGTTTCTGCAGCCTAGTAATGGGGAGCACAGTGGGCACAGTATTGGGGGTGGCAGGATGGGGTGTTCAGAAGATGTGAAGATGATGGAAAAGTGAGAAACTAATATCTGTCAATCTCTACAGAGATAGGAGATGGCTGAAAAATCATCATGGCGGTCTGGTCTGAATGGAGAAGATGAGGAAAGAGAATATCTACATCTACAGTCAGGTCCATAAATATTAGGACACCAACACAATTCTAACATTTTGGGCTCTATACATGACCACAATGGATTTGAAATGAAAAGAACAAGATGTGCTTTAGCTGCAGACCGTCAGCTTTAATTTAAGGGTATTTACATCCACATCAGGTGAACGGTGCAGGAATTACAGCAGTTTGCATCTGTGCCTCCCACTTGTTAAGGGACCAAAAGTAATGGGACAGAATAAAAAAAAAATCATAAATCAAACTTTCACTTTTTAATACTTGGTTGCAAATCCTTTGCAGTCAATTACAGCCTGAAGTCTGGAACGCATAGACATCACCAGACGCTGGGTTTCATCCCTGGTGATGCTCTGCCAGGCCTCTACTGCAACTGTCTTCAGTTCCTGCTTGTTCTTGGGACATTTTCCCTTCAGTTTTGTCTTCAGCAAGTGAAATGCATGCTCAATCGGATTCAGGTCAGGTGATTGACTCGGCCATTGCATAACATTCCACTTCTTTCCCTTTGGTTGCTTTTGCAGTATGCTTTGGGTCATTGTCCATCTGCACTGTGAAGCGCCGTCCAATGAGTTCTGAAGCATTTGGCTGAATATGAGCAGATAATATTGCCCGAAACACTTCAGAATTCATCCTGCTGCTTTTGTCAGCAGTCACATCATCAATAAATACAAGAGAACCAGTTCCATTGGCAGCCATACATGCCCATGCCATGACACTACCACCACCATGCTTCACTGATGAGGTGGTATGCTTAGGATCATGAGCAGTTCCTTTCCTTCTCCATACTCTTCTCTTCCCATCACTCTGGTACAAGTTGATCTTGGTCTCATCTGTCCATAGGATGTTGTTCCAGAACTGTGAAGACTTTTTTAGATGTCATTTGGCAAACTCTAATCTGGCCTTCCTGTTATTGAGGCTCACCAATGGTTTACATCTTGTGGTAAACCCTCTGTATTCATTCTGGTGAAGTCTTCTCTTGTTTGTTGACTTTGACACACATACACCTACCTTCCTGGAGAGTGTTCTTGATCTGGCCAACTGTTGTGCCTTTTCATAGGTAAATACATTGATATCCAATTCATTCTAGTCAAGATGGATGTTCATTCCCTATAAGAACCATGCTCGGCTATAGTTACAATTTTGTATGTCTTGAGTAGGCCAAAGTAAGGTCGTACAAAGGTTTCTGCTCTTTATAGTGTTATTCTTCTCATGAATGTACCAGTCTGAGAAGAATCCTCCTTGTCTACTTATAAATTTATGACAGGAGATAAAGATAAGCTCTATGCAGATGGTAATAATTACCTATACAATTAGGCATTTATTAATGAAGCAAAATATATAATAAAGTATTATAGATAAAAAGCTGGGCACACCTAGGATATGAGGACAAATGCTTTAATTGGTAAATATTCTGATAAAAAACAAAGTTGAATAAAATTACAATAGGGTATAGACCACAATATAGATTAATTTAGGACATTCAACAACAGTACTCTAAACTGTAGAAATAGCAGCAATATAAAGAACAAAGTGCATTAGTGACAGTGGAGGTGATACCAAATAGTAATAATGTAGTCTATAGCTTCCGCAATAGTGATGTATCCACTTGAGGGAAAATAGAGAGACTCTGTTACTTTGTAGCATACACAGTGTTTATGGATCCACCTGTGGAGAATAAAATAGTTTGTAGCCAGCACAGTCCTAAATTAACCCTCGATGTATCCAAAGAGAGGGGGATTTAAAGTGCCGTCAGTAAAATCCTTCAATAGAGTATTTGCTGGATACCAATAGCCCGTACACTGTGCAATTAGTAATCAATAGATGGTTGTGAATATGTCATCGACGATAAATACACACCATGAACCTAACCCGGCGGCGTCCCGCTAGCGATCAGGGTTTAGGTTAGAGTGGTGTGCCAACCTTGGCTGGATTACTGGTTTTATGAATAAGAACAGTCTTACCGGTATATTGGATCTCCGGTCTTTACTGCGGATAGATTCTTCTGTCCAGGAGAGGCTTGCTCAGGTTCGTTTTTCCAGTTAGGGAGATATCGTCTTTACCGCATTAGATGTTTGTTCCACGTGGGTTAGCTTATGCGAGCGGTGACGCTTTACTCCCTTCACCTTACGAGCTGAAGCTTCTCACTGGGTTGTCGCGATGTCCTTAGGAAGATCCGGAGATGTGGTGCACTCACATAGGTTCGGGGGTCTGACCAGACGTGTTTCGGGGTTTGGGGTATCCCCTTCCTCAGTGGTAACCAGACCACCCGAACCAACTCTCTTTTATACCACAAAAGGTATTGGTTGCAAGACCCGAAATGGATTCCGTTCCGGAAGTCAGCTACTTTTCTTCATCGTGTATAGTTATTTAGGTTTTCATTTTATTTAGTCTGGCTAAGGTAGTTATCTGCCCAATTCATTGCGCTAGTATTTTCACTATGTCTATTATAGTGGATTTGTGATTATCCTCTTCCTGCAAAAACCGCAGTTGTGTACATTTTTGGTATTGTTGCGTTTCCATTGCGTTATGATATACAGCTTCACCTTCCACAATTTATTGGGATATAGTTTATATAGTATAATCTATTACTTAACAGTCATGCATTTTTTTTTTAAACTCGTTTTATTGAAGTTTAACAAGAAAGGCATGCTACAATATCACAAGCATAGAGGTAGCAAATCCAGGTTCAATCCCGCGCAGGGGATACAGTACAAGCACAGTAGTACAAGATGGTATTGCATTAGATCCAGTACAGCAAGGAAGCGTACAAGTCAGGTGACGTTTATAGACCATGAGATAGAAGAGGCTAGCACCTCAATAGATATAAACAATATATCACACATCAGCAGCTGAAAACATACAAGCGTTGTGCACAGTCAAAGGAGACGCACACCATTCACCCCACACTTTGTCAAACTTTTGCGGACACTTCCTGTGAATATAGACAACCTTTTCCATGCCTACCGCCTGATTGACCAGCGCCTTCCATTGACCCAGTGTAGGCGCCCTGTCATCCATCCATCTCAGGGCGACGGTCTTTCTGGCAAAAAATAGGGTTTCGCTCAGAAAAATCCTATGATGATGACCCCAAACCTCCTCATCTAGGATGCCGAGTAGGCAGCTCTTAGGGCATAGCGGAACTGTATTTGGAACTATTGCAGATAGCACCCCAACCACAGCTTCCCAGAAGCTCTTTAAGTACGAGCAGTCCCATATGAGATACCAGAAGTCTGCCCCGTCTTGATGACATCTGTGGCACCTACTATGTGACAATCTGCCCATTTTATGCAATCGGACAGGTGTAAGATAGCTCCTATGCAAAATAAACAGTTGAATCAGCCTATTAGTGACCGACGGGGATACCCGTGTTGGAGACAGCAGTGCCTCATTCCAATCATCCGCTGATAGGGAGGGGATAACAGTCATGCATTTTTGTTCACTAATCCCAGAACTTGGTTAATAAACATAGTAGTAATAATAATGAAAAAATATAGCAATAGAGAATAAAAATAAAAATAAAGATAAATATGAATAATGTCTAAAAGTAGTGACAGATAAAATGTTAAAAATAATAAAAATAAAAATGTGTTTTTAATATAAGTATATCTATTGAAAATATATATAGCCTAAAAATATTAATGTTATCCAGTGTTCAAGATAACATTCTGGAAGTGATTTTTGATTCCCTTTAATATAGCACAGGATTAAGAATAATGCAGATGGGCTTATGGACTTATAGGCCACAGTTACAGAGACATCACTAATGTTAAAATATAAATGAACAAAAGGATATGCAGCAAAAATCGTTGGGAAATTCACACAATATCGAATTGCAGTAGTGGGTCTCATCTTAAGATATTTAGTTATGAAATATTTGTTTTTCAATTAAAAAGTTTTTTAAAACAAATTTTCTGTTCTAAATTTGTGAATAAGAATATTAATATTATATTATCAATAAAAATGTATAAGTATATTATCAACAGAAATTTTTTATATTTATTGTTTTTAGGTTTTTAGATTAAAATATATATGTCTGTGGAGACAGTCATGTGGTGTTTGTGAGTGGGGGCCCACCGTCGAGGACGGGGCCCGCCGCGAAAAAGTTTTTTACGGCGGGATCCATCCTCCACAGCGGGTCACCACCCCTCAAGTTCTTTAAAGGAAACCAAATATTTCATATTCCGCGTTGAGACCTTCCGGAATCATGGTTTCCAATTCAAATATTCTTTGGGTCTCCATCCTTGACATTTTGCTTATATGGTTACCCTTCCTCCAGCTTTTGGGTATTTTATCTATCGCAGCGAATTTCAGACCGGATGGATCACTACTGTGCACATTTTTAAAATGTTGTGATAGCGAGTGCGTCTCCACTCCTTTTTTAATGTTAGATACGTGTTCCGCTAGGCGCTTTTTTAGTGTCCTTTTGGTCCTACCAATGTATTGCCTTTTGCAGGGGCATTCTACAATGTATATGACACTCTCTGTACTGCATGTTAAAAATTATTTTATAGTATGTTTGTGTCCATTGGTAGTAGATGTTATTTCCTTAGTGTGTCTCCCAAAGGAAGTTAATTTGCAAATGTTACATTGGCCACATCTAAAAAAAACCTTTAAGTCCATCCATCTACATAGTGATGGATTTTTGTCTGTGTTGTCTTCTTTGACTGTGGGGGCTATCTTGTTCCCCAGATTTGGTGCCTTGGTGAAAATAATCAGGGGTTTTGGAGGAATTATAGTGCCAATCGTTTTTTCTTTTTTTATTACTTCCCAATGCTTGTATATAATATTTCTTATTTTTTTGTGGTCTGCATTATATGGTAATATTAGTTTTATTAGGTTTTCTCCCTGTTCTTTAGTAATCTTCTGTTTTTCTTTGAAAATTTCTGTTCTTTCCATATTTTTCACTTTATTTAGGGCTATATCTAAAATTTCTTCTGGGTATTTTTTTGTTAAAAATTCTGTTTTCATATTGTCAGCCTCCAATTCGAATTTTTCCATAGTTGTACAGTTGCGTCTTAAACGTTGAAATTGGCCTTGAGGAATATTTGAAAGCCAACTCGGCAAGTGGCAACTATTGAAAAGAATATAGCTATTGCGTGTTGAGGGCTTGATGTATGTGCAAGTTTTAAGTTTATTTTCTTCAACGTAAATTTTTAAGTCTAAAAATTCTATATTTTCTTTGCTAGTTGTACCCGAAAATTTGAGATTTTGATTATTTTGGTTAATAAATTCTAAAAATATATCTAATTGTTCACGTCCTGACCGCCAAATAAAAAATACATCGTCGATGTATCTCTGCCAGAGCACCAGGCTCGTCCCCAGTATGGGGGCCACATTTTGCTCCTCCCATTCCGCCATAAATAGATTTGCATAACTGGGGGCGAACCTGGTGCCCATGGCAGTACCTCGAGTTTGTATATAAAAATTTCCATTAAAATAAAAATAGTTGTGGGTTAAAATAAGGTCAATGCCTTCTATCAAAAATTCTATTTGTTGGTCTGTTAGTATGCCTTCTATTGTTAGTTGTTTTCCCACGGCTTCCTTGCCTTGATCATGGTCAATGATTGTGTACAAGGACTGGACGTCCAGTGATCCCATTATCCAATGTTCTTCAAATGTCATATTTTCTATCTTTTTTATGATTTGAGTCGTATCTTTTACATATGATGGGATCTTTTTTACTCTAGTCTGGAGTAAAGTATCAATGTACATAGAAAGGTTTGCCGTCAAAGATTCTATTCCTGAGATAATTGGACGTCCTGGTGGATTGTCCTTGTCCTTGTGTATTTTTGGGATACAGTAAAAAGCTGGTATACGCGGATATTTGTTTAAAATAAATTCAAATTCTTCCTTATTTAAAATGTCACTATCTAGTCCCTTTTTACAAAATTGTTCTAAATGAATATAAAATTGGTCAGTTGGGTCCTTTAAAAGTTTCTGGTATGTACTGTTATCTGCTAATTGGCGTAAACATTCCATGTTATATTTGTCAACATCTTGAATAACTATGGATCCTCCCTTGTCCGCTGGACGGATTACAATATTCTCCTTCTTTTGTAACAATTTAAGTGCTGCAATTTCACTTTGTGTGAGATTATTTCGTTTATACTTAATGTTATTTTTTATCTTTTTTATATCCCTCATTACACATTCTTTAAAAGTGGTCATTTCCACACTTAGTTCGTTCCTTGGATAATTTTTCGACTTATTTTTAAGTGATGTATGGACAACCTTATCATTTTGTTTAGTAGAGTTGATATCTCGGGTTAGTGGATTTTTAAAAAAATATTTTTTCAAACATAATTTTCTAAGAAATTTTTCTACCCCAATAAAAATTTCTAATTTGTTGAGGGGTTTTGTTGGGGCGAATTTGAGGCCTTTATTAAGCAGTTGTTTTTGGGTTTCTGATAATATCACTGAACTTAAATTTATAATTGCATCATTTGTGATTATAGGTGACGTGGTCTGTGATGGTAATGTCTTTTTTCGTGTTCCTCTTCTTGTCTTTCCCTTTCTTCGTGTTCTCTCTCTCTGTGATAGTGGTTGTGATTGTGGTACTCGTTTTGTGTCGTGTAAGCTCCTCTCATGTTTGGTGTCCTGTGATATTGTTGTACATTCTGGGGTTTGTTCCTCAGATTGTACTGGTGATCTGTGTGTGTTTTTTTCTGTGTAATTTGTTTTTTTTGGGGGGGTGATCTTTGTCTTATTCGGGAGCGGTGATGTGGCGGAGTACGATCTAAAAAATGATCTCTTTCCTCTAGTATTTCAAATCTGTTTTGGGTTGGTATGTTATAATTGTCATTTATTATTGGTGTTTTTTCGGTGATATTAGTTTCTCTCCCAATATTTCTAACTGCCTCTATTGCTGTTATATGTTCATCTGGTTTTTCTCTATTTCTTTCTTCCCTATCTCTGCCTCCTCCTCTTCTATAGTTCAATTTTTTCACCTTTTTCTCTATTATTTCTTGTTCTAATTTATCTAGATTGTCACATAGTTTAGTTTGTAAATTATTGTATTCTTCGTTCTTAATAAGTTTGTCCATTATTATTTTTAATTCGGAGACTCGTTCATTGGTTGCTTCCAAAATTTCTATGCGTCTTTTAATTACTAATTTCGTACAGGCAACTGATTGTTCTTGCAACAGCTCATCCCATTCTTTGTTGAATTGGGTGCTGCATAGGTCTTGTGCAGGGGTCTTATTGATTGATAAGCCTTTAGGGATTTTATTAATTTCAATGTTTCTTTTTAACGTTTTGATCTCCCACCTTTGTTTAAGTTGGCGAATCAAAAGTGTTTCTAGTTCTTTAAACACATTATACATACATATGTCGTCATTTGTAGTGTCTCCGGATGTGTTTTCAAAATGGAAATTTTCAACTTTTTGTTTTTGATTTTCCACATATGTCCAAATATCCATGGTGGATCAACAGACCGTGCTATCTACTCGGGTGACAAATAGTAAAAATATAGCAATGGTGAAGAAGATGCACAGGACTGCTGATCCTCCAAAAAAGGGTGCTCACAGTCCCACAGTGTCACCCCACTGTTAAATAGAGTAAAGTATTATATATAAAAAGCTGGGCACACCTAGGATATGAGGACAAATGCTTTAATTGGTAAATATTCTGATAAAAAACAAAGTTGAATAAAATTACAATAGGGTATAGACCACAATATAGATTAATTTAGGACATTCAACAACAGTACTCTAAACTGTAGAAATAGCAGCAATATAAAGAACAAAGTGCATTAGTGACAGTGGAGGTGATACCAAATAGTAATAATGTAGTCTATAGCTTCCGCAATAGTGAAATTGCAGCACTTAAATTGTTACAAAAGAAGGAGAATATTGTAATCCGTCCAGCGGACAAGGGAGGATCCATAGTTATTCAAGATGTTGACAAATATAACATGGAATGTTTACGCCAATTAGCAGATAACAGTACATACCAGAAACTTTTAAAGGACCCAACTGACCAATTTTATATTCATTTAGAACAATTTTGTAAAAAGGGACTAGATAGTGACATTTTAAATAAGGAAGAATTTGAATTTATTTTAAACAAATATCCGCGTATACCAGCTTTTTACTGTATCCCAAAAATACACAAGGACAAGGACAATCCACCAGGACGTCCAATTATCTCAGGAATAGAATCTTTGACGGCAAACCTTTCTATGTACATTGATACTTTACTCCAGACTAGAGTAAAAAAGATCCCATCATATGTAAAAGATACGACTCAAATCATAAAAAAGATAGAAAATATGACATTTGAAGAACATTGGATAATGGGATCACTGGACGTCCAGTCCTTGTACACAATCATTGACCATGATCAAGGCAAGGAAGCCGTGGGAAAACAACTAACAATAGAAGGCATACTAACAGACCAACAAATTGAATTTTTGATAGAAGGCATTGACCTTATTTTAACCCACAACTATTTTTATTTTAATGGAAATTTTTATATACAAACTCGAGGTACTGCCATGGGCACCAGGTTCGCCCCCAGTTATGCAAATCTATTTATGGCGGAATGGGAGGAGCAAAATGTGGCCCCCATACTGGGGACGAGCCTGGTGCTCTGGCAGAGATACATCGACGATGTATTTTTTATTTGGCGGTCAGGACGTGAACAATTAGATATATTTTTAGAATTTATTAACCAAAATAATCAAAATCTCAAATTTTCGGGTACAACTAGCAAAGAAAATATAGAATTTTTAGACTTAAAAATTTACGTTGAAGAAAATAAACTTAAAACTTGCACATACATCAAGCCCTAAACAAGCAATAGCTATATTCTTTTCAATAGTTGCCACTTGCCGAGTTGGCTTTCAAATATTCCTCAAGGCCAATTTCAACGTTTAAGACGCAACTGTACAACTATGGAAAAATTCGAATTGGAGGCTGACAATATGAAAACAGAATTTTTAACAAAAAAATACCCAGAAGAAATTTTAGATATAGCCCTAAATAAAGTGAAAAATATGGAAAGAACAGAAATTTTCAAAGAAAAACAGAAGATTACTAAAGAACAGGGAGAAAACCTAATAAAACTAATATTACCATATAATGCAGACCACAAAAAAATAAGAAATATTATATACAAGCATTGGGAAGTAATAAAAAAAGAAAAAACGATTGGCACTATAATTCCTCCAAAACCCCTGATTATTTTCACCAAGGCACCAAATCTGGGGAACAAGATAGCCCCCACAGTCAAAGAAGACAACACAGACAAAAATTCATCACTATGTAGATGGATGGACTTAAAGGGTTTTTTTAGATGTGGCCAATGTAACATTTGCAAATTAACTTCCTTTGGGAGACACACTAAGGAAATAACATCTACTACCAATGGACACAAACATACTATAAAAGAATTTTTAACATGCAGTACAGAGAGTGTCATATACATTGTAGAATGCCCCTGCAAAAGGCAATACATTGGTAGGACCAAAAGGACACTAAAAAAGCGCCTAGCGGAACACGTATCTAACATTAAAAAAGGAGTGGAGACGCACTCGCTATCACAACATTTTAAAAATGTGCACAGTAGTGATCCATCCGGTCTGAAATTCGCTGCGATAGATAAAATACCCAAAAGCTGGAGGAAGGGTAACCATATAAGCAAAATGTCAAGGATGGAGACCCAAAGAATATTTGAATTGGAAACCATGATTCCGGATGGTCTCAACGCGGAATATGAAATATTCGGTTTCCTTTAAAGAACTTGAGGGGTGGTGACCCGCTGTGGAGGATGGATCCCGCCGTAAAAAACGTTTTCGCGGCGGGCCCCGTCCTCGACGGTGGGCCCCCACTCACAAACACCACATGACTGTCTCCACAGACATATATATTTTAATCTAAAAACCTAAAAACAATAAATATAAAAAATTTCTGTTGATAATATACTTATACATTTTTATTGATAATATAATATTAATATTCTTATTCACAAATTTAGAACAGAAAATTTGTTTTAAAAAACTTTTAAATTGAAAAACAAATATTTCATAACTAAATATCTTAAGATGAGACCCACTACTGCAATTCGATATTGTGTGAATTTCCCAACGATTTTTGCTGCATATCCTTTTGTTCATTTATATTTTAACATTAGTGATGTCTCTGTAACTGTGGCCTATAAGTCCATAAGCCCATCTGCATTATTCTTAATCCTGTGCTATATTAAAGGGAATCAAAAATCACTTCCAGAATGTTATCTTGAACACTGGATAACATTAATATTTTTAGGCTATATATATTTTCAATAGATATACTTATATTAAAAACACATTTTTATTTTTATTATTTTTAACATTTTATCTGTCACTACTTTTAGACATTATTCATATTTATCTTTATTTTTATTTTTATTCTCTATTGCTATATTTTTTCATTATTATTACTACTATGTTTATTAACCAAGTTCTGGGATTAGTGAACAAAAATGCATGACTGTTAAGTAATAGATTATACTATATAAACTATATCCCAATAAATTGTGGAAGGTGAAGCTGTATATCATAACGCAATGGAAACGCAACAATACCAAAAATGTACACAACTGCGGTTTTTGCAGGAAGAGGATAATCACAAATCCACTATAATAGACATAGTGAAAATACTAGCGCAATGAATTGGGCAGATAACTACCTTAGCCAGACTAAATAAAATGAAAACCTAAATAACTATACACGATGAAGAAAAGTAGCTGACTTCCGGAACGGAATCCATTTCGGGTCTTGCAACCAATACCTTTTGAGGTATAAAAGAGAGTTGGTTCGGGTGGTCTGGTTACCACTGAGGAAGGGGATACCCCAAACCCCGAAACACGTCTGGTCAGACCCCCGAACCTATGTGAGTGCACCACATCTCCGGATCTTCCTAAGGACATCGCGACAACCCAGTGAGAAGCTTCAGCTCGTAAGGTGAAGGGAGTAAAGCGTCACCGCTCGCATAAGCTAACCCACGTGGAACAAACATCTAATGCGGTAAAGACGATATCTCCGTAACTGGAAAAACGAACCTGAGCAAGCCTCTCCTGGACAGAAGAATCTATCCGCAGTAAAGACCGGAGATCCAATATACCGGTAAGACTGTTCTTATTCATAAAACCAGTAATCCAGCCAAGGTTGGCACACCACTCTAACCTAAACCCTGATCGCTAGCGGGACGCCGCCGGGTTAGGTTCATGGTGTGTATTTATCGTCGATGACATATTCACAACCATCTATTGATTACTAATTGCACAGTGTACGGGCTATTGGTATCCAGCAAATACTCTATTGAAGGATTTTACTGACGGCACTTTAAATCCCCCTTTCTTTGGATAAATCGAGGGTTAATTTAGGACTGTGCTGGCTACAAACTATTTTATTCTCCACAGGTGGATCCATAAACACTGTGTATGCTACAAAGTAACAGAGTCTCTCTATTTTCCCTCAAGTGGATACATCACTATTGCGGAAGCTATAGACTACATTATTACTATTTGGTATCACCTCCACTGTCACTAATGCACTTTGTTCTTTATATTGCTGCTATTTCTACAGTTTAGAGTACTGTTGTTGAATGTCCTAAATTAATCTATATTGTGGTCTATACCCTATTGTAATTTTATTCAACTTTGTTTTTTATCAGAATATTTACCAATTAAAGCATTTGTCCTCATATCCTAGGTGTGCCCAGCTTTTTATCTATAATACTTTACTCTATTTAACAGTGGGGTGACACTGTGAGCACCCTTTTTTGGAGGATCAGCAGTCCTGTGCATCTTCTTCACCATTGCAAAATATATAATATTCATGTATTCATTTAATGAGCCTTAGTCCTTAGCATAAGACAATCAGTAGGATATATATATATATACATACACAGCACATGTGGAATTATATAGATAACAAAAAAGTGTGAAACAACTGAAAATATGTCATATTCTAGGTTCTTCAAAGTAGCCACCTTTTGCTTTGATTACTGCTTTGCACACTCTTGGCATTCCCTTGATGAGCTTCAAGAGGTAGTCACCTGAAATGGTTTTCACTTCACAGGTGTGCCCTGTCAGGTTTAATAAGTGGGATTTCTTGCCTTATAAATGGGGTTGGGACCATCAGTTGCGTTGTGGAGAAGTCAGGTGGATACACAGCTGATAGTCCTACTGAATAGACTGTTAGAATTTGTATTATGGCAAGAAAAAAGCAGCCAAGTAAAGAAAAACGAGTGGCCATCATTACTTTAAGAAATGAAGGTCAGTTAGTCCGAAAAATTGGGAAAACTTTGAAAGTGTCCCCAAGTGAAGTCACAAAAACCATCAAGCGCTACAAAAAAAACTGGCTCACATGCGGACCACCCCAGGAAAGGAAGACCAAGAGTCACCTCTGCTGCGGAGGATAAGTTCATCCGAGTCACGAGCCTCAGAAATCGCAGGTTAACAGCAGCTCAGATTAGAGACTAGGTCAATGCCACACAGAGTTCTAGCAGCAGACACATCTCTAGAACAACTGTTAAGAGGAGACTGTGTAAATCAGGCCTTCATGGTAGAATATCTGCTAGGAAACCACTGCTAAGGACAGGCAACAAGCAGAAGAGACTTGTTTGGGCTAAAGAACACAAGGAATGGACATTAGACCAGTGGAAATCTGTGCTTTGGTCTGATGAGTCCAAATTTGAGATCTTTGGTTCCAACCACCGTGTCTTTGTGCGACGCAGAAAAGGTGAGCGGATGGACTCTACATGCCTGGTTCCCACCGTGAAGCATGGAGGAGGAGGTGTGATGGTGTGGGGGGGGGGGGGGGGGGGCTTTGCTGGTGACACTGTTGGGGATTTAGTCAAAATTGAAGGCATACTGAACCAGCATGGCTACCACAGCATCTTGCAGCGGCATGCTATTCCATCCGGTTTGCGTTTAGTTGGACCATCATTTATTTTTCAACAGGACAATGACCCCAAACACACCTTAAGGGTCCATTCACACGTCCGTTTTTTCTTTCCTGATCTGTTCCGTTTTTTGCGGAACAGATCTGGACCCATTCATTTTCAATTGGTCCTGAAAAAAAATCGGACAGCACAATGTGTGCTGTCCGTTTCCGTTGTTCCGTTCCGCATGTCCGAAAAAATATAAAACATGTCCTATTCTTTTCCGCAAAAATCGGATCCTGGTACAATACAAGGTCAATGGATCCGCAAAAAACGGAAGACATTCGTATGTCATCCGTTTTATGCGGATTCCGTTCCTGGAAATTAAATCCTGCAAACAGAAACTTTTTTTTTTTCAATTTTTTTTCAAAGAAATCCAAACAACTTTATTTGCTTATTGAAATTTATACACGTTTCCGTTTTTTGCAGATCTGCAAAAAACGGATGACATACAGAAACATTTTCAGGAACAACGGATCCGCAAAAAACGGACCGAAATTCGGGATATAGAAAAATACTGACGTGTGAATGTAGCCTTAGGCTGTGTAAGGGCTATTTGACCATGAAGGAGAGTGATGGGGTGCTGCGCCAGATGACCTGGCCTCCACAGTCACCGGACCTGAACCCAATCGAGATGGTTTGGGGTGAGCTGGACCGCAGAGTGAAGGCAAAAGGGCCAACAAGTGCTAAGCATCTCTGGGAACTCCTTCAAGACTGTTGGAAGACCATTTCAGGTGACTACCTCTTGAAGCTCATCAAGAGAATGCCAAGAATGTGCAAAGCAGTAATCAAAGCAAAAGGTGGCTACTTTGAAGAACCTAGAATATGACATATTTTCAGTTGTTTCACACTTTATGTATATAATTCCACATGTGTTAATTCATAGTTTTGATGCCTTCAGTGTGAATTTACAATTCAGTGTGAGTGAGTACAGGAGCTTTATGTCGGGGCCCTGAGTATTGAGTACAGTGCATGTATGTAGGATGAGGGCGAGACTCTTACCTTCATCCTCAACAATATAACTTCAGCTGTACAGTGTTTGTTGGGAGTGGCCTATTATATGTAGGACGGGCTTAAAAACAGTGGGCGTGGTCAAGATTTTTGCACAGCACGCTACACATTTGTAGGATGGGCTTAGAAAAATGGGCAGGGCCCATTTTTTTGCGCAGCAAGCTACGTGCGCCACTTTTTTTTTTTCTTTTTGAACCCGCCCTAGACAAAATTCATTAGTGCTTCCCTGGGGTAAACAGTATAAAGATGCGTCAAATTTATCATAGGTGTTCAAGCTGGATGATAAATTTATTGCACATCTAGACTTTTGTCTTCTCACCAGCTGGTGGTTGGCTTAATTTGCACCATCTTTCTGCATTCTGATGAGGCAGAAGTATGAAAAACTTTTTTTTTATCCTCCGTCCGCGCTATTTTCCAGTCAGGCTTGAAGTCAATGGGGCAGCGGCCTCCTTGCTTCAAGTTAAGGTAACCGTGCCCCCTTCCCTGTGACTGACCACGCTCATGCCCGACAGCCAGCAGTCAGTCACAGGAGAAGGTGGCGCTGTTATCTTGATTTGAAGCAAGGAGGCCGCTGCCCCATTGACTTCAAGCCTGACTGGAAAATAGCACGGACGGAGGATAAAAAAAGTTTTCTCATACTTCTGCCTCATCAGAATACAGTAAGAAAATCATCATTAGAAACTCACTGCCGGCTACTTAAAGGTACTGCTGGCGGTTTGGGATGGCTTTTGCCGCTGACAGGTTCCCTTTAAAGATAATACAAACGGATCCGTTCTGAACGGATCTAAAAAGCACAAAACGCAAGTGTCTAAGTAACCTAATGTATATGGTGGTGCCCCTATTCTCCCCTGATGGCAGATGTTGGCTTTCGGCATGCCAGATTTGTTTTGTTCCTGAAGAGATAAACTGTCGCCAGCTTTCTCCCCTTTCCTTTTCAGCATCCACACGTAGGGACAGGTGGTGACAGTTGTGGGCAGAGCGACCATTCAGCCAGGCTGTGTACTCTTACCTCTCCACAGACGACTACAGTGACCTTTTGAGACATGTGGTTTCTCGGGCATTCTTCAAAATTCATCAAACTTTTAGTTACAACTTAATTCTTTTTTTTTTTTTTTTTACACATTACTACATTTTGTAGCAATGCTGCATGAAGGCACATGTGAGTCAGGACATAATACGCACACTATGACCCGACGCTGCATGCAGTCAGGTGACAGTGTAGTACAGGCCAGGGAAGACATGGGAGTGTGACTGGACCTGCAGAGGAGCGGTGCAGCAGGAGGGGTAAATGAATGTATAAATTTTAAGGTCTGATGTGGGTCTAGAAGTGAATTCTGGTCTGAGGTCTGATGAAGGTCCTGATGGGGGTCTGATGGAAATTTTTATTTTCTTATTTTCCTCCTCTAAAACCTGGTGTGCGTCTTATAGAGAGAAAAATACGGTAAATAGTTCCAGTTGTATATTTTAATATTCATCAATGTTTAAAAATTGTCTTTAAAACCTAGGCAGAGATTATTAACACGAGCATAGAAAAACAGCAGAAGCTGCTCTGCCTGACCCGGCCTGATGGGGGGAAAAAGGTCTCAGAAAAGGGCAAGAATTTGTTTTATCCCTAATTTATGGCAAATATTTATTCTACAAAATCGCTCTGCTCACACTCCTATCATGGCTTCAGTTTTCAAACAGAACCCTAGATAAGTTGATGGGCTCTGTCAGGTTTCCTTTTTGTGGCAAGGAGAGCACCACAAGATACTCTATTCTAAAGGGTGTGTTTACACACAGCAATTGAGGTACTGCCAAGACCTCATTCATACCTCCGTCGAGCAGATTCCACGGGATCCAGCATCGACAGATTCTCTAGTTTACCACCGGATCCCCATTGACTGTGATAGGGTCCGGCGGCGATTCGGACGCTTTTCAGCATAAATGCCAAGTTTCGGTCAGACAAAAACCATTACATATAATGTTTTTTTTTTTTTTATCTAGCTGGCATTTGTTCTGGATCAGGTTGCCAGATCTGCAAACAAGGCCTAAAACCAAAATGAAGCGTCCAGTTTTTATTTGCCTATTAAATAAAGGAGTTTCACTTGTAAAAACTATATTTTTGTTTTTTCTGATGAAGTTTCAACTCTGTGTGCCAAAGCCTATTAAAAAATTAGGTGCATCACTGCTATTAGTAAATGCTCCACAATTTCATGGACTGATCAAGGTTCGGCTGAGCTCCTGCATCGTACATATTTATGGACAGCACACACAGTAGCCAAATACATTCATTCATGTTGGCAGCAACTCTTACCAAAAGGAAAATAATCACCACACACATTTACATTTTTAGTGCCGTATTTATTATAATGTGATAAAACCAGCTCTGTGACGAGAGGGGACAGACAGGGGCTTTAATGCAGATAAAGACAGTTTACAGGTAACAGCCAATTACAGCGAGTGCAGCAGAAAACAGTAATGTGATTTGGGAGGTTTTCTAATTATTGGTAAGAGGTAAATAGGACCAGGCCCTATTCACAGCTTATATATAGTGTCATAAGTTCACTGACGAACAATCCCAGTCGGTCTCTCCCCAGCTGGAAGCGGCTGCTTACATAGTTAGTGGATTGTGAAGCAAAAGATATAATGGAAAATCAGCATCTGGTGTGTGTTTTTGACCAGCACAAAAAATACATCCACAAAAACTTCCTCTGACCGGCTGTGAGGAGGACTCAGGCAGCCACCTGGGCATCGGCCGTCCAGGAAATGTCCCTATAAAGGTCTATGACCAATCCGCCCCTGGCTCTATCCAGTCTAGACCAAATACCGTACATAGTAGGAGACTATTTTGACAAACTGGAGATGGTTGTTTAATTTTCATTATTTCAAACCCCCCCCCCCCCTCAAATCAAATCTCTAAAGGATATCTTGTTCTTTCCTGCCAGATTAGTCAGGAGAGTAGGTCTTAAGACACTGGAGGCATCCTTATGACAGAGGGAGGCTCTCCTTGGCCTGTGTGTAACACAGCTAGGATAGACACTGCTGATGTCCTAACTGGAGGTATATCTAAAAAGGGGTATGTACATCCCTCAGACTTGGAAAAGAAGGGTCCCATGGTCACCTTCCCTTCAAAGTGGCTGAATGCATGCTGGCTTTTTCCATAATGCCGACTAAATTGGATGGTATGGGCAGATACCTCTCCACTGATTCCTATGGAGGCTGCAGCTGCCATGAACCAGTGAGGCAGTGGGGTTCATGGCACCAATATTCACTCATGGAGCTGGAAGACTACATAACACCTCAATGACATATTTGCTGCTGGTGGAACGTGGCGATTCAATACAGAGTAATACACATGGTTAATGAAGCAAACCCATAAACTAAATTCTGCAACCCCAAACAGGTACAAAAGAAAATAAACTGCTGAATATATACACGCTTTATCAATGAAACATCATTACCCTTTAAAACAGACACTCATTTGGCATTTTTGAACGTTCAGACTATGTACAGTAAACACTTCATATATTAGACAAGTGATATCGTGAGGTAATTTACAAGTTCAGCGAGAGATGTCAGACCCTGAAACACGTAACCTCAAGCTCCATTTCCTAAAGGAAAAAAAAAAAAGGAAGAAAATTTAA
Organism: Bufo gargarizans; assembly: GCF_014858855.1. Lineage (NCBI taxonomy): Eukaryota > Metazoa > Chordata > Amphibia > Anura > Bufonidae > Bufo > Bufo gargarizans. The sequence continues at coordinate 57,325,972 of NC_058084.1, read as the reverse complement.
TGAAATGATATGAAGTCCGCTGGAAGATTCTAAACAAGCTTGTGCTTCAGCCGTAGCACACAAGACTGACAGTACTATAGCTCCAGTCTACATGCTGATTTTAATAATTATTCTGTTGATATTGGCAGCTTTGGTTTACTGATATAAGGTTCTGCACATGACAAATATCTGTTATTTGCACCATGTAACTAGTTAATTGGGAGAGAGCTTCTTAAAGGGGTTAACGCAACACCCCCATTTCAAGATAATCTAGATCTTTAGTCAGCTCCTATTTTTTATTGAAAGAAAAAGTATTTATTGTACATTGGTCCATAAATCAGAGACAAAGCATAATAAAGTATTACATTAATACAAATATTGCATAGCTTGTCATTATTTCTATATCAATTTTCCCAGAGTACCAAAACAGGTAGTGCATACATTAATAATAATAATATCCCCCAACCCAGCCTAACTTCCATGCGGAGAGAAGACCACATTAGCTTATGTTAGGAAGGCACTGCATCACGTTGCTTGGCTGGTATAGAATACCGCTGTCTGCACAAATAATTGCCTAGTCCAGAATATCGGGTCTGACCAGGATCACGCATCAGAGCCATAGTAGGAGTCCTCATAGTAGGAGTTAACTCCATTAAACCTATAGTTTGTGTAGCTGCACACTTCCTCCTTACCTGTATTAACTGTGTTTTGTCATAGTCTTTACGGTGTCTGTATATGCACTGGCTCAGCAGTGCATATAACTTTTCCAGTTGTAATACATTATACCCGCTGCTTTTATCTACAACTCTGTTTAAGAGACTCTGGAAGAAAAAAAATATATATATAAATTAAACTTCTATATGAATAACCACTGCACGGGGATAATGTACACCCCAACACTTGTTTGTTTTTTAAAAGAGGATTTCCCCCACAAGTCCATCGCTGTGTGATAGAGTGCCACTCTCATCCAGGCTTTGTGCAGGTACCATTTTACTGGATGGGGCAGAGTAAGGGTACTTTGACACTAGCGTTTTTCTTTTCCGGCATAGGAGTTCCATCCTAGGGGCTCAATACTGGAAAAGAACTGATCAGTTTTATCCCCATGCATTCTCAATGGAGAGCAATCCGTTCAGGATGCATCAGGATGTCTTCAGTTCAGTCACTGAACAGCGTTTTGGACGGAGGAAATATCGCAGCATTCTGCGGTATTTCCGCAGTCCAAAATTCCGGATCAGTTAATTTACATTAAAATGTATAAGTGCCAGATCCGGCATTAAAAATACTGCAATGCCGGATCCGTCCTGGTCTGCGCATGACATCCGGAGAGACGGATCCGTTCTTGCAATTCATTTGTAAGACAGATCCGCATCAGTCTACAAATGGTCTCCGTTTGCATTCAGATTGCCTGATCCAGCAGGCAGTTCCGGTGATGGAACCGCTTGCCGGATCACTCTGCCGCAAGTATGAAAGTAGCCCAAGATGTCTGCAGAGCACTTGGATGGGAGCAGAAGGGAAACAAAGGGGCTGAAACATGAATAAAAATGAGAAACTCTTAAAAAGGAGCCCTGATTTTTTATTTTTTACATTACTCCACTCATATATACAACGGCCCTTTTCTCTATCAAAAAATGGAAAGATCAGAAACTTGCCTTAAGGTGCTCATGATTGACTTGAAAGGTGTGTGCTGGTTCAGACAGGATGTCCATGACTTTATCCACGCTAATAAGGTGCTGCTGCTCCACCTGCATTTGCCTGCCACGGGTCATCCTCAAAACACACACATCTATAGATATAAAAATACAAAAAAAAAATTAATAAAATGGTTTTCCCCCTCTAAATGTCTCTAATATCATACGCTTATAGACAAGTTCACATTCCACGACATTGTGCAGAGATACAAATCAAGGACTACGGGAGCATTCACACAAAACATCATATTTTTGACCATTTTCATAGCCTGACTGACCCCATTGAAATCAATAGGTCAGTTTAGACAGGCCTGCACCCGCCTAACAGCCATTACAAATGGGAACTCTATGGAAAGGACCTTTCAGGAGTTAAAAAACAAAACAAAAAAAAAAAAAACACGTACCTCACCACTTGCACACGTGGGAACATTTGCTATACACTGGAGGCATCAGGACCTGGCATCATGTGATGCTCCCAGGGTGATGTCACATGATCATGCTGGGAGTGTCAGGTCCTGCTTCCTCCAGTGCTGAGCAAGTGTTCCCACGTTTGCAAATGGTGAGGTATAATTTTTTTTTTTTTTTTTACGTCACCAGAATGGGAGGCACTATTTATACTGAGGGGTACTATGGGGGCCATTACATATACTGAAGGCACTGCAGGGGTTGGGATGTAAAAAAAAAACTATGAAAAAGAAAAAAAAAAGAAGATGCAAAAATTATTTTAATTGGACGGAAAAGCTTCAAAGCAGCATGTATGAAAAAATAAAAATATATATATATATCTGGTCATGAAGCGGCTAAATGACTTACTCCAACATGTTAAGAGAACCCTATTAATCCAGGAATATTGCCCAACCAGGTTGGGGTGATTCCGCCAATCTGTTGTGCCATTCCAAATGGAAATAAGGGCTTCAGTTTACCAAAAGGGCAGAACCTCACCTCTTGGCTATCTAGTGTTGGTCATACCCCTCCTCTTTTTGACAAGGCCAGGCATAGTCACGGTCCTTTGCCCTGTAATCCCACACATGAGCTGTAGATTCTACAATCCGTGATTGTGCAGTGATCATCTCTGCAGCGGTGAGACCAGGAGAAGTACTGCACAGGCACCAATTTTAGAATGTTACTTGCGGTGTCAGTCAAAGGTAGGGGTGTGTGGTAAACGCAGGAAAGAGGGGCAGAGGTCTAGGGATCGACCGATATTGATTTTTTAGGGCTGATACCGATACCAATTTGTGAACTTTCAGGCCGATAGCCGATAATTTATACCGATATTCTGGGAATTTTCATTTTTGAAAAAATAAAATAAAAAAATTCCTACACAAATCTGCTTTTTAAATCAGTTTTTCATTTATACTTAATATTTTGGTGTTTTATCTTTATTTTTTAAACTTTTTGTTTTGTTTGTTTTTTTTCCCTAACTTTTAGCCCCCTTAGGGACGAGAACCCTTGTCCTATTCACCCTGATGGAGCTCCATTAGGGTGAATAGGACCTCACACTGTCCCTGCTGCTGTGTGCTTTGTGCACACAGCAGCATGGAGCTTACCATGGCAGCCAGGGCTTCAATACCGTCCTGGCTGCCATGGTAACCGATCGGAGCCCCAGGATTACACTGCTGGGGCTCCGATCAGAGGAGGAGGGGAGAGGGGATCCTGTGGCAACTGCCACCAATGATTAATACTGTGGGTGGGGGCGCACTGCGCCATCAATGATTAATACTGAGGGGCTTGGGGGGGTGCGCACTGCGCCACCGAAGATTAATACTGGGGGGCTTGGTCGCACACTGCGCCACCAATGATGTTAAATCTCTCATTTATTCATATACAGGAGGCGGAAGCTGGCTGCAGAATGACATAGCCGGCTCCCGACCTGTATGAGCGGTAGCTGCGATCCGCGGCACCTGAGGGGTTAACTACCGCAGATCGCAGCTACAGCTCTTAGAGGTCGGGAGCCGGCTATGTGATCCTGCAGCTCCTGTCTCCTGTTCAATTTGAATGAATGAGAGATTCCTCTTCATTGGTGGCGCAGAGGCCACAGCCCCGCCCCTTCTCTTGTCCCCTGTCCTCCTATTGGCTGCAGCAGCAGCACAGGGGGAGGAGACACTGCTTCCTTCTCCCCTGTGCTGCTGCTGAGGGAACACGGAGAGCGCTGAGAGCAGCGCGATCTGTGTTCCCCATAAGTTATCGGAATATCGGCAAAATAAATGGCGACACCGATAACAGTCAAAATCCTCAATATCTGCCGATAATATCGGTAAAACCGATAATCGGTCGATCCCTACAGAGGTCCACCCCCTCGGAGCACTGAAGCTGTAATATTCAGAACGGTGCAACATTTTCACTATCCAGGTACTGCTATAGATCAACCATACTAGGCAGTATGCATTGTTCAGTGGGAATAAAATCAGGAGTTGCAATATGGTTCGGTAGGTTTCTAAGGGCTCCTTCACACTTGCGGCAGGACGGATCCGGCAGGCTGGTCTCCCTGTCGGATCCGTCCTTCCGCTGTTTCGCCGCTCCGTCCCCATTAACTATAATGGGGACGGGGGCTGAGCTCCCTGCTGGATCCGTCCTGCCGCAAGTGTGAAGGAGCCCTAAGAGTACCTTATTATCGACATGTGCAACAGGGATCCCTAATTCACAAGTCCTTAGCTGTGATTTGTTAAAATCATCTTTTTATATCACAGCAGTGGACGCTATTGTGACTGAACCTTGGTGGGGAGAGCACAACAAACATACCTTAGGCGTTGTGTGACTATGAACATTTATTCTGACAGATTCTGCTCCTGCAAGTTCCAAGGAGGTGGAGCATCTTGAGTTGCTGCACAGCCCCCAATATGCCAATGTTTGTACAGTGTCCCCACTGTTAGGCCACCTGCACACGTTGCCGAATACGTGTTTTTTCACAATACCTGCCATGCGTATGAGATTACACAAATCTCTATGTACACTTTGCAGATTGTTTCCATGTGGAAACTGGCCTGCCATGTGTATTTCCAAATCTGCAGCATGTCAATTATCTTTGCGGTTTTAGCTGTGAATTTTACAGTTTTCCAATAAAGGGTGAGATCTGTGGCAAAACTGCATCTAATCCGCAATTAGAAATGGCGGATTTTGGTGCCGATGTGTGCAGAAACCCAAATTAATCCGCACTGAATTTCATGCGAGTCGTGATCACCCACACCCGTCTGCAAGAGGCCTTATGGTTAGGATTACCAGAGAAATCAGTATAGTTAGGAATAGTTCACTGTGTTCAGCAGAAACACTGGTATTACGTAGCTAATAATTCGCCGCTAATTTTTTATGCCTATTTTTGGCTGATGCAGCAAAAATGAAGAAAGATTGATATCAACTTGCTATCGATGTTATTGCCTCCTTTCGGCTATTAATTCCATTGCCTTCAAATACAAGTCAACAGATTAAACACCCTTGCTTAACTACTCACTACGGGCGTAAAAGTCCCATGTATCTATCCTTGATAACTAGGGTTTATTATTCTTTGTATGTTCACCACAATATCTCTGTTACTATTCAAATGTAATATGGATCGTGACTATTGATAGCTTGATTTACAGACTGTTTGTCACCCCCTACATGTTTATCTCTGAAATCAATAAAAAGATATTAAAAAGAAAAGAAAGAAAATGGAGCTGTACCATTAGTCTCCAAATGGTCACCATTTTCTATTGGTGCAGGATTATCCAGAGGTTCCGCAAGCACTACAGACGTAGAGGTATCCTTGGTGTGAGTGGATTTCGTGTTTTCCTTCGGCACTACTTCACAGTCTAAATGACCATTCTCTGCCTCCATCGATGACTCATCTACAAGTTCTAGCTCAGTCTGATCTATACTGGACTCTTGGGGTTCAGGGTCAGCGTCACTTTCATTTTCTTCATCATTCTTGCCAGTCCGTAAAACCCTCTTCTTTTTACCTAAAAAACCTGAACTCCAACGGCTTTTCCGCTTATATCGTTTCTTTGCTTTGAAAGGAAAAAATTAAATGGATTACTAAAAATAGTGCATTATGGCTACTGGTGAATATTTACAACTGCAGGTTCAGACAACAGTAACAGAAGGGGGTCAATTTACAGTGGCTGATAATGCCATATAAACAGGATTTACAAGATTAACCCTTTCGCTACATGTACAGCGCTAGGCAAACACTGCGCCCGTGCATACGTGCAATGGGCGTCATGGCTTGCGGGTCTGCCCTGTTTCAAACAGCAGAGACCCGCGGCTAATTACCGCGACTGGCAATGCCGATTGTGGTAATTAAAGATCACTTGATCTAAATGGTGAAAACCCCAGAAGCTCGCGCTTCCGGGCGGCTTATAAGGATGCAGGTAGTTGGTTTTAATACAAGGACTACAAGGGAAGGAAGAGTAGAAGGAGGAAGGAGAAGGAGACGGTAGAAGGAAGGAGAGGAGAAGGAGAAGGAGAAGCGAGAAGGAGACGGAGAAGGAGAAGGAGAAGGATGAAGGAGAAGGAGAAGGAAGAGAAGGAGAAGGAGAAGGAGAAGGAGAACGGAGAAGAAGAAGAAGAAGACGAAGAAGAAGAAGAAGAAGAAGAAGACAGAAGAAGGAAGAAGAAGAAGAAGAAGAAGAAGAAGAAGAAGAAGAACAAGAAGAAGAAGAAGAAGAAGAGAAGAAGAAGAAGAAGAAGAAGAAGAAGAAGAAGAAGAAGAAGAAGAAGAAGAAGAAGAAGAAGAAGAAGAACAAGAAGAAGAAGAAGAAGAAGAAGGAGAAGAAGAACAAGAAGAAGAACAAGAAGAAGAACAAGAAGAAGAACAGAAAACTTATGCATGCACTTTTTTTTTTAAAACCAACTGCATTCACACACAGGCTAACAAATCCACAGTGGATTCTAGGTAGGGCTTTTATATCCTCATCTGCTGCAGAACGCTGACTTTTTACCATGGATTTCATTCACTGCATTCAAATACGAATAAAAATCCACATGTAAAACATGGGAAATCATGTTTGTACAACAGTGTAATACTTGTGTGTGAAAGCAGCCAAAAACAAAGCAATCAGAATTTTGTCTCACAATGTCAGCTGTCACAATATGACACTGCAACTGCAAGCCAAGACTATGTCAGTTCACCTGAAGGAGTACTTGCTGCAACCGGAAGAGCAGATCCTGATGACTTTTCTAGGTTTTCAATGTCCATTTTCTTTCCATCCTGAACTGTAGCACTTTTAGGCAGTACATGGTAATAAGATGGAACATACTTTGAAGACGAAAAACCTAAATGAAGATTTGCATTGTGACAAATAATTAATACACAACTAAGTTGAATTATACAGTATGTTTGAAGTACATTTAAAAGTAGCTTATTATAAAGCAGCCGCACGTCTTGTGGTTTTGCATCCTTAGGACATCTGCATTACTACTACAATAGTATTTCAATAAGTGGTTATGAGGTTTAGAGACTTTAATCTTCTAAGATTTGCCAGTAAATTTCCAAAAGAAAAGTGACAGAGGATATTGGTCTTTTCACATCTGCTTATATTGCCCAAAACAGATTTCCTGTACCTCTTTTTTTGCGAGACTCCTGAATTTCTTCACAAAGCTTTTCAAATTCTTCATCTAATTCCTGCTTTATTATTGCATATGTGGCATCTCTCAGAGTGCATGCTCTGTGGCGGATTAAACGATCTAAGTGAAGAGGGGAAGCAAAAAATACCAAACGTCAATTAAGAAGCTGACTCCAATATTTAACACTTGCACATACCACTTTTTTTTTTTTTTGCAAAGACGTTTTCTAACCACAGTGTTTTTTGACTCACCTACAGGATTGGTCAAAAACATGAGGCAAGTTATGAACTGTCTTAAAGGGGTTGTCCCACTTCATTAAATAGGTTTTATCTAATTTATTTACCCCCACAGAACATATCTTCCTATCTATGTCAATCAAAAAGCTACCTTTCTTACAAAAAATCCTGTTATGCGATCCCTTTGTTGATTTCGGTATCCCATGGATACGGCCTCTTTCGTCCGGCCGCATCGCTGTGCCGCGCCTGCGCACAACAGCTGAACAAGTTATCGGGCCGCCTCTCCATTCCTACGAGTACGCGCACGTCCGCGCATGCGCAAATACAGGAGGCGGGTGCCGGAATCAAATAGCCGGCACCCGACCTCTATGACAGGGAGTGGCACCTTAGGGGTTAACTGCCGCTGATCGCAGCCCCCTATCATAGAGTTCGGGTGCCGGCTATTTCACTCCGGCACCCACCTCCTGCATTTGTATTAACATTGGTGGCGCAGTGCCCCCCCCCCCCCCCCCCCCAGTATAATAAACATTGAGTGCGCCCCCCCCCCAGTATAATATACATTGAGTGCGGCCCCCCCCCCCCCCAGTATAATAAACATTGGTGGCGCAGTGGGAAGTGCCAATGAGGGTTAAAAAAAATTAATAAAAAATTAACTCACCTCCACCAATTGATCGCGCAGCTGCCGGTCTCCTGTTCTTGCTTCAGGACCTGTGGTGACGTCACTGAGCTAATCACATGGTCCATTACCATGGTGATGGATCATATGATGTACCAAGTGATGACCACAGTGATGTCACCACAGGTCCTTTGACAGGTCCTAAAGAAAGAACAGGAGACCGGCAGCTGCGCGATCAATTGGTGGAGGTGAGTTAATTTTTTATTAATTTTTTTAACCCTCATTGGCACTTCCCACTGCACCACCAATGTTTATTATACTGGGGGGGGGGGGGGGCCCCCGCACTCAATGTATATTATACTGGGGGGGGGGGGGGGGGGGGGCGCACTCAATGTTTATTATACTGGGGGGGGGGGGGGAGAGAGAACCTCACATACATTGTCGGCTCCATGTGGATGACTCATCCACATGAACGAGCACGCAAGGACTGAGCTCTCAGGGTGAGTCATGAGGAGGCGTGGCCGGCCTTCACTCAACTACAGGAGCCAAACCAGGAAGTTATCAGGACATCTACTGCTGGTAAGATTGAAAAAGCAAAGTGGGACAACCCCTTTAACTGTCCCTTGCATATGAACAGCAGATGGCGGGTCTTTAAACATGTTACTGGTTCATAAACCAGCACCATAGCCAGCAGGTATCTGCTATCTACCGGCAGGGTCTATGATCAGATGCAACTCCGATCACATATTTTACTCCTCAGCCGAGACCAGGGCATCTTAGATGTCATTCATTTACATTTTTAGGTGTATTAAAACATAAGAAAAACTGTATAATTTGGTACCACTGTAATTATACTAATCTGCAGAATTGTCACTTTCACCGCAAACTGAACCCTGTAAAAATGAAACCATCACACAATGCATTTTTATAAAATATCACCCCCTTACTAGTTTTTCCAGCTTCCCAATATACAGTCAGTATTGTGGCACATTTAGCTTACTGTAGTAAATCTGCCCCATTGAGTGTATGGCAGCTGGGGGAGTATGTGTCTAAAGGTGCATGCGCAGTTAGAGATGTGTTCCAACAATCGCTTGCTCGTCAGTGGAGGTAAAGAGCTGCATTTACATGTAGCAATCACATCCACTGTATGAGGACGAGTGATGGTTAGGGCCATCGCTCATCCTCATACACAGGCATCACTTCTAGGCAGCAGATTGCTGTTTACGAGCTCTGCTTCCCAGAAACATGGATTGAGGTGTCCACACTAAAGACTATTTCACCCAATGAACAAGCATTTTGCTCGTTCATGGGGTGATCTGCGGCACCTTTACACAGGCAGATTAGAGGGAACAAGTTCTAGTATGAACGTTCAATCCCAATAATCTGCCAGACAGCTCGGCTGTGTAAATGAGCCATTTAGTTCTGCCTATTCCCACAAAGATCACTTACCCCCTGGATTCTTGTCTGGATTGTACTCAAGAGCGTTGCTGCATATAAGATCAATATCCTTTAAATATTCCTTTACTGTTTGATACTTATGCAGATCAATTTTGCTTATAACAGTTGAAAGGTCCATTGGTTGTGCAATCACTGTAACATAATCAGGAACCTAACAAAAAATAAAGTACATATTGGAACGTTGACTTTACAATGTAAACAAACAATATTTTTAGAGAATCTGTCACCACAAAATGCAGCGCAATCTGCCGACAGCAGGTTATAGAGCGGGAGGAGCTCAGCAGATGGATGTATATTTTGGAGAGAAAAGACTAAAACTAGTAATTTATACATTTACATTTCTGCTCTCAGTACAAAGGGGAGCAGTTACCAGTGACTGACATTTCTGTATACACACTTACACAGAGAATGTCATCAATCACTGATAACATTTCCTGTGTACTGAGAACAGCTATTGGGGGCCCCTATATACTGGCACATTATGGGGGGGGGGGGGGGGGGGGGGGGGGGGGGCGCTATGGAGAAGAGCAATATGGGGGCATTATATAGGGGCATTTAATACTGGCACCCATTTTGGTGCCACTATGGGGAAGGGGAGAGAGAAGCATTATGGGGGCAGTCTACAGGAGAATTTTATACTGGCACATTATGAAGGGCACTATGGGGACATCTTCTGGGGGCATTATATAGGAGTATTTTATACTGGCACAAATTATAGGGGCACTATAGCTCATTGGCTCTACTGGGGGCACTAAGAGGATTTTTTTTTTTTTTAGAACAGAGCTGAGAACAGCCTGCCGGAATTTACTGCATCCAACACTGCTGGATGCAGACTGAATGCCCGCCGGCCCCATTAACTTTAATTAACTTTTATTTTGAACATAGTGAAGAGAAATTCTGTACCAAGTATAGGTGATGTGGGCGGCACGATGTGGGTGGGGCTGTGGATTGAGGCTGGGTGGGGACACAGGGGCCCCATAATCTCCTATTGCCTGGGGGCCCCATGAGTTGTCAGTCAGCCCCTGAACAGACCATATTATTTATCCCCTATACTGTGGATAAGTTCTTATGGTGGGACAACCCCAAAAAGCTACAGTAATGTCACTAGTCCTTTATGGTATAAATGGTCATTTAGTAAATGATACTAAAGATAACATTTTCCTCATCCTAAATATAATATAGTCTTCAGCTGGCTATATCGCCCTAAACATTAAGGTGTGTATGGTTTATGCTGAGAAAAGCAGTTTGCTCATCTCTCTGCAAGACAAAGATTAGCATGTTGAAAGCCACCACACATGATCCTTGTGAGTATAGCATTAAATACAAAAATATGAAAAGTCAGTCAACGTAATTGGAATTCTACTTGTATGTCAATCTGCTTCAGTACACGCACAATTATTTTTCAATGCACTTACCTCTTCCAGGTCCACAGGCTTCGAAAAAGCTCTGAAGCGTTTATCAATGGCAAGTCTATGCGTCACATCTCTAAGGAAGAGTCGCAACTCACGAAAAGTCGCTTCTTCTTCGTCCTCCAACCTCTTTAGCTCCTCGGCCGTCAGCTGACGGGGTTCAGGTGGAGGAGCAACTGGTAAAACCTCAAGGGCCTGTAAAACTAAGTTACCAGGAGAATGTTCATAGCTGCACATATTCAGAGGAGGATTAAGCAAAATGGAGGTAATTTATTATGACTAGCGGTTTAGACCCTGCGCTGGCAGATCTTAATGACCCCCCAGCGCTGGCCCATCCCCTTTCCCCACCACACCCATTCTATTTTTAGACCTGGCGTGAGGGGAAAAAGTCACAGATTGCTTCGCAAATAACCTTTGCGCCAGAAATATGCCTAATATAGACATATTTCTGATAGTAAATGACCCCCAAAATCTACTACTACAACTACATCAACAGTAACAAATTTTACTAACCTGCCTTTTTCCTTGAAGTTGGAGGCTTTGCTGCTTGATTCAAGATAAGATCCTCAAAGAAAGCTCTACGTTCTTCCTTGCTGGGTAAGGGAACATGAAAAACTTCACCATAATCATCCAGGAAAAGTTCTTGCAGCTATGAAAAAACAGAGCGGAGATCTAATCAAAGGCCATCAGAAGTAACATGTACCTGTATAATCTGTGGATATATTCAGTGACTAGTGTTTATTCCATGTAAAGCTAGGTTCATACCACATTTGAGTCTTTCCCCACATATAATATACATACATACACAAGAGATGCATCTGTATGTTTTCCACTTCATTAATCTCGCACACATGCACCAAAAGATACATCAACATTATGGACACTGTACAGTATCCATTCGACCCTCCCTTGCCAGAGGCGCACAGTTAAATCTTTAGAAATATTGTCATGTAAATTGAACCCAAGGGAAGAGAAAAACAAGTAACTGTCTTTTCTTACGTCAGCGGGCAGATCAGCATAACTGACGTCACAGGTCGCAAGCAGAAGAATCGGAGAAAATGATGGGATGTTTTTAAGTAAAGTGATGAATGTTGCCTTCAGAGTGTAGCCGACAGTCTCCCACCACAAATGAATGTGTGGAATATAAAGAATGCTTGGAGCGGTTCTTTTTGCCTCACGGAAAAGCTGTATGGTATTTATAAAAAAGAAAAGAAAAAAGAAAGAAAGAAAACAAATTCAGATTTAACATTTAGTTAACTGATGCATGATTGTGTGCGAAGTCAAATAAATAGACCTAAAATACTGATTGTATGGGTATAAGATTATGGGGGATATTTATCACCTCCCTGCTAGACTTTTCTGGCTTAAAAAAGTCGAACACCATTTGCGACTTTTTAAATACCGATCTCCCAAAAAGGGGGTGTGGCCAGTAGACCCGCCACATTTATCTTCATTTTCACCGATTTATGATGAGGCCATACATTAGGCACATCCTCTGGCTGCACAGATTTCAAAGAATGGCCAGTGAAATCCCAGTCTGATAAATCTCCCCTGTGGCTACTGAATGGTCACCTGAATAACACTTGTATGCCTTATTTTATTTTTTTAGCAAAAGCAGCTACAAATATTGAAGCAGGGTGTTTTACATTATTTCATAGCACACATACCCTGGAGATCTGAGGACACATCTCAGTCTCAGAGATGAAGCCGCCATTATTTCCAGTTGCTTACACAGCACCAATATAATCTGCAATGCTGTACAACAAATTATTACCACTAACTCAGGCCCTATCCCAAAAGCAGCCCACAATCTATTAACGGGTTGTTATTTTTTTTAAACACAATGAGCAATTTCAACCATTTCCTCAGATAATTGAACACTTAAATGTGACCAACAAAACGATCTTTTGGCCTGTTATTTGGATCTTTTTATTGATAATTTGCCATATCATGTAATTTATTATATGACTGTAAGGCTACTTTCACATAGGTGTTAATCCTGTACAGTTTGAGATCCAGCATGAGCTCTCAAAACCACAGCAAAACGCTTCCGTTAAAATACAACCAGCTGCATCCGCTCAGAACGGATCCAACTGTATTATATCGAAAATGAAGAAACCGGATCCGGCACTAAAACCATTGTAAGTCAATGGGCGCCAAATCCATTTTTTATTCATGTCTGAAAAAAACGGTCCGCCACCTTTGACTTGCATGGTTTTTGGTGCTGGATCCGGCTTCTTCTGTTTCCCATGGCACACACAAAAACGCTGCTTGCAACGAATGTGTGTCCAGCATGGGAATGCAACAAACCGCAACGGAATGCATTCTGGTGCGCTCTGTTCTGGTTTGTTCAGTTTTGTCCCCATTGACAATGAATTGGGACAAAACTGAAGTGTTGTGCTGCGGTTTTGAGATCCTATGCCGGATCTCAAAACTGGACAGCACAACGCAGATGTTAAAGTAGCCCTAAGTGAGTGACTGCCTTTGCCAAATTACAATCTTATCTATGTCATAAAGGCCAAAAGTGCACTCTGCTCTCCATCCATTGGTCACTTCAAATGCGATGACCAGGTTTAGGCAAGTAACATCATGGTGAACACACTTGTTCTTACCTGTGCACAGTTCTCTTCAGGAGAAACAACACTAACACCAAAAAGAACGGCCAAGTCTAACGTGTAAACTGTGAACTTTTCCAAAGCATGTATGACCGCTGGAGCCAAGTGCGTCCCCTGACCTAGTCCTGACTTTCCTGATATCAGCATCCTGGGTCTGTAAGACGTCGGTTGTTGATTTGCATTTCTACAATAAAACGAGAACTGGATTACTACTAAGAAAGACATACAACTTGAAAATGTAACACTGACTTTAATCACTTCTGTAAGTGAAACCACACCTGAAATATCTAACAAATGCCACCATGAAAAGGTCAATGTGCTTATTTCCAAAACCGAAATGCTGGCTTTTAATTGAAGATTGCAAAATAGGAACACAAGCCTAGTGTCTATAGTTGCTGTGGCAACACATTTTTCCATTTATTTCTTGCCCAGGGACCATTTTTTGGTCCGCATGTTTTAAAAACACACCATTACCTATACTGGAATAAATCTACACCAGTAGCTGAGCAACTTGCGGATGCATTGCATCACTTCTGGCTGAAAACCAGCCAGGAATCCTTCATGGATCAATACCAGTTAGTGTTTTTTCTACAACCAATAGTTCATGCACAGTGCAGATCAGATTAGTAGAGAAGGTGTATAACCAGATCCACTGTACTTTCTGCAATTAGGATTTATTTCTTGCATTAAATTATTGGATGTTAAAAAAATAAAAAATAAAAATAAAGCTGTGTGTACAATCTTTTTCTTTTAAAATTCATTGGGGGATGCAGCATAGTGGGGTATATCGGCTGCCACTAGGAGGCAGACACTGAGCCAAAAGACACTGAGCCAAAAAAGTGTTAGCATCTCCTGCCAGCTATTCCCCCTTCCTGCCAGGAGAGAGCACACCAGTTTGTACACTAGCAGAAGGAGCAGTAAAGAGGCTGAATACAAAAACTGTAGACGGGTCGAAACCAAGGAACTGATGACCTTTCCGGCGAACCGTGAAGGGAGAAACACCAAACATGGAACAAGTATTGCAAGAAATGTGGGTGGGTATAGTGTCCCTAAATGAATTGGGCAAGAAAGATTTTTACAGGTGAGGACACACAATCCTTTTATTTTCTTGCTTGGGTCATTGGGGAAGCAGACAGGACCATGGGACTTTTAAGAGCAGTCCAAAGAGGAAGGAGATAACAAGAAAAGCCTGGAGCTAGGCCATGCCAACGGATGCCCACAGCACCTTGTGGAAGGGACCACTGACTAGAGATTAAATGGTGGCATTGGAAAGTACAACTGTGTCCTGCAAAAAACAAGCCCTCATATAGATATGTGAACAGACAAATAATAAAAGTTATGGCTCTGGGAAGGCAGGGAGCGCAAAACAAAAATGCAAAAAACCTCTGGGCCTGAAAGGATTACTGCATTGATTAAAAAAAACAAAAAAAAAAACAAACACACACACACACACACACACACCTTAAAGCGGTTTTCTAGGCATTTAATATTGATGGCCTATCCTCACGACAAATTATAAATATCAGATTGGCAAGGTTCCAACTCCTGGCACCCCTGCTGATCAACTGTTTGAGGAGACCATGGCGCTTCGGTGACTGCTCCAGCTCATCAAGCACAGCGCCATCTATCGGATAGCGATTTTGCTGGGTATTGCAGCTCAGCCCCATTCACTTGAATGGGATTGAGCTGCGCCTAGACCATGTGACATCAATGGCCTAGAAAGGGGCCGTGGCAGTCAGAGCACCACTGTCACTTAAAAACTTCTGATTACCAGGGGTACCAGGAGTTAGAGCCCCACAGATCTGATATTGATAACTAAAGATAGGCCATCAATATCAAAACAAGCCTTTAAATGACATCCATAGCCTTTACTGCAACTTCAATTCAAAGTTGTGTTACGGAAAATGCAAATACTCAACTTACACGCGGAGTTGAAGAAACTGACGATTTTCTTTTTGGTTGTTTGGGAGAATGTGAGCAATCCCATTTTCAAACACTGAGGGCTGTTCATCATCACTGTACAATAACTCTTCATCCAGCATGTGACTTTCAGATGCTACAAAAGCCAAAATAATTGTAATGTAAATGGGGTTATCAAATATAACACTGTTCAAAAAAGCAGAATTTTCTGGAGGTAAAAAGCAAAATAAGAACCTGTGAGTATGTCCACATGGAATGGAAACGCTGCAGGTATGCAGGTGATGTTTTACAATAGCACCCAAGTGGATGAGATCTTAGGCTACTTTCACACTGGCGTTTTGGCTTTCCGTTTCTGAGATCCGTCATGGGCTCTCACAAGCGGTCCAAAATGGATCAGTTTTGCCCTTAATGCATTCTGAATGGAAAAGGATCCCCTCAGAATGCATCAGTTTGCCTCCACTCCGTCTCCATCCCGCTTTGGAGGAGGACACCAAAACGCTGCCTGCAGTGTTTTGGTGTCCGTGTGACGAAACTGAGCCAAATGGATCCGTTCTGACACAATGTAAGTCAATGGGGACTGACAATAGAAAACTGATCCGTCCTCCATTGACTTTCAGTGGTGTTCAAGACGGATCAGTCTTGGATATGTTAAAGATAATACAAACGCATCCGTTCTAAACGGATGCAGACGGTTGTATTATCTGAACGGATCAGTCTGTGCAGATCGATGACAGATCCACACCAAACACGAGTGTGAAAGTAGCCTTAATAAATGTGATCCTCAATGCAGAAAATAACTGCAGCATAAGTGACATTTTGTACAGAATTTAAATCCACAGCATGTTATGTTATTCTGCTGGTTTCTGCCACAGATTTATCCCTTTGGCATGCATAAGGTGAAACCCTAGGCAAATCTGCAGAACATTGGCCCTGTTGGCCATACTGTACCCTACGAAACTTAAATATCTTATTTAACCCCTTTATTGTTTGATAGGGCAACTTCCCATCTGCAGAAGCCACCTTGTCATTGGTAGATGGATCCGACAGTTTTGATTCGAAAAAACATGTAAAAAGCTTAACAATTTTCATGTATAGCAGCAATGCAATTCAGACCCATGTTTGCATGTGTCCGAGCATGGAGCAGTGTGTTTGCTTTTGTATGTCAATCAATCACAGTAGCGCGTGACTGTGCTTTCATATTGTTTGGAGGTCCTGGTATAACTTTTTTTGCATTGTACATTTTAGGGATTGGCCATCTCCATTTGGACCATGCAATCCTGCCCATCTGTCAAAGGCTTAGAGTATAGGATAGTTGGATGCTACATTGCCCTGAATTATGTAGGCCTAGGCCCAGGAGAGGCAAGTCTGATCGTATAGTAGGTTCCCGTCTGCAGAAGCCACCTTGTCGTTGGTAGGTGGGCCCAACAAAAACTTGCTTAAAAAGAATTATAATAAAATGCACAAAGAGCTTCATATTTTCGTGTATAGCAAGTATAGCAGTAACACAATTCAGATTAACCCAGGTTTACAGCGGCCAGTTTCAGACATGCGAGTTGTCTGCCGAAAACAATCTTCAAACGGGACCTCCTGGCATTTGTACGCTTACAATGCTGTGCACTCCTGCCAGACATCACCTGTAATGTATTATACTGAAGTAATGCCCTCAGTACAGAGCATGTTTCCATCAGACAACTCGCTTGTCTGAAACTGGCCAGTGTAGGCATGTTTTTTTTATGCATGGACCAGTGTGCAGCTACATAGGGTGTGCGCTTTATATTTTTGTTTGACACATTATGAGGTTTTGCTCTTTGCAGGATGAGCTGAACTTTTTAATGTTAATTTATATATTTGTATATAGCTAATAAAGATAGTTTATTGAAAAAAATAAAATAAAATAAAAATTGAATGGAGGCCTAACTAGGCCTAACAGTTTACCTGTGACTCGACCTAAGGGCTCAAGCACATGAACATGTGCGGCCCAAAAAAGAACATTCTATTTTTTGCTGTGTGGACAGAATCTTGCAGATCACAGACCCATTTAAGAGAATGGGTCTGCATCCACAAAAAGCGGGCACATGGCCGGTGCCCATGCATTGCAAATCGCTATCTGCAGTCCGAAGCAGGGGGTGCACGAGCCCCAAGGTAGATCTCTGCTCAGTCTCTTCTTTTGAATGATGTGATTTGGTTGCATCAACAAATACAAAAGGTTAAACAGTTGAGTTTAGAGTTTTTAAAAATCTGTAAAATCTGTCATGAGAGTGGGATTGTAACTGTAACAGCTGTTCCCCAGTTTCTAATTGCACATGCACACCAGCAGCAATGCCAATGCGTTTAGCGTTATGACGATATGTTTATCATGATGTGTAAATGCACGTCACCAACGACTGACACCCTTATCATTTGTTATCAACACTAAAAACTTAAAAAGATTTTTGCACTCACCGTAAAATCCCTTTCTCGTTCAATTCATTGGGGGACACAGCACCATGGGTATACGCCCAGCTACCACTAGGAGGCGACACTAGATATGAAAAAGGTTGGCTCCGCCCAGGTAGGCTATACCCTCTCCACAGACACTAGGCTAATCCATTTGTACCAATAGCAGTAGGAGAGAGAAACAAAAAGCAAAGAACCAACATGTCCTGGACCGGAAAAGGAAGAACAGCAGCCGGTGACAGAAATAAAAACAAAGGGTGGGATTTGTGTCCCCCAATGAATTGAATGAGAAAGTGATTTTACGGGGAGTACAAAAAACCAAATTTTCTCATAAATGTGATTGGGGGATACAGCACCATGGGACTTCCCAAAGCAGTCCCTGAGGGTGGGAAGGAAAGCTCATGCAAAAAGTTGGGTGCAACGGTACAGGAGAACCATGCGACCCAACAGGACCAGGAGAGGCCAAAGCATGAAATGGTAGATAAAAAAAACTAATGAAGTGAACCGAAAGGCTCCATGCCCAAAAAGAGTCCAAAGAAAAAAAAATTGTGGGGGACCGCCAGGATCCCAAGCACAAGTGCATGAGAAAAAAGGGCCACATGCAAGAAGGAACAAAGGGAAGCGCCAGGCTCCACCCAAGATGGGAAGAATAAAGGAGCTAGAGGATCGGGAGCAAGGCTAGATGTCCTGCGCAAGAACCGAGAGTTGAAATGAGCACTAGAGAGCCAGAGGAAGGATCTGGAAGAACCAGGGCTCCTCCAGAATACACAGGAAAGCAGCACAACCGGAAGGAGTCTGTTGGTAATAGCCTAGCGCGCTGCATATAGAAGGAAGCTCCAGGAGGAGGATCTAGAAGGGGACAGACCCAACCAGAAAACTTGAAGGGAACCAGGAAGGATAGAACATGCCTGGGAAAGGACAGGAGCAGTCCTGAATCAAGGAAGAAAACTTCCTGGAGACAAACTAAAGACCCTGTGGACCACCTCTCGGCAAAAGGAAAGAGATTCCATAAGGCCTGGAACCAAAGGGACCCGACCAGTAAGAGGACGCGGCAAGGAAAAAACTCCAAATTGTCTCAAGGTAAAAACATGTGAAGGCAAACGCCATGTGAAGGCCAAGGTAGAGAGGAAACAAGGAAGCACTGGAGGCTGCGCAATTGAGAGAAAGAAAGCAAACACCATGGGAAGGGAGCAAGCCTCCTTTTACTGCAAGGCAGGTGGGTTAAGAGAAACACCCTAGGAGAAAGTGGAAACCCGATCCTGCCAGAGAAAGCAGCCAACCTCTGGGGAGAAGGGGGTCCTCGGTAATGGCCAGGAGAAGGGAACATAAAGACATGCTTCCCACACAAGAAGGCGAGAAAAACTGGAACAAAATATCACTGAGAAATGTAAGACCAAAGAATCCCTGGCCACATGAAGCCTCAGGAAAAAAGGGAACCAGTCACAGGCCCTGGTAATACAAGTGGAGACACACTTGTCTGAGAGATATTGGAGTAGAAGCGAGAACTACAAACAGCCCAAGGAGGAAAAGTTCTCAAGTCGAGGGGAAGCTCCATCCCAGAAGTGGCCAATATAAATGTAAACTGCAACCAGAGCAACAAACTCTGAGGTACCAGAATCTGAAGCGACAGGAAGAGAGGTTAGATTCTCAAGAGGGGAACAAGCCTATGGGGACCCAGGAGGGAAAAGAACCAAACCGGGCCCCAAGAAGCAGCTGTCATAAAAAGATCATGTGCGGTCAGAGATGCCATGAGTAGCTTCCCCAGAGGGAACCAGCCATTGAAGGCTAGGGTAGCTAGATGGTCTAAGAACCATTGGGGCAGGGACTCCAAGCAGGATTACCCAGTCAGAGGCTCAAGTAGGGTCCACAAAACTGGGCCACATGAGGACAATAATAGCCAGATTATCAAAAGAAAAATGAAATGCAGCAACCATAGGGGGGGGAATCAGACATGGTTAACCAACCACCCCAAGTGTAGTGACTAGCATACTGTATAACACTGGTCCAGAATGGGCAAATACAGAACCCTGGATTTTGTAAAATAAAATAAAATAAAAATCGCCAAACATCCATATGTCAGAAAAGGATGCAGAATTCGCCAGGGGAAGCCGGGAGAGACTACACTGACATGTAGAAATCAGCTACCAGCAGAGCACAATGAAACCCCCAAAGAAGAGGGTAGAAACGGACAGGTGCAGACAACAAGGCCCAAGCGAACGGCACTTCTGTCATGTAGCACAACTAATCAGAGAACATAAGGGAGTACCAAGAACGACCGGACCATGGAAGAACTATGGGACCATGTGCGATACCACAGCGAGCAGCGGAAAATTCCACCCACCAAGTAGGTGTGTGGCGCTCAGAGAGGACGTCCAGCGATTACGTGAAAACTGCTGTAGCGGCTGGTGTTCACAATGCTGCGCATCCCTGCAGGATAGAACATCCAGTGGTGATCCAGGTACTCTGCCAGGACTGGGCCATGTAACCCTGTGAAAACAAAAGCAGAGAGGCAGTAACAACAACGCGGGTACTCCATCCATGAAATGAGGTAACGCGGAATACAGTAGTACTTTATAGGGTTGACAAAAAACTAACCTAGCATGATAGCCAACAACCTGCGCCCATGGAGAAGGGAGTGTGGTTGTCTGGGGCATATCAGGATTGAGAACTACTGTTAAATAGTGCGTCAAACAATAAAGTAAAAATCATGCCTAGTACAGGGGGCAATGAGAGGGCCTGGTTCAGGAGGTACTGCACCAGGTGTCAGATCTGAACAGGCCAGCCATATACTGGATCTAAACAATTGCAACTCTACATATGGTTGCCAGTTACATGCTACAACCAGGATGGTTTCTTGGATACAGCGCCTTGAGATAGCACAAGTACACAGCCGAGGACGAAGGTAATGGGGTGCCAGATGCATACTAGAACCAGAACAGAGTGATGCATACAGTGACTAGGGATGGTACCATCACTCTGCGTGAAGAGGGACCACAGGATTGCCTAGCACACATTGGAGCCATATGGGCCACAGATTGTACCAATAGGGCACAGCACTTGGAGATACTACACTCAGCCCGAGAGTAGGAGTAATCTGACTGCATGATGCACACAATGATGAGTGGAGACATGGCTACAGCATGGTATAGGTACTCTGCTTAATAAGGCGTAATATGACTGCATGATGCACACTAGAACTAAACAGGTGTGATGGCTACAGCCTCTGGAGATGGTACAGGTACTCCACCTGATAAGGGAGAAATACAACTGCATGGTGCACACTAGGACCAGACAGGTATAATAGCGACAGCCTCTGGAGATGGTAAGGTACTCCGCTTAAAAAGGGAGTATTATGGTTGCGTGGTGCACACTAGCACCAGGATGGTGTATTGGCTACAGCGTTAGGAGAAGTAATACAGTAGCCTGGAACACTCCGACTAGGAGGGTGTGTTAAATATAGCCCCTGGTAATAGTGAAATTGCTCCAGCTGTACATTGGAACCAGGAAAGTCTGCCGGAAACAGCCATTGGCACTGGTACAAGTACCCCCCCAGTAAAGGGGAAGGCGTACGTACCTGGGACACCACATAAGTGTGCCAGCGTGCTAAACACGGTGGCGGGTAAAGCACCGCCTACTAAAGAGGCGGCAGGCTGACTTGTGTGGATAATTACCTGTGCAACCAGGGGAGTGCCATCTGAAAATCCACTAACCCTACCTGGAGAGGAGAGTTTCCTCACTGGACATTTGTCTTTGACCACCCAGAGAGATTATGTATGGTGGAAGACCGTCTGATGCTCTGTTCAGAATCAGAATCGATACAGAGGATTCCCCCGATGAGGCAAAAGGTACCCAAAGCGATTCCCCCAGAGCTAGTCCTGTTCTGCAGGAAACCAGGACGTAGAGGATAAGAGGGACCAATGATAGGGTACCCTAGGCCGTATGGTCGCAGACAGGATCGTGCTCCGCCCAGATACGGAATCTGAGTCGGAGGTGTCCCCCGAGGCGACGGAAGGCTCTCTCCCTGCATAGGAGAGGAGTCATTGCCAGCCTCAGACCCGTCCTGGAAGTTACCCAAGGACACAGAAAAGGAGCAGGACCTAGTTCAGACAACCTTAGGTTGATTACTGGACCTGGTGTCTGAGCGTGTGTGTACCCAGTCAGCAGAGGTCGGCCGCATTTAGGCAGTCCAACGACTCAACCATGGATTGGGAGAGTCAGGCAAGGTTCCCTATGGGAACAGGGAGGTGGCCCATTCAGGAGGGAACTACACAGAAGGGGTGGTCAGTGTGTCCTGAGAGGGTCTAGGGGCACTGCGCACAAACCGGGTCAGTCTGACCACATGGCAACATTTTATGTCAACGGGAGTCTACTCTGGAAGAGGACTACTCTGGAATGCGGCCTAAGAGAGGGACGCAGGGAAGATTCTCACCATCCGGCGTCTTCAGGCGCCGCAGGGACACCCCTTCGGCAAACTCGTCACAGATGTGGGATTGCCGGCATGCCACTGCAGTATGGGGGACTGGATGATCGGCGAGTACGCGCCCGCAGTGGGTGCAACTAAAGTGGATATCCATGATGGAGACCCATCCTGCAGCAGGCCAAGGCCTGCAGAAAAGAAGAAGAAAAAAAAAAAAAAAAAGCAGGTCTCCTACAGACACTAGACTAAAACTGATTAGCCCAGTGTCTGAAGAGGGTATAGCCCTCCTGGGCGGAGCCAACCTTTTTCATATCTGGTGTCGCCTCCTAGTGGTAGCTGGGCATATAGCCATGGTGCCGTATCTCCGAATGACATTAATGAGAAACATAACATTATTATACTAATAACCGTAGTTACACACCAGATTTTTTGTTCTTGAGTCCTTCTTCTGCATGTGGGAACACTTTCCTTAAAGTGACCAAAATGTTCATGAGAATATTCTGCAGCAGCGGCTGAACAATGGAGGAAAGGGCTTGGCCTGGAGAAATTACTGCTCTTTGTGAGGCTGGCACAATTTTCTGCATGGCTAATATAAAGTCTTTAGCAGTAATTTTAATTGAAGATATATCCAGTAATAGTTTATCTGATGTTGTGTAAATCTGAGGGTATCGTCTTCGTAGAGCACACAGGGCTGCTTCAGCGCACACCGATTTTATATCAGCACCACAATAACCTATAAGGGGAGGGAAAGCACAAACCGTTACCACAGATTTAAAAAGCAGTGCTTTGCTAAATTCTGATCCTACATTTGCAAATACTACATGGATCTAAATACAAAAGACAACATACTTACCAACACACTTCTCAGCCAATTCTTCCAGAAACATTTCGGAAGGTTTTGGGTTCCATTCTTTTGTATGAATTTTGAGAATTTCCAGCCTTGCCTAGCAATATACATACCAGAAAGTAAACAGTCATAATCACATTATAAAAATGAGGGTCAAATTCCCTAAAGCTAGACACACGGAGGGACATCCATCAAGGTGTATACAACTGTGGAGTAAATGTTGCACATTATGGAACACGGCATGTGTGCACCATAATTTGCAACTTTTTGAGCTTCTCTGCACTTTTCAGAAGAGCCACTGCATTTATTGAAAAACTTTTGTCAGAAAGTGGAGGAAGTTGAAGCTGGCATAGACTTCAGTTTCTGGCGCACGGCAGGGCAGAGATGCGCCTGATTTGTTAAGAGGCTTCTGCCTCAAACGAGGTGCGTCTCACGCCAGCACAGGGAGATCAAGCCTGGAGTGTGGATCCGCCATTCTTGATATATCTCCCCCAATGCTTTTATAATATGAAAACCCCTCTTGTAACAGGGAGGTTCATAAGTGAGGAGGACCTCAAAATTCTGTAAATGCTACAACAATTAGAAAATATGAGGGTATTACATGATCACTACATAGTCCAGTAGTGTGATAATCATCTCCCAGCAAGACTGACACATTACTGCACCATACATGAAGCCTGCCTGAAGCAATGGTCCAAACTAGACAATACAGGGAACTATACTTACATCTCTATCTGGCAGGCTGAAAAGAAATTCTCTGTCAAAACGACCAGGCCGTCTGAGAGCTGGATCTATGGAATCAAGTCTGTTGGTGGCTCCAATCACAACAATCTCTCCTCGGCTGTCCAACCCGTCCATTAGGGCCAGAAGTGTGGATACTATGGAACTGGCATTAAAAGAAACTATTTTGAAGGGGGGGGTTGCCACATGAAAAATATTCTGCAGTATTCAAACCAACACCTGGATTTGAATACTTTTGTAATTGCATGTAATTAAAATTTTTGTATATTCAAAGAGCTATTCAATACAATGTATCTGTATAAGCGCTACCTGTTTTTTTTTATTATTATTTTTATTTGTATTATTTCTCTGGCCACCTCAGCAGATCTGCAGCACAAAGGACACACCCTGCAAGAGCAATTGGAGCAATGAATGGTGAAATCTCTGGATCCATGTGAGGTACAGGGCTGGTTCAAGCTTTGTTAGAAAGATTGCAGTGTATTATATGATGTCTGATTTTTTTTTTTACATTAATCATGGGATAAACCCTTTAACTTACAGATGCAAGATCAAAGTGGTTGACCTTTTTGTACTGGTGCTTCCGTGTCTGCTGGTCTTTCGATGCCCTCAGAACATTCACCTAGTGTGAGCAGAGCCAGTGGACAGACATGCAGCAAAGCGATTCCTACTATTGTGCAGGTCAGACCATAAGACTCGGCACACTAGAAGCAGCCTTTCACTGAAAGTTTTGAGAAGGAATCAAAAGATCCCTATGGGATGCCATAAGAAGTGTAACAACGTTACTCATGACACAAGCAGTTTTTAAAGGATTCCAAAGACATACTAATGGGGAACTTAGATTGTGAGCTTCATTGGGGACAGAGTGATGACAATGACTAATGTGCTCCAGAATGTGTCCATGCTATATAAGTGACTAAACCTGATCTAACAAAGTACCTAAACCTTAGATACTTTAGTAAGAACTAATCTAACTGCCGCAAAATGAATTTTTGTAACACCCCCCCCCCCCCCACCATTTCCTTGTGAAATAGACACCTGATGTTCAGGTGTCTATCGTGTCTTGAAATCCATAAATGTCAGCAGTGTACTGGTATACGAATTCCACTGTGGGGGGCCCACTGAGTGCTGTACAGGGTGGAGCACACATGACTACTTTTGCCTATGCCCTGGCATAGATGTACTATGGCAGGCTTTAGCAGAGAAGCTCTGGTACAGGCAGGAACAATGATGTGTGCTCGGGCCTGTACGGTACTCAGTGTGGTCCTAGTAGAATCCGTACACCGGACATAACAGTCAACAAATATATAGATTACAAAGAGCTATGGGCAACTGAACAGTGTTTCTCTATTTCGCAAAAAAAAGTATATATTACAAAAATAAATTCATTTAGGGCAGTTTGTTTTTTAATAAAGTATATTCCAAGATTTAGGTACACTAATATTGTGAGACACCCCTTTATAGAGGTTTTCCAGTATGTGACTGTTTACCACACACCCTCAGGATAGGCCAGTGGTATGGTCATGAATAGTCACTAATGAAGGGGGTGAACGACAAAGCTAGCAAAAAGGTAAAAAAGGAATGTTCCCAAACTTACCTATGAATTTGGTCTTGCCTGCTTGATCGTACAGGAGCCAATCCATCAATCTCATCAAAAAAGATGATTGAAGGACGCATTTGATAGGCCTATGCAAAGAAAAAGGGAGTTTAGATTAATTGCTTTTGGTATTTCCATTCTCTAAGTACACAGTCGAGTCCCATTATTATGACCACTTTCTGCTTTTGACATCGGCAGCAAGTAGCTCATTGCAGTTCACGTACACTCATACATGCTGACTGTCTTCCCTGGGGCAGATGGGATCTTCCGGTAAGATAATGTGACATGTCACATAGCTAGAAATGTCTGGCATTGGTTGGAAGAGCATGACAAAGACTTCCATGTACTACACTGGCCCTCTAATTCCTCATACCTGAACCCAACTGATCAGTGAGACCACTTTGATCGTGGTGATCCCTCTATGGATCCTCCGCAGTGTCCCCTTTACTGCAGTCAGCATTGCTCCAGATACCGATGACAACCTACCAGGACCTTATTGAGCCCCTCCCAGCCAGTCTAGCTCCTGCCCGTGCTGCACATAGTGGTTACAATAATGTGACTGTGTATAAGGGTACAGTCACAAATTAAAAATGGCTAAACGGTCAGTTTTGCATGACCTCTTTGCAAAGGGAAAATAAATCCTCTGGGGCGCGCAATGCCCTTCTTTCTATGGGATTTTTTCCCCCTTGTCACGCCGTTGCCGGCCCTCTGATAACTGAGGCCCCAGCTTCTCTGCAGCCTACTCATGACCTGGTTCCCCCCTATGCTGCAAAGGGGGTGCAGGCCTCTTCAGGAAGGCCAGATGGCTCGGGCCAACACTCTCGTTTTACCCGGGGACCGATGCCATTCTTGGGGGCGGGGCACGTAGTTCTCTCCACTTCCCCATCCTTCCTCTATGCCTGGCGCAAATTCTTGGTGCTCTTCATGCGCTCTGACCACCTCCTGCTTCAGGAGGACCCCTGCCTGTTTCTACAGGGTACTCACTATGTCCAAACCCAGACCCCAGGCACCAAAGCCGGTGGTCACTTTTGTGCGCCATTTTGACTGTGCTTCTTGTCGCTCAAAAATCCCATCCGGTCAATAAGATCTCCTCTGCTCTTCGTGTTCTGCTCCGCCGCCAAGTGGCTCTGACCCAGTCGCCCCTACCGCCCAGCCCATGGTAGAACCGGAGTGGGCACGCTCCCTGTCAAAGATGGTGCAGGAAGTCTCCCATACCAACAAAGCCATTGTGGAACTACTGGGGCGTTTGTCCACAAGGCAGTCCTCTGACCAGTCCGACTCTGGAGATCCTAGAGCTCAGTCCAATCGCGGCCATCCCGCTAAAAGGGCCAAACCACCCTCCTGCAGAAGGGTGTCTGCGTCCCCAGTTTCTTCTGCCTCTTCGCCACCTCCCGGAGAGTCTCACTCAGACGTGTCAGCCTTCGAAGAGGCATGTTTTGAGGGACAGTTTACAGATGTGGACCATGTCTCTCCTGAGGACCAGTCTTAAAAACGGTCTTCTATGGTGAACAATTACAGAGGTTATAGAAACCTTACAGGTTTAGAACCCTGCACCCTCATCAGTCGAGGTTTTCCTTCAGGCGGTCCCGTCGCTCGCCCAAATGTTTCCCTAACCACCAGGATTTTAATTCCTTTCTTTCCAAGGAGTGGAATTTTCCTGACAGACGTTTTGGTACGCTTTCCTCTCTTTCTGCGTCTCCTCCGGAGTGTGACGAACCCTGGAGTCTTCCCCTTCGGGAGGACCTCTTGTCGCAGGGACCGATCTTCCACCCGAATTTAGGGTCTCTACATTTAAAAGGCATTTGCTGTTGAAGCCGCCGTAGTAAGGGCTCGGGGTTTCTCGGATGCTGTTGTCCAGACCATGATTCATGCCAGGAAGCAGCTGTCCTCCCAAATCTACTACCGGACCTGGAAGTCCTACTTTAGTTGGTGAGAGCGTCACCAGCTTTCTCCCATTCACTTCCCGTTATCGTGACTCTAGTCTTTCCTGAAGGCGGGCATGGATTTGGGGCTGGTTCTCAGCTCCCTTAAAGGACAAGTTTCAGCTCTTTCCCTTCTTTTTTCAGCGGAACTTAGCTTTGCTTTCTGTGATTCGGACCTTTCAGAAGGGGGTTGCACACACTGCACCCCCTTACCGCCCTCCGTTGGGACCTTAACCTGGTGCTCAGCGCTCTTCAGTCATCTCCTTTTGAGCCTTTGCAGCAGGTGTCTCTTTGCTTCCTGTCCTACAAGGTGCCCTTTTTAGTCGCAATCACTTCCATCCATAGGGTGTCGGAACTCGCGGCTCTTTCCTGGCTTCAGTCCTTCCGAAGGTTGTGTCGGCATTCAATCTCAATGAAGTTATCATTCTTCCTTTGATTTGTGCTGCCCCATCTCACCCTCGCGAGCAATCACTTCACACTCTGGATATAGTACGGGATGTTCGTATCTGTCTCAGACGTCATCTTTCCGATGGACGGATTCGCTATTCCAGAGGGGCAGAGACAAGGGTTGGCTGCGTCTAAAGCCCCCATTTCCTGATGGATTTGTTTGGCCATTGTGGAGGCATAACGCATCAGTGACCAGGCCCCCCGTTTCGGGTTACTGCTCATTCTGCTTGGGCAGTGCAAGGCCTGATCGTTTTTGCACACTTTTTAAAAGTTTTACAAAGTACACACCTTTGCGTCCTCTGACGCTTCTCTGGGGTGTAGAATTTTACAGACGGCGGTTCTCTAATTGTCCAGAGGGGTTTCTTTGTTTATGGCCCACAATTGGGACTGCTCTGTAACATCCCATGGTCAAGCCTGTGTCCCGAAGACACACACAGCTCCCACCCGTTCTCTCTTTTACGGGCCTCTTATGGCCTACGTGGTTCTGGGTTTGTACATTGTTTGGTTTCCTGTTTCTCCTACTGCTTTTGCACTAACTGTTTTAGCTCAGTACCTGTAGGAAGGGTATAGCTGAAGGGAGGAGCTCACACTTGTGCTTAGTGTCGCCTCCTAGTGGCAGCAGCTATACCCATAGTCAAGCCTGTGTCCCCCAATGAACGGAAGAGAAACAGATTTTACAGCAAGTACAAAAATCTAGTTTTTCCCTTAACATTATACACTGCTCGTTTCCATGGTTATCACGTAGTAATCGATGAAGAAAAGAAGGCAGCACTCACCACTGTTGCAGTTACGTTTGTGTATGGAAGAACAAACAAACAAACAAACGAGTATAAATGATAGGGCTGGGGCGGACCTGTTCTCACATAGAAAGCTGAATAGCGACTGCCGTTTCGAGCTGCCGCGCTTCCTCAGGCCACTGACCTCATGGGGCAAATCTGCGCCTCCTTTTAGAGTCATTACGTGTGGTTGTCATAGTAAACCCTGACGCTTTTTCAGTCATTAAAAACATTGTGTTGTGCATTTTCATACGTATACAATATTATCTAATGACATTATAATCAAAATGAATGCTCATCTCATTGCCTTTAAGAATAAAATCAGCCTGAACCAAAGTTCTATTATGTGGCTGAAGAAGCCAAGATGAGTTCATGGCAAGTTCAGTTTATATAAAAATAATTGTGAACATGAACGGACATTGTATTTAAAAGTTATTACTAAAGATATGGGATTATCTGTAAGGAGTAAACCAACTTCCTAAGACATGTCTGTCTGGAGGGAACAAGGTTGTTTCATTTCCTTGGAATCTAGGAGCCAGCTAAAAAAGTTAGGAGCCAGGCGGAGCCGCGTCATAAAGCCCCCAGTAGATGCCCCATAGTGCTCCCCGCCCCCCAATAATGCTGTATACCATGGTACACATGCAGTGTACAGGTGCTGTATACCGTGGTACATATGCAGTGTACATGTGCTGTATACCGTGGTACATATGCAGTATATAGGACTATGACATTCAGTGTACGTGCTGTATACCATGTTACATACGCAGTATACAGGACCATGATATATGTACAGTATATAGGACTATGGCATACAGTGTACACGTGCTGACACCTCAGGCTCCTGCCTCACTTGGATGAGAGTAGTAGTAATGTGCACTGGGGGTAGTTACCTGCAGGTGAACCTGAGAGCCACCAGGAGGGTGCAGGTCAGCGCTATGGCCCCGCACAGCAGGCCAGGCCTCCGGCCCATCAGACACAG
This sequence comes from Bufo gargarizans, assembly GCF_014858855.1. Taxonomy (NCBI): domain Eukaryota; kingdom Metazoa; phylum Chordata; class Amphibia; order Anura; family Bufonidae; genus Bufo; species Bufo gargarizans. The sequence continues at coordinate 57,296,354 of NC_058084.1, read as the reverse complement.
GAGCCGCTTAATGTGCTGCCAGGCCGGACTCTCCATTCCGCTTATAAAGCAGATGGGAGGCCCGAGCCCGCTGGGGGCAGGACAGAGCTTCTCCTCATCACACCGCGGGGCCGCCACCAGCGTGAACCAAGCGCCGCCACAGTGGACTTCCGCGGCGTACGCTCAGCCATGGGCGGGGAGCGTGTCCAAAGAGCAGCTGGGTATAGGGAACCTAAGGCACCGTCACACAGCTCTCCGCTCATCTCCACTCCTGTGCTGCCTCCGGACAGAACGGCGCTCTGCACCCATCGTGCATACCCAAGCGCCAGGACTAAATTCCTGGTCGCCATGGCGACCTGGGATTTGTCGAGCTTGTCCAGCAAAATCTGCCTTCCAAACACCGTATGGCATTCCTTTCCTTCTGCGCCCTGCCGTGTGCCCGTACAGCAGTTTACGACCACATATGGGGTGTTCCTGTAAATTACAGAATTAGGGCCATAAATAATGAGTTTTGTTTGGCTGTTAACCCTTGCTTTGTTACTGGAAAAAAAAAATATAAAAATGGAAATCTGCCAAAAAAGTGAAATTTAATCTCTATTTTCCATTAAATCTTGTGCAACACCTAAAGGGTTAACAAAGTTTGTAAAATCAGTTTTGAATACCTTGAGGGGTGTAGTTTCTTAGATGGGGTCACTTTTTTGGAGTTTCTACTCTAGGGAGTGCATCAGGGGGGCTTCAAATGGGACATGGTGTCAAAAAAACCAGTCCAGCAAAATCTGGCTTCCAAAAACCATACGGCGCACCTTTCCCTCTACGCCCTAGACATATGGGGAATGTAAAGTCATCACAATTTTTGGGGGTATTACTATATATTACAGAAGTAGAGAAACTGAAACTTTTTCCAAATTATTGTAAATTAGGTATTTTTTAGTGCAAAAATGTTTTTTTTTTTACTTTATTTTACCAGTGTCATGAAGTACAATATGTGAGGGAAAAAAAAAAAAACAATCTCAGAATGGCCTGGATAAGTCAAAGTGTTTAAAGTTATGAGCACTTAAAGTGACACTGGTCAGATTTGCAAAAAAATGGCCAAGTCCTTAACCACTTCCCATCTGGGCCATTTGCCCCCTTCCTGACCAGGCCTAATTTTGCAAAACTGACATATCTCACTTTATGTGGTAATAACTTTGGAACGCCTTTATTTATCCAAGTCATTCAGAGATTGTTTTCTCGTGACACATTGTACTTCATGATAGTCATAAATTTTAGTCAAAATATTTCACCTTTATTTATGAAAACATCCCAAATTTACCCAAAAATTAGAAAAATTCGCAATTTTCTAAATTATAATTTATCTGCTTTTAAAACAGAAAGTGATACCTCATAAAATATTTATTATTTAACATTCCCCATATGTCTACTTTATGTTGGCATCATTTTGGAAATGTCATTTTAATTTTTTTAGGACGTTAGAAGGCTTAGAAGTTTAGAAGAAATTCTTCAAATTTTTAAGAAAATTGCCAAAACCCACTTTATAAGGACCAGTTCAGGTCTGAAGTCACTTTGTGGGGCCTACATGGTGGATACCCCAATAAATGACCCCATTGTAGAAACTACACCCCTCAAGGTATTCAAAACCGATTTTACAAACTTTGTTAACCCTTTATGCGTTCCACAAGAATTAAAGGAAAATGGAGATCAAATTTTAAAATTTCACTTTTTTGGCAGATTTTCCATTTTAACCACCTCCCGACCGCTGTACGCGTATATGCGTCCGGGAGGTGGTTGCTTTATTCCTCCTGGACGCATATACGCGTCTTCTCGCGAGACGCGATATTTCCTGTGAACGCGCGCACACAGGAACGGAAGGTAAGCGAGTGGATCTCCAGCCTGCCAGCGGCGATCGTTCGCTGGCAGGCTGGAGATTCGAATTTTTTAACCCCTAACAGGTATATTAGACGCTGTTTTCATAACAGCGTCTAATATACCTCCTACCTGGTCCTCTGGTGGTCCCTTTTGTTAGGATCGACCACCAGAGGACTCAGGTAGGTCAGTACAGTCCCACCAAACACTACACTACACTACACCCCCCCCCCCCCCCGTCACTTATTAACCCCTTATAAACCCCTGATCACCCCATATAAACTCCCTGATCACCCCCCTGTCATTGATCACCGCCCTGTCATTGATCACCCCCCTGTCAGGCTCCGTTCAGACGTCCGTATGATTTTTACGGATCCACGGATACATGGATCGGATCTGCAAAAAGCATACGGACGTCTGAATGGAGCTTTACAGGGGGGTGATCAATGACAGGCGGGTGATCACCCATATACACTCCCTGATCACCCCCTGTCATTGATCACCCCCCTGTAAGGCTCCATTCAGACGTCCGCATGATTTTTACGGATCCGATCCATATATCCATGTATCCGTAAAAATCATGCGGACGTCTGAATGGAGCCTTACAGGGGGGGTGATCAGTGACAGGGGGGTGATCACCCTGATTACCCTGATCACCCCCTGCCATTGATAACCCCCCTGTAAGGCTCCATTCAGACGTCCGCATGCGTTCTGTGGATCCGATCCATGGATCCGTAAAAAATCATGCGGATGTCTGAATGGAGCCTTACAGGGGGGGTGATCACCCTGATCACCCCCTGTCATTGATAACCCCCCCTGTAAGGCTCCATTCAGACGTCCGCATGCGTTCTGTGGATCCGATCCATGGATCCGTAAAAAATCATGCGGATGTCTGAATGGAGCCTTACAGGGGGGGGTGATCAATGACAGGGGGGTGATCAGGGAGTCTATATGGGTGATCACCCCCCTGTCATTGATCACCCCCCCCCCCCCCCCCTGGTAAGGCTCCATTCAGACATTTTTTTTGGCACAAGTTAGCGGAAATTTTTTGTTTGTTTTTGTTTTTTCTTACAAAGTCTCATATTCCACTAACTTGTGTCAAAAAATAAAATCTCCCATGAACGCACCATACCCCTCACGGAATCCAAATGCGTAAACATTTTTAGACATTTATATTCCAGACTTCTTCTCACGCTTTAGGGCCCCTAAAAAGCCAGGGCAGTATAAATACCCCACATGTGACCCCATTTCGGAAAGAAGACACCCCAAGGTATTCCGTGAGGGGCATATTGAGTCCATGAAAGATTGAAATTTTTGTCCTAAGTTAGCGGAAAGTGAGACTTTGTGAGAAAAAAACAAAAAAAAAAAAAAAAAAATCAATATCCGCTAACTTATGCAAAAAAAAAAAAAATTCTAGGAACTCGCCATGCCCCTCATTGAATACCTTGGGGTGTCTTCTTTCCAAAGTGGGGTCACATGTGGGGTATTTATACTGCCCTGGCTTTTTAGGGGCCCGAAAGTGTGAGAAGAAGTCTGGGATCCAAATGTCTAAAAATTCCCTCCTAAAAGGAATTTGGGCCCCTTTGCGCATCTAAACTGCAAAAAAGTGTCACACATCTGGTATCGCCGTACTCAGGAGAAGTTGGGCAATGTGTTTTGGGGGGTCATTTTACATATACCCATGCTGGGTGAGAAAAATATATTGGTCAAATGCCAACTTTGTATAAAAAAATGGGAAAAGTTGTCTTTTGCCAAGATATTTCTCTCACCCAGCATGGGTATATGTAAAATGACCCCCCAAAACACATTGCCCAACTTCTCCTGAGTACGGCGATACCACATGTGTGACACTTTTTTGCAGCCAAGGTGGGCAAAGGGGCACATATTCCAAAGTGCACCTTTCGGATTTCGCAGGCCATTTTTTACACATTTTGATTGCAAGGTACTTCTTACACATTTGGGCCCCTAAATTGCCAGGGCAGTATAACTACGCCACAAGTGACCCCATTTTGGAAAGAAGACACCCCAAGGTATTCCGTGGGGGGCACGGCGAGTTCCTAGAATTTTTTATTTTTTGTCACAATTTAGCGGAAAATGATGATTTTTCTTTTTTTTTCTTTTTTCCTTACAAAGTCTCATATTCCACTAACTTGCGACAAAAAATAAAAAATTCTAGGAACTCGCCATGCCCCTCACGGAATACCTTGGGGTGTCTTCTTTCCAAAATGGGGTCACTTGTGGGGTAGTTATACTGCCCTGGCAATTTAGGGGCCCAAATGTGTGAGAAGAACTTTGCAATCAAAATGTGTAAAAAATGCCCTGCAAAATCCGAAAGGTGCACTTTGGAATATGTGCCCCTTTGCCCACCTTGGCAGCAAAAAAGTGTGACACATCTGGTATCGCCGTACTCAGGAGAAGTTGGGGAATGTGTTTTGGGGTGTCATTTTACATATAACCATGCTGGGTGAGAGAAATATCTTGGCAAAAGACAACTTTTCCCATTTTTTTATACAAAGTTGGCATTTGACCAAGATATTTTTCTCACCCAGCATGGGTATATGTAAAATGACACCCCAAAACACATTCCCCAACTTCTCCTGAGAACGGCGATACCAGATGTGTCACACTTTTTTGCTGCCAAGGTGGGCAAAGGGGCACATATTCCAAAGTGCACCTTTTGGATTTCACCGGTCATTTTTTTTACACATTTTGATTGCAAAGTTCTTCTCACACATTTGGGCCCCTAAATTGCCAGGGCAGTATAACTACCCCACAAGTGACCCCATTTTGGAAAGAAGACACCCCAAGGTATTCTGTGAGGGGCATGGTGAGTTCCTAGAATTTTTTATTTTTTGTCGCAAGTTAGTGGAATATGAGACTTTGTAAGAAAAAAAAATAAAAATCATCATTTTCCGCTAACTTGTGACAAAAAATAAAAAGTTCTATGAACTCACTATGCCCATCAGCGAATACCTTAGGGTGTCTACTTTCCGAAATGGGGTCATTTGTGGGGTTTTTCTACTGTTTGGGCATTGTAGAACCTCAGGAAACATGACAGGTGCTCAGAAAGTCAGAGCTGTTTCAAAAAGCGGAAATTCACATTTTTGTACCATAGTTTGTAAATGCTATAACTTTTACCCAAACCATTTTTTTTTTGCCCAAACATTTTTTTTTTATCAAAGACATGTAGAACAATAAATTTGGCTTAAAATTTATATATGGATGTCGTTTTTTTTGCAAAATTTTACAGCTGAAAGTGAAAAAACGAGATTTTTGTATAACTTACCAGTAAAATCTCTTTCTCGCTCTTTCCTTGGGGGACACAGAAGACCTTGGGTATAGCTCATCTCCATAGGAGGCGTGACACTAAGTGAAAACTGTTAAGCCCCTCCTCCACAGCTATACCCTCAGCCTGGAGAGAGAGACAGCCAGTTGCGTGTCCAAGCAGTGAGAAAAGGCAAAGTCCAACAAGGAACCAACAAGCCAACTACCCAACGGGTAACAAAAACTCGGAAAACGCACAGAGAAAAAACAATTAATGGGTGGGTGCTGTGTCCCCCAAGGAAAGAGCGAGAAAGAGATTTTACTGGTAAGTTATACAAAAATCTCGTTTTCTCGCCCAGTTTCCTTGGGGGACACAGAAGACCTTGGGACGTTCAAAAGCAGTCCAAAAGGGGGAGGGACCACAGCACCAAGGTGAAGCACCCGAAAGGCATCAATGAACCGCCGCCGGTAAACCCAGGCGGGGTAAGGCAGCATCTGCCAAAGTCAGAGTATGCACCCTGTAGAACTCAGTAGCGCGTGCAAGGCAGACCTGTGGCCGCCGTGCCCAAAAGCACGGCCGAAGCCCAATGCCTCCGGCCCAGGAGGCACCGACCGCTCTGGTGAAAGGAACGGTGACACCAAAGACAGAATCCTGCCCTAGGTGCGGTAACCTCAGCAATAGCCAATCTGATCAAGCGGAGGAAAACCACCCTGGAGTCTGTCAACCCTATGCACAGACCTCCTGGAACCCCAAGAGGCCGAACGACTGCAAGAGTCGGAGATCTCCAAGTAAAAAACGGCCAGGCCCAAACAACGTCCAAATAGGTGAGGCGTTGAAGCAAAAGGCAACACTACCTTCAGAAGGAAGGAAGGAAGGAAGAAACGAGATGCAGAACAGCCCTGTCCTGGAAAAGACAGAAAGCTCGTAACAAAAAAAGGGGGCCATGCCGGCACCCGTCAGAGACACGACTGATACGGAACACAACCGTACAGGACAGAAGGCAAGATTGGAGCGCCGAGAGCTCAGGATATAGTCCCCAGGGCGGTACCGAAGGACAGTACAGAGGAACCAAAGAGCCACTCCGAGGAAGAAGGTCTTGGCAGGCCCAGAGGGCCGGGGACGCTGGAAGAGGAAGAACAGCGCCGACACTTGACACCTCAACTAAAAGACAGAACCATGGGGAAAGAACTTCAGAGTGGGGAATGTACAGCTTCCCACAGAACCCCAGACAAAAAACCCTAAGTCTTACGACAGATCCTGGACGAGACACAGCCAGGAGTGGACAGCAGTGAACCCGCTGGAGTCGCCTGGCGAGCAGGCGAAAACCCAATGAGAACAGGTGCAGACCAGTAACACGGGCAGAAGGGTCGACAAAACTAGCCCCGTCGGCCCTCGAACAACGTTGACCCGCATCCACCCGAATGGGGGAGCAGAAGGACAGATGGAAAGAACCCAAAGGATCCGCCAGATGCCAGGAGAAGGCAGGCTAAAGTCCATGCTGATGTAACCACGTTGTACAGCCCCTGTGTGGGATCAAAGGACAATCTGAACCGAAAAGGTAGTCCCCCCAAGTTATCGAGAAGGTAAGTCTACATCAGGACCATCGTCTTAGAACGGGCCACGCAATCTGCACCCAGCGGGAGGACAGAACGCGGTAGACTCGGTAAACAAGCACACAGCTAATACAGCCAGCGTGAACAAGGGAGACAGTACGAGGCCAAAAGGAACACCAGAACCATCCACAGGAACAACCATGCTCACCCCAGAGGGGAGGACAGTGAAAACACAGCCTCCGAAGTCTGGCGGGAAGCCACATCGGAGTGATCTGTATAGAGCGGGAGCCAAACAAAACCGGCAAAAAGAGGCAGTCGAGACAGAGGCCGACATAACACCCTCCAACCAAAAGGAGGAGGAGTGGGCAACAGGGAAGCCATAGGACAGCTCAAAGGCAGAACCCGCTACACTGTGAGACGCCCGGTCCACCGCCTCGCAGAAGGCGAATACCTTGAAGAACCCAAGGCGGAGGTCCTCCGGACCTGGGTAATCCAGCACCCAAGAGAAGTTGGGTGACCGTCCCGAGAAGAGCAGCCCGAACCCGGTAGCAGATCAGACAGAAGCGTAGAGGCGCCAAGAGGAAGGACTCATACCACACTGCATCCGAAGAGGAGGAAATTGCGGCAGGCAAGGGAACCGCAGTCCTGCCAGCGCCAATGAAGAATTCGAGAGGCGCCGCAGACAACAGCACTCTCGACCATGTGACCACTTGCGCAGGGAAGCAATGCTGCAGAAGGACGCAAAGGGCATGCATCTAGGACCCACGAACACTCCCTGGAATGAAAGGCCAACTAAATGAATGAGCACCACCCAGCTCGGTGCAGCAGAGAGAAATAGAGCCTGTCCGGTCAGGAGGACAGAATGAACTCCCTAGGGACGAGTGCAAGGCTGGCGGCAAGCATCGTCTCCCAAGAAACAAGGTATGCCGCAGGAAGCAGGTGAGGCATACGAACGAGCAGCCCCGCAAGCAGCGAGAAGGCCAACCCACCTAGAAAAAAGGGGGGCTCGTCCCAGAGCGCCACAGCATGTACGGAATCGCAAAGTGCAACCTGAAAGGGAGTTATGCACAAAACCAGTATAGCATGCGATGGAACGCAATCAGTCCACCCCGAAAGGGGGGAAATTGTACCTGGCCAACTGCAGTTGGCAAGAGTGCAAAGACCCGTCCCAAAAGGGAGTGATGCCTAAGGTCGAACCTACTTCAGAGAAGCAGGACATACCCTATAAACCAGCAGGAACGCAGGAGGTCCACCTAGTGAAAGGGGAACATGCACAGGGGCATCCTAGCATTAAAGGAGTGTGCAATAATACACCCAACACTGAACTCAGCGAGAGAGTAACTACTCTGCCAATGAATGGGGACATGTACAAGTCCAGCCCAGCCATATAAGGACAGCCGTGAATCCCATGAGCGTGCCAAATTCTGCTCTGAAGTGAGAGGTGGTCACGCACAAGGCCAGCACCGTATCCAATGGAAGTGCAAGCGTTCCACCCATGTTAGAGGGCCATTCTCATGGCCAGCAATGTATCCGGTGAGAGTGTAGCACACCGCCCAGAAAAAAGGGGGTAAAGCACATGGCCAGCATCTCTTCCAGGGAGAGTGCGAGCACACCGCCATGCATGGGAGTCATACACATGGCCAGCAACGTACTGGCGAGAGACAAACACAGTCACTAAGAACGCGTGCACGTCGCCTGAGGAAGGAAGGCATGCCCCTGGCTGGCAGCGAATCCAGCAAGAGTGCGTACACCGCCTACGGAAGAGGGGTCATGCCTATGGCCGACAGCGGATCCAGCGAGAGAGCAAGCACCCTGCCATGTATGGGGTACATGCACGTGGCCAGCAACGTACCTGCGAGGAAACACCCAAAGACAGAGGGATGTATGTATGCTGCCTGAGGGAAGGAGGCATACCCAAGGCCGGCAGGGAATCCAATGAGAGTGCAGCATACCGCCTAAGAAATGGCCGGCAGCGCAACCAGTGAGAGTGCAGCACAATAACATAGTACATAAGTACATCATAGCACATCAGCGAGAGTGCAGCATAATAACATAGTACATAAGTACATCATAGCACATCAGCGAGAGTGCAGCATTCCGCCTATGGAAGGGGGTCGTGCACATAGCCAGTACCGTATCCGGTGAAAGTGCAGTATCCCGCCTAAAAAAGGGGGGCATGCACATGATCGGCAACAGATCCCGTGAGAGTGCTGCGTTCCGCCCAGGAAGGGGGTCACGCACATGGCCGGCAGCGAATCCAGAGAGTGCAGCGTTCCGCTTATGGAAGGGGGTCGTGCACAAGGCCAGCACCGTATCCGGTGAAGGTGCAGCATTCCGCCTAAGGGGGTCATGCAAATGGCCAGCCAGGGAGAGTGCAGTAGCCCGCCTAGGAGGGGGGGGGGGGGGGGGGGGGGAGATGCACATGGCAGGCACCATAACTGGAGAGATGATGAATGCTGCCTACAGAGGGCCGAATACACTTGGCCAGCGCCGTATCCTGGAAGAGGCAAGAAAACCGCCTAAAAGGGGAAATGCCCTAGCAGCGACGCAGGCTGGGAGCGCAACACCATGCCGCCTGTGGAAAGAGGTCATGCAGACATGCAGCATTACTGATGAGGCTGCAGCGTCAAGCGCAGCCCAATAGAAAACATGATCTATTATTTTTAGTTTATTTCATTTTTTTTTAATTTTATTATTATTTAAACTCAGCCTCTGAGGCTAAAGGGGAGCCACCATATAGGGGCCCTGAGAGACAGAGAAAAAATAGGGGGGCCAACTATACAGACCCATTTTTTTTGGGAGCCGGCCTGCACCCAAAGGGTTAACAGGGATCCGGCCTGGAGGGCGGCGTGCGATCCCCTGGGGGCGGAGGAACCTCCAGGCGGGAAAATTCGCGCCTGGAGAAGTTCCCGCCCCCTCCACCAGAGGCCGGAATATTGCGGCCTAGTAGGCCGCGAAGCCGGGGGCTAAATTGCGGCGCCCGGCCCGTCATACCGCCGGGACCTGCGGCAGAACGGCGCTTCAAACCGGCCGCGGGAGCCCACCCCGCGGGCCGGTCGGGATTGCGGCCCAGCAGGCCGAAGCCTGGGACCAAAGTAGCGGAGCCCCGCCGACCGCCACCTGCTGGGGCATAGCCCAATGCCGGCCGCGGGAGCCCACCCCGCCGGCCAGAAGAGACAGGGGCCCGGAATGGCGGTTTGCCGGCGCGGGAGCCCACCCGGCCGGCCGGAAGAGACAGGGACCGGAATGGTGGTTCGCTGGCCGCGGGAGCCCACCCCGCCGGCCGGAAGTAAGGAGGCCTGGAATGGCGGACCGCCGCGGGAGCCGCGGAGCCTAAAATCTTTTGCGGCGCCCGGCCGCACCGGATATATTAGTGCTGACCGGACCGGTGCCCGTGATGGGTCAGGGGCAGCAAGGCGCGGGCCCTCTGGCCCTGAAGCAGTGGCCGGTAAGAGGGAGGGGGACCCTGAGACCGGGTCTGTGAGGGTGGGAAGCCCGCCTAACCCCTACGTCAGGGGCAGCTAGGTGCGAACCTCTGCAGCTCCCCAGGCATTCTTCTTGCAGGAAGAAGGGTGCCAATGTCCTATGGGAGCAGAATGTCGCCCTGTGGCAGCCAGGGCCAGCCTAGGGCTAGCAGGGACAAAAGGGTCCAGAGGCCCTGTCAGTATGGGGGTCAGGCACGCAGGAGACCGGGGTGGGGTGAGGGGTGAGGGGGACGTAGGGCTGGAGAAGCCAATCTCTCACCATAGCCGTCTTCACCCTCGGTCCGTTCCAGCAGGGTCGCCCCTTCAGCTACTGGCACCGTAGTGGCAGGACGCTGGAAGAGGGACTTGGCGTGCGGGCGACCCTTGTGCTGGCGGGATGTAGGGGAGCTGGGCTGCCCTGATCCACCTTGCCTTCTGTGGGGGAGGCAGCAGTGCGGATGACCGGCACTGGCGCAGCTCGACCCCGGGAGAAACAGAGAGGTCTAGTGCGTCTCTGTTGTCCCTGATGTTCTGGAACAAAAAGAAAAGAGTAAAAATCAAAAATTAAAACAAGGAGAATCAGCCCTGCAGAGCAGGGAGTGTCTTGCCTCCTTGGACACTAAGCAAAAACTGGCAGTCTCTCTCTCCAGGCTGAGGGTATAGCTGTGGAGGAGGGGCTTAACAGTTTTCACTTAGTGTCACGCCTCCTATGGAGATGAGCTATACCCAAGGTCTTCTGTGTCCCCCAAGGAAACTGGGCGAGAAATGTCATTTTTTTGCAAAAAAATCGTTACATTTTGATTAATAACAAAAAAAGTAAAAATGCCAGCAGCAATGAAATACCACCAAATGAAAGCTCTATTAGTGAGCAGAAAAGGAGGTAAAATTCATTTTGGTGGTAAGTTGCATGACCTAGCGATAAACGGTGAAAGTAGTGTAGTGGCCGAAGTGTAAAAAGTGCTCTGGTCATGAAGGGGGTTTCACCTAGCGGGGCTGAAGTGGTTAATCCAATTTTTTCTTTAACACATCGATGGTTAACAGCCAAACACAACTCAATATTTATTACCCAGATTCTGCGGTTTACAGAAACACCCCACATGTGGTCATAAACTGCTGTATGGGCAAACGGCAGGGCACAGAAGAAAAGGAACTCCACATGGTTTTTAGATGCCATGTCCCATTTGAAGCCCCCTGATGCACCCTTACAGTAGAAACTCCCAAGAAGTGACCCCATTTTGGAAATTAGGGGATAAGGTGCCAGTTATTAGTACTATTTTTGGGTACATATGATTTTTTGATCATTCATCATAACACTTTATGGGGCAAGGTGACCAAAAAATTGGTTGTTTTAGCACAGTTTCTATTTATTTATTTTTACAGCGTTCACCTGAGGGGTTAAGTCAAGTGACATTTTTATAGAGCAGATTGTTACGGATGTGGCGATACCTAATAGGTCTACTTTTTCTCATTTATTAAAGTTTTACACAATAATAGCATTTTTGAAACAAAAAAATTATGTTTTAATGTGTCCATGTTCTGATAGCTATAGTTTTTTTTATTTTTTTGAGAGATTTTCTTATGTAGGGGCTCATTTTTTGCGGGATGAGGTGACTGTTTTATTGGTACCATTTTGTGGGACAAACGCGTTTTTGATCAATTGGTGTTGCACCTTTTGTGATGCAAGGTGACAAAAATTGCTTGTTTTGACACAGTTTTTTTTTTTTTTTTTACGGTGTTCATCTGAGGGGTTAGCTCATGTGATATTTTTATAGAGCTGGTTTTTACAGACGCGGCAATACCAAATATGTCTATTTAATTTTTTCTATTTTTAATTATTTTTTTATTCCTTACTTGGGGACCTTTTTTTTTTTTACATGTGAAACTTTTTTTAATTTTATTTTTTTCAACCCTTTATTTTTTTTAATTTTATTTTACACTTTTCGTCCCCCATAAGGTCATACAAGACCTCTGGGGGACATTTGCTTCACTTTTTCTTTTTTTTTTTCACTGTTGATTTCTCCTGTAACTGGGGCTGACATAGTAGCCCCAGTTACAGAAGAAATGCACCCCCCAGAGAGGCTGTACAGCATGATTCTGCGCTGTACAGCCTCAGAGCAGGGCTGATCGAGGTCTGTGAGAGACCTCACACAGCTCCTGCACGCTTCGGTCCCGGCGGTCACATGACCGGCGGGCCGAAACAGGAAGCGCATAGCGCTTCCTGCTCTGCATACACAGCGCTCGGTGAGCGCTGTGTCTGCAGCGATCTAGAAGGCAGGGACACCTGGGAACTGTCCCTGCCTTATCTCTGGGTTGCCCTGCTGTCACTGACAGCGGGCAACCCGATCAGCAGCTGCACGATCAGCGTGCAGCTGCTATTTCTGAAAGGACGTTTTAAAACGTGCTTTCAGAAATAGAGGTCCACCCATAGGACGTTTATATCCTATGGGCGGACTTAAAGTGGTTAAAGGGGCTTCTGTCACCCCACTAAACCTTTTTTTTTTTTTGCTTACTTATAATCCCTACACTGCGATTTCTGCCTACATAATCTAATCATTTTGGTCCTGTAGATTTTGTTTAAAACATGCAAATTACCTTGCTACCAGCAAGTAGGACGGCTACTTGCTGGTAGCAGCCGCATCCTCCGACCCTAAAGATGCCCCCTCCACATTGTGATTGACAGGGCCAGGGAACTGAATTGTTCTCTGCTGGCCCTGCCTGTTTGCATTCAAAATCTGGCGCCTGCGCTGCGGCCGTACCCGTCTTCAATTGGTGCAGGCGCACTGAGAGGCGGCCGTCCATCCTCAATGCGCCGGGTGTAGATGTGACGTCATCGGCGCAGGCGCATTGAGGATGGAGCGGCCGCCTCTCAGTGCGCCGATTGAAGACCGGTACGGCCGCGGCGCAGGCTCCAGATTTTGAATGCAAACAGGCAGGGCCAGCAGAGAACGATCCAGTTCGCTGGCCCTGTCAATCACAAAGCGGAGGGGGCGTCTTTAGGATCGGAGGATGCGGCTGCTACCAGCAACTAGCCGCCCTACTTGCTGGTAGCAAGGTAATTTGCATATTTTAAAAGCACGTTTTAAACAAAATCTACAGGACCAAAATCATTAATTAGATCATGTAGGCAGAAATCGCAGTAAAGGGATTATAAGTAAGCAAAAAAATAAAAAAAAATAAAAAGGTTTAGTGGGGTGACAGAAGCCCTTTAAGGTGAAATAGGGCCGAGTCCTTAAGGGGTTAAGAAGGTCAAGAGAACGTATTATTAGATATTTAGTTTTAATGCTTAAAAGTTGTGATGTTCATCTGCAGTACCACAGTGCCATCTGGAGGCAGATGGACAAAAAACGAGATTTTTGTATAACTTACCAGTAAAATCTCTTTCTCGCTCTTTCCTTGGGGGACACAGAAGACCTTGGGTATAGCTCATCTCCCTAGGAGGCGTGACACTAAGTGAAAACTGTTAAGCCCCTCCTCCACAGCTATACCCTCAGCCTGGAGAGAGAGACTGCCAGTTGCGTGTCCAAGTAGTGAAAAAAAGGCAAAGTCCAAAAGTGGAACCAACAAGCCAACTACCCAAAGGGTAAAACAACTCGGAAACCGTGCCAAGAAAAACAAAGAATGGGTGGGTGCTGTGTCCCCCAAGGAAAGAGCGAGAAAGAGATTTTACTGGTAAGTTATACAAAAATCTCGTTTTCTCGCCCAGTTTCCTTGGGGGACACAGAAGACCTTGGGACGTTCAATAGCAGTCCAAGAGGGGAGGGACCACAGCACCAAGGCGAAGCACCCGAAGGCATCAAAAAACCGCCGCCTGCCGACCAGGCGGCCCAAGGCAGCATACGCCGAAGCCCGAGTATGCACCCTGCAGAACTCGGTAAGGTGTGCAAGGAAGACCAGTGACCGCCTTGCACAAATGCATGGCCGAAGCCTAATGTCTCCGGCCCAGGAGGAACCGACAGCTCTGGTGAAATGAATGGCGACACCAAAAGCAGAACCCTGCCCTTGGTGCGGCAAACACAGCAAAAGCCACTCCGAGAAAGCGGAGGAAAGCCACCCTGGAGGCCATCCACCCTCTGCGCGGACCTCCTGGAAACACAAGAGACCAAACGTCGACAAGAGTCGGAGATCCCCAAGGAAAAACTGCAAGGCCCAAACAACGTCCAAAACGGTGAAGTGTCCGTTCCCGGGGGTGAGAAGGGGAGGACGACTGCCTTGATGAAAGGAAAGACGAACACCACCTTCAGAAGGAAGGAAGAGACAGAATGGAGAACAGCCCTGTCCTGGGGAAAGACAGAAGGCTCGGAACAAGAAGGGCCGCCACTCAGGCACCCGTCATAGACACGATGACTACAGAAACACAACCGTACAGGACAGAAGGAGTAGAGAGAACTGCTGTAACGGTTCCAAGGGAAAGATTGGAGCGCCAAGAGCCCAGTATGTAGTTCCCAGGGCGGTACAAAAGGAAACCAAGAGCCGCTCCACGGAAGAAGGTCCTGACAGGCCCCGAGGGGCGGGGAACGCTGAAAGAGGAAGGACAGCGCAGACACTGATACTTCAAGCAACAGAGTCCCAGTCCCAGGTCCAGGCCGGACTGGAGAAAGACAGAACCATGGAGAGAGAAAGGCAGAGTGGGGGAACGCCCAGCTTCCCACAGAACCCCAAGGAAAGCCCTAATTCCTACCACAGATCCTGGACGAAAACACGGCCAGGAGTGACACTAGCGAGCCCACAATAGTCGCCTGGGCAAGCGGGCGAAAACCCAATGAACAGGCGCAGACCAGTAACCCGGGCAGAACGGTCGTAGAACTGGTCCCGTCGGCCCCGAACAAAGGTGTTCCGTATCCACCGGAGTGGGGGAGCAGAAGGACAGACAGACAGGGACCAAAGGGTCCGTCCAGCAACCGCCAGATGCCAGTACAAGACAGGCTAAAGCCCAAGCCGATGTAGCCACCACAGGAAGACGGACTACAGTCCCGGTGTGGGGGATCTAAAGACAATCTTGACTAAATGGTAGTCCTCCCAAGCTACCGAGAAGGTAAGTCCATAGCAGAAACGTTGCCTAGAATGGAAAAAACGCAATCTGCACCCAGCGGGAGGACAGAACGCGGTAGACCCGGTAAATAGGCACACAGCAAGTACAGCCAGTTTGAACAAGGGGGACAGTACGAGGCCAAAAGGAACACCAGAACCATCAACATGAACAACCATGCTCTCCCCAGAGGGGAGGGCAGTGAAGGAACAGCCTCTGAAGCGTGGCCGGAACAGAAGCCACATTCGGAGTGATCCGTACCGAGTGGGAGCCAAACAGAGACGGCGAGAAAAGGCAGTCGAGAAAGAGGCCGGCATAACACCCTCCAAACGAAAGGAGGAGTGGGTAACAGAGAAGCCATAGGACAGCTCAAAGGCAGAACCCCGCTACACTGAGACGCCCGGTTCACCGCCCCGCAGAAGGCGAATACCCTGAAGAACCCAAGGTGGAGGTCCTCCGGACCTGGGTAAGCGAGCACCCAAGAGAAGTTGGATGACCTTCCCAAGAAGAGTGGCCGAACCTGGTAGCAGAGCAGACTGAACGCCGAGGGCGCCAACCGGAAAGAATCATACCACACCGCACTCGAAGAGGAGGAAATAGTAGTAGGTGAGGGGACAGTAGTCCCGCCAGAGCCAACATAGAATGCGACGGGCGCTGCAGACAGCACTCTCGACCATGTAACCACCAGCGCAGGGAAACAATGCCACGGGAGGACGAATGGGTACGTATCTAGGAACCACGAACACTCCCCGGGCGGAAGGGCCAACGAAATGAATGAGCACCGCCCAGCTCGGTGCAGTAGCGAGCAGGTAGAGCCCGTCTACTTATATATATAAAAGGTATTCATTTGTTGTTCATTGGACAACACCTGAGGCTCACACAGGTGGACAGAATGATCTCTGTAGAGAATAATGCAAGTCTTGCTGCAACCACCGACTCCCAAGATAATAAATATGTCGCAGGAGGAAAGGAGGCATACGTACGAGTAGCCCCGTAAGCAGTGAGGCCAACCCACCTACGGAACGAGGAGGCATACGCGGCCCGAACAACGCACGAGAGCGTCCGCTCACTGCAAAAATATCACTCAGCGAAGAGGGCCAGCCACAGAATCTACGGAAGTGCAAAGTGCAAACTGAAAAAGAGTTATGCACAAGACTAGTATGTTATGCGATGGAACGCAAACTGACCGCCCCGAAAAATAAGCAAACTGTAGTCTGTAAGAGTGCAAAGGCCCGCCCCAAAAAGGGGGGTGATGCCCAAGGTCGTACCTACGTCAGAGAAGTAGGGCGTACCATACTTCGCCCAGAAGGGGGCCATGCACATAGCCACACAGTATCCAGCAGGAAGTCCACCTAGTGAAAGGGGGACATGCACAGGGCTATCCTAGCATTAAGTGAGTGTGCAACAATCCACCCAACACCGAAATTTCGTGAGAGTGTAACAACTCCGCTAATAAAGGGAAACATGTGCAAGTCCAACACAGCACATACAAGAACAGCCTTGAACCTCGTGAGCGTGCAAATTTCCGCCCAGGAATGAGGGGTGGTCACGCACAAGGCCAGCACCGTATACAATGGGAGCGTAAACGTTCCACCCATGTTAGAGGGCCATGCTCAAGGCCAGCAACGTATCCGGTGAGAGTGTAGTATGCCGCCCAGAAAAAAGTGGGGGGGGGGGGGGGGGGTCATGCACATGGCCAGCATCGCATCCAGGGAGAGTGCGAGCAGTCGGTGAGAATGTGTGTATGTCACCTGAAGGAGGCATGCCCATGGCCGGCAGCGAAACCAGTGAGAGTGCGTACACCGCCCACGGAAGAGTGGTCATGCATACGGCCGGCAGCGGATCCAGTGAGAGTGCAAGCACCCCGCCACGTATGGGGTTCATGCACATGGCCAACAACGTACCGGTTAGAGAACAACCACCGACCGAGGGAGTGTATGTATGCCGCCACAGGGAAGGAGGCATGCCCAAGGCCGGCAACGAATCCAATGAGAGCGCATCGTACCGCCTATGGAAAAGCGGTCATGCACATGGCTGGCAGTGAATCCAGTGAGAGTGCCGAATGCAGTCCACGGAAGGGAGCCATGCCTATGGGCGTCAGCGACGCACAAGTGTAGCGTTCCGCCTATGGAAGGGGGTCACGCACATGGTCAGCAGCGAATCCAGTGAGAGTGCAGCGTTCCACCTATGGAAGGGGGTCGTGCACATGGCCAGCACCGTATCCGGTGAGTGCAGTATTCCGCTTAAGAATGATGGGGGTCATGCACATCATCGGCAACGAAACCAGTGAGAGGCAGCGTCCCACTTGTGGAAGGGGGCCGTGCACATGGCCAGCACCGTATCCGGAGAAACTGCCGTAGTCTGCCAATGAAGAGGGGTTCATGCACAAGGCCAACCCGC